>NW_021703765.1:7420306-7581081 GCF_005190385.1 Monodon monoceros | reverse complement strand
TTTTTTTTTTTTTTTTAATTATATCACATCTTCTTTTAAGCTTATAAACCCATTGCCTTATTTTTATGACGTTCTCCAGCTCTATAAGGAGAAAATATGGAGAGTTGAGAATTATATTTCAGGCCACAGTGTGATAGATAACCTTTGTCTCCTGTGAATTCAAGCTTTGTATTATGGAAGCACATCACATTGACATCTGCAGGATTTATTTGTTTTGATAACTCTAATTTGTTGGGCAGAATATATCACAAAGCTGCCTTTTAATGTCTGAAGCCAACAGCATTTTTCTTTCGTGTGTCACTAAAAATGCTATGAAATAAGCAATAGGATTTTGGGTTTAAGTACCCTGTTGCCATTTGCTTCAAGCTGTGTTTTTCTCTTTAAGTGTACTACTTCTAACAACATAGCTGTGGTTCACTACATCATACTGAATTTGTTTATAAATAGTGAGGCAGATGAAAGCAGCAAATTAGATTTAATGCAAGGCACCACGGCCTCTTTAGGTAAAGAACTTGCAGGCATTGAATGGAAATTGCAAAATGACACAAAGAAAATTGAGATTCAGAGATTCAAACAACTGGTAGGTACAACAACTATTATTATTGTTTAAGGGATACAAGTGTAAAAACTAAAAAAAAAAGAAAATCAGTGACCTTGAGACCAGTTCTCACTTGGGAATTTCAGGAAGATAAGAATTTATAGGTCTGTACCCAACTGGGAAGAGAAAAAAATAATTACTCATGTTCATCACTACCGCTCCTGAATCATTATGAAAGTGAAATAAACCCATTTGCATTGGAATTGCCATCTCCCTATTTCCACAACACTTTGTTTATATACTATGATAATTATTGTGAACACTCTGTGTATTATATTGGGGAAGTTTTCCAGTGCATGGAAAAGGAGATAAAATCTACTTAAAGCATAACTAGGAGAGTAAAACTCAACTTAGGTCTAAATTATTTATTGAACATCTGCCTTGTCCTGTTAATATTGGCTCATAATGTGCCTAATCATATTTCCAAGAAAAGTTCTCCATATTCTAAGAAAGTAAAGCAGTGGAAACAGATGAATCTCGTTCAGCCATTTATTTGCTCTGTGACTCTAGGCAAAATATTAAATCCCTCTAATGACGGTTACTAATGTGTATCAAATACTAATGTGTTTCCAGCACTGTGTTCTACACTATGACTTCATTTTAATTTCATAATAATTCTCACAAAACTCGTAGTAGGTAGTTGTTTCCATTTCAGAGGTGATGAAATAAAGGCACAGAGAAGCTGTGATGATGCACATAATTAGTAAGTGCTAGAGCCAGGATGTGAATTTGGAAACGCCACACCTAGTTGCTGCATTACATATATTTTAAATTTGGTGTTTTCGTCTGCAAAAAGGAATAATTTATAGTGCTATTAACAAATAGACATCACAGATATAAAGCACCTAGCATAGAGTAAGCTCACTGTGAATGGTAACTAACCATCACTTTTTGGCTCAGATAGTTACCTCTTCTATCAATTCTTTTTCTTCTATCAATTTTTGATGTAGCCTAAGGGACCAGTGCCATTTCATTATTTGGGGACTTATAATGTTTAATAAATCTAAAAACAGTTTAGAAATGAATTTGTTTTATTTGTTGGCCCCTGAAATTCTCTACCCCTTTTCTGAATCTATCCTTAAAGAGGTTAGTTTAAAGCTATTTCATCATCACTGTCACCAATCGTCCTCGTCCTCTCATGGTGCCAGAAGATTTAGCAAATCATTATAACTTTTACTTCTATCGCCTATCACTTGAGAAGGACAATGGCCTAACATATGTTTAAAATATAGCAAAGCTTTTGTAGCCACTTTTATAACAAATGCCAGGAGCAGGGTTCTATTTCAAGTTCTATCCGTTGGTAATCTAAAACCAGATAGGAAACCAGGGCAGTATGAAGTCTCTCCCTTTAATCTTTGGTCATCCCATTAGATCCCTAAACCATATACAATTAACCAAACAAAAGTTTAGCCAGGGATAAATTTCACGAGAGAATTACTTTCTGATTATTTTTAGGGGCATATTTTTAAATTAATTAACTGATTCCTAAGTATTTTTTCTTTCATGCCATTTTTATTCACTCTTCAATTTATAATGAATCCTGGCTTTTGAATCACTTTAGCATACATACTAGAAGCTGGTCTCTTCCCAACTTGCACATATAAAATAGTGTTTTTATGCATTCTTTTACTTTATAGTACAGAAGTTATACCTTATCTTATTAGTATGGTCCTTTTTTCTCCTATCTGCTTTTCCAAACTTTTTTGGAGGCCAGTGCTGTTTTAAAGCTTCTCTACATCCTACTCTACTGGATATCACCTATAAATTTTTATTTTTTAAGTACTGCTCTCAAAGTCATTAAAATATACTGAAGCCTGAAATGCATTCTAGAACAACTCGACAAGGCAACTCTAGAAAAGATCTGAAAATTAGTTTTCTTTGATTTTTTTCTAGCATTTTCCATGTCCTTATCACATAGGTAAATGCTCCAAATGCCATTTACAAGGCTATAAAGCAGTGTGAGTAGGTGACCTAAGAAAGCAGTGAACTATTGGTGTCAAGACCAAATTAGAATTCACTTTAAGGTAACAAGTTAGAGTGGTTTTATTACATTTTCATGAGTCAAAATCCTAAGAGGAGCATGTTTTATGGCCAGAGAGTAAGTTTGTTTCTTAATTTGTCAGGGAGATAAATTCTATGGCTTGATCCATTTCTCAGGTAGTGTTTGTCAGAAGGGTGACTCACCTTCAATTGCCTTGGTTGAGACTCTGCTTTTAAGAATAAATTTTACAGTAGGTAATACACATAACGAGGGCCCATCTATACCTAGCCAACCCTACACCAGACTCATTGTGTCTGTTATTGATAATAAATAATTATCTTTGTTTCATAGGTTTAAGGTCAGATGGACATGCTTATATGTGTAAGTTCAAATCCTGAAGATAGAACAAAGTAGTCAAAGCTTAAGAAGTATTTTTTTCAAGCAGGTTTCTTAATTAGCTTCAGAAAAGATGCAAATCATTAAGCTCTTTTCCATGTCAGCAGTAGCAGTACTATTACCATTTTTATATGCTTTCTTTGGGCCAGGCCCCATCAAATATTGGAACTCTATGAGAAAATGTTCACAGACTCAGCTCAGTTATTTTGAAGCCTGTTTAATTTTACTTTCAAAATTTTAATTTGTAAATATTATCTCTATGAAAACAGAGTCACAAAAAGGTTTAGTGTTTTCAGGGATAGAACTAAGTGAATTCTGAGATGTGGAGTAGGAAAATGTGACCCCCTACCTATATTCCTAGACAGAGTGAACATCAACCCTATGTTAGGATTCATATCAAAGATGCCTCTAACACACTTGACTTCAGATAACACCTAATTCCACTGTTCACCCCTGATTAAAAAGACAAATTAATGTAACCTGTGCCCTTTACCTTCTCCCCTTATCACTTTATATCCTCACTCAATCCATCCACATTGATTTTTATTGATGACTGCCAGAGAAAAGAATAGATATATACCTTTCTGCATTTCTTCCTTTCTTTATTCATTAATTCCAAAAAATATTTATTAAATGTCAACCATGTAAAGGCTTGGTTCCAGACATTAAGGATACAGCTGTGAACAAGCAGGGAAAAATTCATGTCTGCAAAGAGCCGATAATCTAGTTGGAGGAGACTAAAAAATAAGCACAATAAATAAGTAAAATGTTTAATAAGTTGGTGGTGAGTGCTATAAAGAAAATCAGCAGGAAGTAGGAAGAACTGGCCTTACCCATAGGAAAAGTAAACTTGCTCATATCTGGGAGGGAGCTGTACAACTTGGAGCAAGGCATCCAGGGAAGTGAGGCTCCTTGCCTTCCACAGACACCGGGAGATGGGGTGCTGTCTTCCCTGATGGTTCCATTTCAGAGGGATGGCTGCCAGGACATTCTTGGGAGGCAAAACTGGCAACAGGGCCCTTAAAAGGACCTACTCCTAAGAAACGGCAAAGTAAATGTTCTAAGAAAAGGAATAGAGGGACCTCTGTGGTTAGGCCATCTGGATTCTGTAATCAGGGCAGTGGTGAGTGAGAGGTCAGAGGCCTAGAGTCCAGCTGAGGAGGACATTAAGACTCTTGATTGCCTTGTAGACGTGGTAGAGACCGTAGTTGGTGAGATGGGTAGGCATTGGAGGGTGTGGACCAACCGTGTCATGGTCTGATTCACATTTCAGCAGTTGAGAAGAAGCAGGACATGGGAGCAAAAAGGGAGACAGTGAAGAAGGGGTGAGGGCAACTGAAATAGGGGAGAGCTGAGTGGTGTTGGAAGACAAGGAGGAAAGCTCAGCTGACAACAAGTCAACAACTACAGATGGATCCAGCCTCCATGACAGCCGTAAGGAGCAGACACAGACACTGAAAAATGTCAGCAGACACATTTAAACCAGAAGTTGGAGCAATATATATGGTGCATTAGAGAGTGTTTTCTACTGCCCAGTGAGATACCTGTGTGATATTTTGTGAATAATTAAGATTCCTAAACTCTTCAATGGTATTCAAGCACAAATACCCTGGGTGTCAAGTCAATCAAGTATGAGGATGAAGGAGACTTAGCAAAAGTGGGGATCCTTGTAACTTGATGGAGTTTATCCTTGGGAGAACACTCTTTCTTCAGTATAATTAATCACCCACAACTTACATTTGTATGTAAAATATAGAGCTGTCACTTTCTAAGACTACATAAAATAGAAAAATTCAAGATATGCATTTTGCCCCTTTCAATGAACTTTATACATAATGTACAAAAACAAAAGTTGTCTCCTAAAAGTGATCCTATGGAATCAATATTTAACTTTCATTCTTTTGTAAATAATACTTGAAGAAATTAATTTTACATGATAGTAGTGTTTTTCCCAAATCGTAGACCATTGATTTTTTGCAAGGTTAATAATTTAATGAAGAGAGGTTAGTTGAGTGATCAAAAGTTTGAGGAATACTGGATTAAACAGAGTTGAGCAATTTTGCTTGCTATAGAACACAGAGCATTTAATACGTTATGGTAAGTTGTGCCTCTCTGAGAAACAGATATGAAATGAAATTTTTCTAAATGTATTTTTGACTATGGACTTCCTTTTTTTTTAACTTCTGACTATATCTCTGAACTGAAGTTCTGTGGAGACATATAGAAAGAATTATTACATTTATTGGTTTGAGAATGTCTTAGACGTTGACCTAAGTATGAGAGTAATTCACACCTTCATGTAGAAGAGGTTCTTGGATGGATCAGAGCAGGACTTCAGTGGACTACTACCAAATGTAAAATAGATAGCTAGTGGGAAGCAGCCACATAGCACAGGGAGATCAGCTTGGTGCTTTGTGTCCACCTAGAGGAGTGGGATAGGGAGGGTGGGAGGAAGGCGCAAGAGGGAGGAGATATGGGGATATATGTATATGTGTAGCTGATTCACTTTGTTATAAAGCAGAAACTAACACACCATTGTAAAGCAATTATACCCCAATAAATATGCTTAAATAAATAAAAGAACGCTAAAAAGGAAAAAAAAAAAGAGTTCACTGAAAGCTGAGGTCAGCTGGGGCTGGTGGTGAAGCCATGTGCAAGCCACAGACATCAAGGTTAAGTGCTTATTCATGGTACCAGAGGGCACCTAGCCCCTGGCTGGAGGGATGATCCTATAGTAGGAAAAAGATTGCTGATTTATTCACAAAGGCTGCAATATTTTAAGGTCTCCTAGCCAATCAGAGGGAATGTCAAGAGTCTGCCAGTTTGAGAATTATGGTTCCTGCCAAATTAACCTGGCAGCTGTTCCGAGAGTGTTCAGGCAGCTCCAGATCTATCCAGTAGCTTCATTCCATGGTCTTTACAGCCTGGTTCCCCTGGAGCAATACAGAAGAGTGCTGTAGTCTTTAGGGACACAGCAAGTGGCAGTATTTCTGTAATTTGCTCAGTGTACAAGAGCTCAGATGGAGGCTTGCTGAGCTTTAGAATAAGATATCAAAAATGAGTGTTGCTTTTTTTTTTCTATCATACTAGATGGTCATGTATTAGACTTGCTCCTGACATATTTCACATCCCTCATTCTGTACCCAATTAAAAGAGTGGCAGAGTCTGACAGGCCCTTTTCCTTTGTCTTTCTCCCTTCCAGCATCTGTCATTCTTTTTGAAAGGGAAAATTGCAATATGTTTATTTTACTGTTAATTTATTTACAAGTGGGATAAAAACCATTATGAGAACTTGGCATTGAGGAGCTAGTTAATATTTTTCTGTTATAACTGCCAACTGCAATAGACCCATTGTCCTCTGCGAGTGTCTGTTTGGATGGCTCAATGGGGACCACACTGTTCCCATCACCTAGAGACTTAACTTGAGAATTCCTGTGGAACTAGGTAAATCATGTCAACACGACAGTAAGAAGAGAAAGTGAGACGTTTAAAAGGAGGTTGTTGAATCCTGTCCCCGTAGAGTTAATGATTGGAGTCTGTCGTTTCCATCTTGGAGGACTGATCCTGGGGTGATGTGCTGGTCCTGAGGACTCTGCATCCCAACTCAAACCTTCCTTCATCACTGGGTCTTCAGTACCTTCAGCTCTTCAGCACAATTCCAGGAGAAACTGTAATACACAGTTGACTCTGCATTTGCTAGTAATTTTTAATGATTTCTTAGTTCCTAGTGAAAACCTATTAGGTAAGGCAAGTTTACCCTGCACACATAATCCACCTGGCCTATCTCAACATGCAAATGGCAAGGATTCAAGAAAGACCTGAGGGCTTCCCTGGTGGTGCAGTGGTTGAGAGTCCGTCTGCCGAAGCAGGGGACACGGGTTCGTGTCCCGGTCCGTGAGCGTCCCACATGTCGCGGAGCCGCTGAGCCTGTGCGCCCCGGAGCCTGTGCTCCGCAACGGGAGAGGCCCACGTACCGCAAAAAAAAAAAAAAAAAAAAAAAAAAAGAAAGACCTGAAAAGAAAAAAGAAAGCCCTGATCATTTTAATGGAGATGTTTCCAAAACCAAGTAGAAAATGGATTCTGGGTTTCTTGACTCTGTTGCTTTTTGTATTATGCTATGCATCTTTTGAATGAGAGGGGTAAAAAAAAGAATGGCCCACCCTGTCAAATTTTGTTCCTTTGAATTTTTAAAAAATGTTTAGCAGCATTTATGTTAAAATGTATTTTATTTTAAAACTGTTTGCATGAGTGAGGAAAGCTATATATTTCTTCACATTCAGTCATTTATTATTCATGAAATCAGAGCACAGATAGCCTGTCAGAATATAGCCAAAGGGCTGAATGTAGACTAAGAGGCTCGCTGTTACCATGTAAAGTGCCATAAAAAAATGAAATCCTAATAATGGGGAGTAGATATATTGTTCTTCCCGAGGAAATGTCCCCCAAGTCTCACAAAGCATTAATCATTATATCCGTTTCTCTTTTCAAAGCTCCAGGCGTTATTTTGGATTTCTTTGTTCTCTGTTGAATGGTCAGATTATACTGTGACTGCATGTATCGCATTGTACATTACAACTCTTTGTCAAATTCCCGGGAAGTGCTTCTGTAAAATGTTTTGGGTATTGCCGAACACTTTTTTGTGTTAGAACACTTTTTTGTGTTATTCAGAAAAATGTAAATGTATGGGCCTTTTCTTAAGGTAGTTTCTTAAAGCTATAAAAGGTAGATGCCCCCAAGAAACTTTCAGCTTTTAGAAATGCAAGTAACTGAGCTTTGCAACCTGAAGGAGTCAGCTCAAATTGCTAAATAATCAACATCCAGGATGGTGTGTCCATTGTCGAATTCGCATGCATTTCTCTGCCAGGAAATTATTCCTGTTCTAATAAGGTACCTCTAGCTAAATCTGCTTTGAAAAAGCAGCTCTTGTCTTTGCATTTGAAGATGCATTTCACAGCATTCCTCCTTGATCAAGCACCAACCAAGGAAATATACACCAGAGACATCTGGGAAAGCATGTTTGCTAATTGTCCCTTTGGATGAAAAAATCTGATGACTAGGAGTTTGGAGAAGATATAATTGTTAATGCATAAACCCAGTGTCTTCTGAGGCTTCTGGATACCCCAAAGAATTGCTGACCAACGAAGTCCTGACAGTAATTTCTAAGTTGAATTTGAGACATTGACAGATAATGTGGGACTGGAGATCTTCAGTGAAGAGCGTGATAATTCACTGCAACCAAATTGAGTGCCCAGCTCTCGTCATCTCCTGTCACTGCTCAGCCTCAGTTTGGCCACTTGGGTTGTTGTGCACTCCAGCATCTCACACACGGACTACCCGCTCCAGCCACCTCGTGCCTCACCCACTCCTCCTCCCACCCCCAGACTCAGGCTTCACCGAGTGAAGGACTCACCCAACCAACACACTGGCCAGTGTGGCCACCTCTCAGTGTAGCTAGACTATCTAGGATTATCTAGATGCACTTCTCCACAATATTAGATACAATCATCTGACTTGAAAACAACTGCTAGAGTAAATGTGCACATCTGAATATTGTCCAAAAATCAAAGCAATACCTTCTTGATTTCACATGCCTCTTTCCTGAAAATACTCTTGTATATATAAGCCTGTTTATTTTTACCTCTAGTCCTTTTTATGACACCTCACTAATATTTACTCAATTTGAAAATTATTATGTTGGTTGCATGACTAAACTTTGATTCATTCTGTGTCTTCAGGATTCAAATATTAACCCATCTTCCTGACTGCATGACTATTGAATAAATGCCATTGTCCACAACCCTAAATTTTTATCATTGAAAGTTAAGACATCTTTACCATTATTTGGTAATTTAATAAAATGCATTTGCATTTCCCTTGATGACCTTGCAGTAAAGTATAAAAG
Organism: Monodon monoceros; assembly: GCF_005190385.1. Lineage (NCBI taxonomy): Eukaryota > Metazoa > Chordata > Mammalia > Artiodactyla > Monodontidae > Monodon > Monodon monoceros. Next base: position 7,572,204 of record NW_021703765.1, on the reverse strand, counting down.
GTATATGCAGTTTATCACTGAAAAACAGAATTGGTTTGTCTTAGGAGTACATATTGTCCTAGCTAATAGATAGTAGAACTTTTGAATGCAGTGTATAACGTAATCAAACTTAGGTGTCTTGGTATGTGGAGTTCAGGAATACTTTCTTGCATTTTCTAGTCTTTTAATATATACTTCTCTCTCCTTATGTTCTGAATTTCCATTTGAGTAATAAAAATGATTATTTTAGGGCTTCTCTGGTGGCGCAGTGGTTGAGAGTCAGCCTGCCGATGCAGGGGACACGGGTTCGTGCCCCGGTCCGGGAAGATCCCACATGCCGCGGAGGCGGCTGGGCCTGTGAGCCATGGCCGCTGAGCCTGCGCATCCGGAGCCTGTGCTCTGCAACGGGAGAGGCCACAGCAGTGAGAGGCCCGCGTAACGCAAAAAAAAAAAAAAAAAAAGATTATTCTAAAATTTCCAAAACTCCTGCATTCAACTTCTCTAAAATATTATGAAAATAATCTTCTAAATTCTAGGACTATGGTAGTCTGTTGTCTTACTGAAAGACCATTGTGTCAGAATGCCGTATATAGGATAGAACCTGGAGACACATCTTCTCATAGATATAAATTTTAAATATTAAAGTCACCTTGTGGCCTCTGAAAACTAAAATGATTTTGCCAGTAGAAAGAATCATCTTACCTGGAAGCAGGATATTCAAAAGTAAGGTCTCCCTTGATATGTTTAGAAATATATTTAGAAATACACAGAAACATTTAGAAATAAACAGTTTTGGTGAGCCACTTTTTACTAGTTTCTTTAAAAACAGCATTTATTGATAAATTTATAACTACAAATATGTACAGAGTTTCATATAATAAATATACAAAGACACATCATTTGGAGCAAAATGAAACATGTATTCGAATCCAGCTACTTTAAGAAGCAACGGTAATCTAATGTTTTCTTTCCCCTAGTATTTTTTTTTTGACTCTATGTATAAGACATAATTAACCATAGAAACTGTTTTTGGTCAGATGCCATCCTCTGTGGCCACCACCAAGTGCCCAGTTTGAATGTTCTGGAAGCATTGTGATTTACATTAATTTCAGCCATGTTTATCCTTCATTCACCAGCAGTTACTAAGTTTATAGCTTTAGGTCAGAGATTCTCCATATACAGTTCATGTATGGATGTTAGAGAATCCATGAATCCCCTGACATTTTCTTCTAGTTTGTGTTTCTATGTCTTTCATCGATTTGTTAAGAACTATTGTTTTACATTCTCTGACATAAATCCTAGCAATGTTTTCTTAAGTCAGTCTCCCAAGGCAATAGAAATAAAAGCAAAACTAAACAGATGGGACCTAATCAAACCTACAAGCTTTTGCACAGCTAAGGAAACCATAAACAAAATGAAAAGACAACCTACAGACTGGGAGAAAATATTTGCAAACTGTGCGACTGACAAGGGATTAACTTCCAAAATATATAAACAGCTCATACAACTCAATAACATTTATCACTCTTGAATTCCGGCAAAAGTGGAGACATGTCACAATGAGTAGTTTATATTGGAAGGATGATTGTAAGACCACTTAACAAATATTTTAACTCAAAACCACAAAAATTTCTGTAGTGAATATTGAATATGGGAACATTTTTAAATGGCCATCATTGGCTCAACAGTTTTAGGCTTTAGGAGAAAAAGAAAAGAATAAATAATAGAAAGTAATATTGAAAGACTTGCATGAGAAGACAGAAAAAATAGACTATTAATTTAGCAGTGACTTGGATCTATCATAACTAGAGGAATATCAGGAAGTTATCTCCCAGCCAAAAAAGTACAATATGGTACCATATCTTCTCCACTTGAAAAATAAGTCCAAGAATAAAATATCTGAAAATGGAGTTAGATGACTTGAGGTCAGTACTGTGTCCTGCACAAAATAGTAGTGTGGCCTTGGGTGAGCCAGTTAGACGTTTAGGCTTGTCTCTTAATGAGGAAATAATAATGCCTCTTTCACCTCTATATCATGGTGATCATAAAGTGAAGTATTCTCTCTTGACAACTCTTGGACACTGTAAATTTTAGTGTACTTTTGTATACCGTTTTAAAATTATACCCCCTACCCCTGCCACAGAAAAGTCAAAGAACTGGTCATGTTTTTACCATGTACAGGGAATCTGGCAGAGTGGTTGTTAAGATAACTTGAATTTTAGTTCCAGTTATCTTACAATCTAAGCTGTAACTTTAATGTGTCATAAGTTGTCCAGTTTAACTTCCTCTTCGATAAGTGAATTAGACAAGGGGGTCTCTGATAAGTACAGTCAGCCCTCTATATCCAGCGTTTCTGCATCCATATTTCCACCATCGAGGATGGAAAATATTTAAAAAGAAAACAATTCTCAGAAAGTTCTGAAAACCACAACTTGAATTCTATGCACCAGCAACTATTTACGTAGTGTTCAAATTGTATTTATTACTGTTTACATAGCATTTACAGTGTATTAGGTATTGTAAGCAGTCTAGAGATGATTTAAAGCGCACAGGAGGATGTGTGTATGTCATGTGCTAAGACTTCACCATTTTATACCAGGGACTTGAGCATCCTCAGATTTTGGTATCTGTGGGAGGCGCTGCAACCAATCTCCCATAGATACTGAAGGACAGCTATATTCATTTTCTATAAATTAAATATAATGCAACAAGGGGGAGAAAATATTATTCACCAGAACTAATTTTTTTTGGTATTTATTAATTCAATAAATAATTATAGGCTGCCTACTCTTTGCTTGGGGTTAGACAAGTGATCGAGGCAGATAAAATTCAGACCCAGAGAGAACATTCTAGATGGGGAGACAGACAACAAACAAGGAAACAAGTGAACGTGTAATTTCAGATAATAATAAGTGTAATGAACAAAAACAAGGCAAGGTAAGAGATTGGGAAGTAGCTGAGGGTACAATTTTCAGTGAGGTATTCTGGAAAGGTCTCGCTGAAATGGTGACAGTTGAGCAGAGACCTGAATTAAGCAAGGGAATGAGCTATGGGAAGAGCTAGAGATTCTAGGCAGAGGAAACCACACATGCATAGGCACCAAGGTGGCCAGTGTGGCTGCAGATGAGTGAGTGAGGGGAAGAGTAGCTGGAGGTGTGGACACAGGGCTTTTGCTTGTAGGTCCATCATCCATTCAAGTAAACTTATGTGTACGGAGTGAGAAAGAAGTCGAGGTTCATTTTTCTATATAGATATGCAGTTGTTCCAATATCATGTTTTAAATAGACTACCCTACTCTCTGAAATACATTAGTGCTTTAAAAAATAATCCATCAGTCATCCATGTGTGGGTCTCTTTATGGATTGATTCTCTATTCTGCCTCTTTGATCTTATGTGTCTGTATTTATGCCAAAACCACCCTGTCTTAATTCCTTAGAGTTTTATTTATGGTTAGTCTTGAAATCAGGTAGTCTAAGCCTTCCGACATTCTTTTTATCAACACTGCTTTGGTTTTCTTGGTCATATCTGACCACCACGGTTCAAGATGAAAGCTCTCTCAGCTCCTTCATCCCATTGGCCTTCTGTATGCTCTGCATGCTGTACCAGCAATAAAACCTAACTTTCCCAGAGCAACAGCTTTATCTATTCTCTGCTGAGGGCATAATGCTGAGAAGAGTCAAAGAATCACACTAAAGTGACTCTAACTTCAGCCAGATCCTTACTGCTGCTTCATTTTGTAACGATTTCCTAACACGCCGCCCACATCAGGTGTTCCAAAGCTGAAATACTCTTAATGCTCTAACTATCCAATTCTTAGCAGATTACTTTGCCCAGTACATTACTGATAAAATTAAACATCTTTCATCTTATGTACATTACGGTTTCAATATTTTGTAATTTTTTCTTTCTTAATATTTCTTCCCTTTTAAAAAAAATCCCCTCAACCTATGTGTTTAATTTCATCCTTCGATTGTCCCCTCTTTATTTTCTCCATGTTCACTGGCTTCTTCCTGCCTCTGATGGCTCAGGCACACCTTTCTCAGGCACTGCTGTAGTTACTCTTGCAGCTACCAGCGCCAGGTGGGCTCCAGCTGATACCCACCGGGTGCAAACTTACAATGCACACGCTGTGTGCTTCTCACTTGTCTCCATGGCTGTCCTGTTGACCCCAAGGCTTCAAATACCATGGGATCCTGATTGGCACTAACCCTTGGGCAGCTAGAAGGTGTATGGGAAATTCAAAGCTCTGGTGTAAACCCTTCCCCGGTGGGAGGTGCGGTCTGGGGATTAAATGTGAACACATGCATTGTTCTTTTTCTCCCCAGGTGGATGGGCTGGAGACAGGTTTTGGTGGCATTTCACAACACAACACTGCCAGACTGAGAATCCATTTGCACGTAGAGGTGGCCAGCTTGGTAGCACGTCTTTAGATTGGCTTCCCCTTCTCTCCCTCGCCCCTCACTGCTCCCTCAGTGACTGTACTTTCTAGTGAAGTAGGACCACATATGGCTTTGCTTCGAGCCTTGCTTTTCCACACTACTCCTGCTGCCACGGAACCAGGAAAGGCTTTAGACAGCACACCCTCAGATAGGTTTTGGGAGTTGGATTGCTCCCCTGAAGCTGGATCAGATTTTGAGTATAAGCAGAGTGATTTCTCTTGGCCTGCAGCAGCATCTCAGCGACTCAGACTTGCACTGGTCGGGAGCTGGGAGCAGGCACGGGTGGAAGGGGAGCACGAGAATTGCTAGTGACTGCACGTCTGGACTCCCCACCCAGACGGAGGACACCATGCTACACTCGGCATCATCTCCAACTGCTAAGAAAGAGGGTCAGCATTGGGGGAGGGCTTCTTTAAATTTGGAAACAATGTATATCATATTTCAGAATGTTTTTCCAAGCCATTTCTTGATTTACTTGGAAGATTGCCAGTTGTCAGTGGCCTTGTGAGTAAGTGAGGACTCTTCAGCGTATCCTGGCTGTGTTGAAGGCTTTCCTGTCCCCAGAACCATGTGACCCAGTAGCCCTGTGGCGCTGCTGGTGCCTGTGACGTGTGAGAGTGTGACGGGGGTCCCTGGCAAGCCCCCCAGGAAGCCTGTGTGCAGAGACCCAGGGATCTCAGAGAGTTCGTCTCTCTATGGAGCACTGCTCTCCATTTAAAAATCTCCCCTTGCATGGTCCTGGCCTTGGTAGGGAATAATTATTGGACCATGGGGCACTGAGTGCCGATGTGATAGGAGCCACCCTTTGTGAGCTGGACATTAGTAAACCTTCCAAATCTCAAGGTCAGGTGGACACAGCAGCGATGCACTGTACAGTGGAAATACTCAGGATCAAGTCCTAACAGGCACAGAAGACACAAGGTATCACAAGAACAGGTAGCATAGAGCCCCACATCCTGTATCTTTCCTGCCTTGGCATCTTTCTTTCACCCCTTCGCTATGGCCTCGTGAAGGATTCTCTGCAACCAACAAAAGAAGATGGAAACAACTCAGGCATGCTTCACGGGTTGGCTAGCCGGATCTGGCTGTGCTAGCCAAGGGGGGATGTGCCACATGACAACTCCACTCACACACTCTCTGAAGGACAAGAGGAACGAAAGTCTTCTCAGTGACCTCAGTTGTCTGTCTCAGCCTCTGCTTCCGGGGGTAACACAAGCTAAGACACTTCCTTGTTACCTTTTGCTACATCTAAGTCACTTTATCACTCTTTGTAACTGTCAGTGTTTTCCTGAACCAATGATCAGGGCTGCCAGGGATACTATGCTTGTAAGTCATATTTTGTGTTCCAGTTCTGCAGAACACAATCGCTTATGCAAACGAAGTCCAGTTCAGAGAAGTTCAAAATCATTTTAAAAGCCAGAAAAGGTTGGAAAGGCAAAACGCAGCCTGGGAAGTGAGGGTGTAGTAGGTGAAGTAACTTCAGTTTAGGAGACAGTACGCTTCTAGGATGATTGGGTGTCTGTGGACTTTAAAGCACTGTTTCTTTTTTAGCCCTGAATGGCAGAGCCCCACTCCTCACTCCAGTGACGCACCCACTGCCTGGCACCAGAGTCATTACCTGGAGCCTTCAGGAGAAAGCACCCCCACCTGCCCCCCATGTATCCTCCTGATCTTATAGCCAAATTACTCTTGCCGTTCAGCTTTATTCTGTCATAAATCTACGTTAACAGCCCACTGAGCATCATTATTTAAAGCAGTGTTTTCTGTAGAAAAGAGGTCACAAGAGATGTTCAGAAAAACGAGTCTTCATGGTTCTGTGAGTTTGGGAAATACAATTTGTCTCCCCTTTTGAAAATTCATCAGGCACATTTACATATTAAAGGCTTTAAAATGAGAGTAAAAAGCAATAAAATGACACTTTTATCCTTATTCAGTTCAGCAATTTCCAAACTTACATGCCTACATAACTCCATTTTATCTTTGTTTTAACCACTCATCCCCCCCTCCCCAAATGCTTCTTGGCCCTATCATCATTCAGGGAGAAAAAAAAAGTAAAGAGAAGTGATCATAATAACTTTGAAGTATCCATGTGGTACATTTGTGTTCACAGAATTTTAGAATTCAAAGGGACATTGGAGAATATCTAATTTAGTGGTTCTCAAACATTTTATCACAAAAAAACATTTTGCTTTAACTTCTTCCCATGTCCGCAAGTTTTGAAAGAAGTATTCTACCAATCACTTGATAAATGATAATGATTTCTCCTTTTTTATTTATTTATTTATTTTTATTTTTTTGCGGTACGCGGGCCTCTCACTGTTGTGGCCTCTCCCGTTGCGGAGCACAGGCTCCGGACGCACAGGCTCAGCGGCCATGGCTCACGGGCCCAGCCGCTCCACGGCATGTGGGGTCTTAACGGACCGGGGCACGAACCCGTGTCCCCTGCATCGGCAGGCGGACTCAACCACTGCGCCACCAGGGAAGCCCCTCACCTTTTGTATTCAGCAAAGGGTTATATAGCCAGCTTTCAGAGCCTTTGATTAAGTGAGTTACATATTTATTTTGGTGGTTTAGTAATACTTTCAGCAATATATCAAAGGATCGTGATATTTTAGTTGGTGAACTTTTAAGTTCTCAGAAAAAAATGACTTCTTTCCATCATCTCCTAAGGAAAGATCTACGTTTTACCCACAGATCACATGCTTTGGTTTCTAAAAGATTGAATGTCCTACCCGAGGCCCACTGTTTTTTGTAGAACGGGGACTGTAAACTATAAACTCGGAGCTCCTAATTCCCTAATCAATAATCTTCCTATTGCCTTTGATGTTTCTCTAGAGTAGGGGTTGGCAAACTATTTTTATAAAGAGCCAGGTAATAAATATTTTAGGCTTTGTGGGTCATACAGTCTCTGTTGAAACTATTCAACTTTGCTATTGTTGTGTGAAAGCAGCAATTGACAATACAAATGAGTGTGACTTTGTTCCAATAAAACTTTATTTACAGAAGCATGGAGCAGGCTTGATTTGGTGCCCAAGCTATAGTGGACCAGCTGCTGCTATAATGCACTCTGTCATACACCTGCCCAGTTATAAGAATCACCTGGCCTTTAGGGTGAACTACAAATTCCATTGTCTCTTTTCTGCTTCTAATTTAGGATGAGGCCCAGCAATCTTCATTCTTTTCAAACATGCCAGGTGATTTTTTTTTCCAAGGGACAAGTTGGGTAAACACTGATCTAGGGTATAGTTATTCTTGCTTTGTAATATTAGAAAACCACAAATGTTTATTTCCAGTTTTAACTGATTAATAATAACTTTTCTAAAACATATCAGGTCAAGATTGAGTCAAAAGGACTTTAATATTTGGCTTCAATTTGATTTAGTAGATTAATTTGACTTATATTATTGATTTGTGGTTCAGTTTATGTTCCTGGTTGCTATGTGAACTCTTAAATGATCTATTCCTTGTTCTTTAGCGGTTCTTCAATTAGAATAGCCCAGAGAAGGTTGCAGGATCGTCTTCTACAGGACCAGATGCCTACTTAAGAAAATGTAAAAAATATATACGGATATGTGTGTGTGTATATATATATATATATATATATATATATATATATATATATGTGATATCACAAGAAAGGTGATGGCTAGTTAGAAATGAGGTTTTATAAAGCAATTTAAAAGTAATAAGCGTTAATGTGCTACTGCACCATTGACAAGACACATTACTCTCAGTTGACATTTACAATCCTGGGAGGTAGGTCTTTTGTCCTCATTCTGTAACTGAAGAAACTGAGGCTCAAATCACACAGCTGGTAAATGGAATTGGGACTTTTAAATTTCAAGTTCTGTGCCCCTTCTCCTACAGTTGAGGAGGTAGGAGTAAAAGAAGGATAATAACAGAAACTAGAAACATACATGAACCAAGAAAAAACTTTTAATCACAGCGTCCATTTCTCCAATACTGTGTGAATAGAAGGAAATCCAGGACTCTTTGGAGCTGCTTCTCGGGAAATCAAGAAACAAATTTGCAAAAAAAGTATCTCTAAGTGTCTTCCAATCCTATGACTGTCTTAGTGCAAACTCTTTACAGCCGTGGAGGACCCTTTTCTGTAACTTGAGAAAACAAGGTCAAGAGCCCATGCTTGATGGGGATGTGGGAGGGGGTTGAGAAAGAGGAGAACTTGGGCATTTAGGGAAAAAGGGATTCCTGTGAAGTCAGCAAAACTGGCTCCTCCCAGCTGCTCTCTTCACAGCTTCTGACACAGCTTTTCATCCCTGTGTGCCTTTCTTATTCTGCTCTCATATAAGACACTACAGGATCCTAATGAGATGCCTTATTTACTGCTTTATTCCCAACCAGTTAGGGACTAACCAAAGCACAGCATCTAATGCATATAAGTGACTGAATGAATACGAGAAATAAGGAAGAAGCGGGGTGGGGGTGGAGAGGGGAAGGAGAGACAGAAAGAGAGAGAAAAGAAAGAAAAAAGGTGAATATCAACAGAGCACATGAGACGTATCATCATTATTAATCAGGAAATATCTGAGTATCTCTACCCATTAGATTCCTGTTTCTTTCCTGTCCCTAAACTAGAGTAGAATCATCTCCTCCAGAGTCCCTTGTCCTCTTCTGATTTTTGTAGCTAAATCATGACCCTGTTAACTGATGATAAGGGTCAGTTGCTGGTTCCCAGGTGACCATGAGTGCACTGAGCAAATGTTTCTGCTCTTACTGATCATTTCACCTAGTTCTCCTGACCCCAGCATCTCTGCTCAATTTGTTGCAAATGAAAATGCCAGATTAATGTATAGCATAGTTCTAATAAAAAAAAAAATAACCAAAAGCCTTTGATGTTTCCATATTGCCTAATAAAAGGCCCTCAAGGGGCTTCCCTGGTGGCGCAGTGGTTGAGAGTCTGCCTGCCGATGCAGGGGACACGGGTTTGTGCCCCGGTCCGGGAAGATCCCACATGCCGCAGAGAGGCTGGGCCCGTGACCCATGGCCGCTGAGCCTGCGCATCTGGAGCCTGTGCTCTGCAACGGGAGAGGCCACAACAGTGAGAGGCCCGCGTACCGCAAAAAAAAAAAGCAAAAAAAAAAAAAAAAGAAGGCCCTCAAGCCCTTTGACTGCCAAGCTAGACTCGCTCTCTGGCCTTACCCAGTGCTATTCTCTTATTACCAACTGCCTGAGAAATCGCTGTTCACAGACATGCCCACTCTGATATTCCCATTCTTTCCCTTGTGAATTCTCTACCTATTCTTTGAAATGGGTTCTCAAATGCTATCTCAAAGAGAATCTCACTGCCTTTAAGCTTCCTTATCAGTTTTGTTTTTCCTGGTAAGCAATTTTTGTCTCATTTTCATCTCGTAGAGGCACAGTTGTATAAGAAGAGCACTGTGGAATCAGAAAGATGTGGACTGTGCTATATTCCACTCAATGCAATTGGACAAGTGGCCCGGCCATTTGGAGTCTGTTTCCAAACTGGCAGAATGGTTTCTAGAGCAGTGTGATAGTTCATTTTTCGATGGCCAGAAGCAACTGAAAAACCCCCCTGCTCAGAGAAGAAGCTTCATCACCTGTTAGCTGAGTGACAGAAGCAATAACAACAAACTTTGGGAACAAAGAGAGGAAGAGACTGAGCAGTGGGATAGAAGGGGCCGTTGGATTCTAGACGGGCTTCCGCATTTGTAGAATCAGGACTCTTAAACTTTACTAAAGAAAGTGACAGAGTTTATTTGATTAGTGGCTAACAAGACATGAAAACATATTGTCTTCTTCCAAGAACATAAAAATAAACAACCACTTAGAATCAGACATCTCTTTAAGGCTGTGTATTATTCTTTCTTTCTTTTTCTTTTTTGTATTTTTAACATCTTTATTGGAGTATAATTGCTTCATAATGTTGTTACTTTCTGCTGTATAACAAAGTGAATCAGCTATAGGTATACATATATCCCCATACCCCTCCCTCTTGCATCTCCCTCCCACCCTCCCTATCCCACCCCTCTAGGTGGTCACAAAGCACCAAGCTGATATCGTTCTGCTATGTGGCTGATTCCAACTAGCTATCTATTTTACATTTGGTAGTGTATATATGTCCATGCCACTCTCTCACTTTGTCCCAGCTTACCCTTACCCCTCCCCGTGTCCTCACGTCCATTCTCTACGTCTGCGTCTTTATTCCTTTTGTACCCCTAGGTTCATCAGAACCTGTGTTTTTTTTTGTTGTTTTTTTTTTTTTTTAGATTCCATATATATGTGTTAGCATACAGTATTTGGTTTTCTCTTTCTGACTTACTTCACTCTGTATGACAGACTCTAGGTCCATGCACCTCACTACAAATAACTCAATTTTGTTTCTTTTTATGGCTGAGTAATATTCCATTATATATGTGCCACATCTTCTTTATCCATTCAGCTGTCGATGGACACTTAGGTTGCTTCCACGTTCTGGCTATTGTAAATAGAGCTGTAATGAACACTGTGGTACATGACTTTTTTTGAATTATGGTTTTCTCAGGGTATATGCCCAGTAGTGGGATTGCTGGGTTGTATGATAGTTCTATTTTTAGTTGTTTTTTTTTTTTTTTTTTGGTGGGGGGTGTACGCGGGCCTCTCACTGTTGTGGCCTCTCCCGTTGCGGAGCACAGGCTCCAGACACGCAGGCTCAGCGGCCATGGCTCACGGGCCCAGCCGCTCCGCGGCATGTGGGATCTTCCCGGACCGGGGCACGAACCCGCGTCCCCTGCATTGGAAGGTGGACTCTCAACCACTGCGCCACCATGGAAGCCCTATTTTTAGTTATTTAAAGAACCTACTTACTGTTCTCCATAGTGGCTGTATCAATTTACATTCCCACCAACAGTGCAGGAGGGTTCCTTTTTCTCCACACCCTCTCCAGTATTTATTGTTTGTAGATTTTTTTGATGATGGCCATTCTGACCGGTGTGAGGTGATACCTCATTGTAGTTTTGATTTGCATTTCTCTAATGATTAGTGATGTTGAACATCCTTTCAAATGTTAGTTGGCAATCTGTATATCTTCTTTGGAGAAATGTCTATTTAAGTCTTCTGCCCATTTTTGGATTTGGTTGTTTGTTTTTCTGATATTGAGCTGCATGAGCTGCTTGTATATGTTGGAGATTAATCCTTTGTCAGTTGCTTCATTTGCAAATATATTCTCCCATTCTGAGGGTTGTCTTTTCGTCTTGTTTACGGTATCCTTTACTGTGCAAAAGCTTTTAAGTTTCATTAGGTCCCATTTGTTTATTTTTGTTTTTATTTCCATTTCTCCAGGAGGTGGGTCAAAAAGGATCTTGCTGTGATTTATGTCATAGAGTGTTCTGCCTATGTTTTGCTCTAAGGGTTTGATAGTGTCTGGCCTTACATTTAGGTCTTTAATCCATTTTGAGTTTATTTTTGTGTATGGTGTTAGGAAGTGTTCTAATATAATTCTTTTACATGTAGCTGTCCAGTTTTCCCAGCACCACTCCTTGAAGAGGCTGTCTTTTCTCCATTGTGTATTCTTGAATCCTTTATCAAAGAAAGGGTGACCATATGTGCGTGGGTTTATCTCTGGGCTTTCTATCCTATTCCATTGATCTATATTTCTGTTTTAGTGCCAGTACCATACTGTCTTGATTACTGTAGCTTTGTAGTATAGTCTGAAGTCCAGGAACCTGACTCGTCCAGCTCTGTTTTTCTTACTCAAGATTGCTTTGGCTATTGGGGATCCTTTGTGTTTCCATACAAATTGTGAAATTTTTTGTTCTAGTTCTGTGAAAAATGCCATTGGTATTTTGATAGGGATTGCACTGAATCTGTACATTGCTTTGGGTAGTATAGTCATTTTCACAATGTTGATTCTCCAGTCCAAGGACATGGTATATCTCTCCATCTGTTTGTATCATCTTTAATTTCCTTCATCAGTGTCTTATACTTTTCTGCATACAGGTCTTTTGTCCCGTTTGGTAGGTTTATTCCTAGGCATTTTATTCTTTTTGTTGCAGTCAAAATGGGAGTGTTACCTTAATTTCTCTTTCAGATTTTTCATCATTAATGTATAGGAATGCAAGAGATTTCTCTGTGTTAATTTTGTATCCTGCTACTTTACCAAATTCATTGATTAGCTCTAGTAGTTTTCTGGTAGCGTCTTTAGGATTCTCTATGTATAAGTATCATGCCATCTGTAAACAGTGACAGCTTTACTACTTCTTTTCCAATTTGGATTCCTTTTATTTCTTTTTCTTTTCTGATTACTGTGGCTAAAACTTCCAAAACTATGTTGAATAATAGGGGTGAGAATAGGCATCCTTGTCTTCTTCCTGATCTTAGAGGAAATGCTTTCAGTTTTTCACCATTGAGAATGATGTTGGCTGTGGGTTTGTCATATATGGACTTTATTATGTTGAGGTAAGTTCCCTCTATGCCTAATTTCTGGTGAGCGTTTTTTATAAATGGGTGTTGAATTTTGTCAAAAGCTTTTTCTGCATCTATTGAGGTGATCATATGGTTTTTTTCCTTTAGTTTGTTAATGTGGTGTATCAGATTGATTGATTTGCATACGTTGAAGAATCCTTGCATTCCTGGGATAAATCCCACTTGATCATGGTGTATGATCCTTTTAATGTGCTGTTGGATTTTGTTTGCTAGTATTTTGATGAGGATTTTACATCTTTGTTCATCAGTGATATTGGTATGTCATTTTCTTTTTTTGTGACGTCTTTGTCTGGTTTTGCTATCAGGGTGATGGTGGCCTCCTAGAATGCATTTGGGAGAGTTACTCCCTCTGCTGTGTTTTGGAAGAGTTTGAGAAGGATAGGTATTACTTCTTCTTTAAATGTTTGATAGATTTCACCTGTGAAGCCATCTGGTCCTGGGCTTTTGTTTTTTGGAAGATTTTTAATCACAGTCTCAATTTCAGTGCTTGTGATTGGTCTGTTTATATTTTGTATTTCTTCCTGGTTCAGTCTCGGAAGGTTCTGCTTTTCTAAGAATTTGTCCATTTCTCCCAGGTTGTCCATTTTATTGGCATAGAGTTGCTTGTAGTAATCTCTCATGATCCTTTGTATTTCTGCCGTGTCAGTTGTTATTTCTTCTTTTTCACTTCTAATTCTGTTGGTTTGAGTCTTCTTTGTTTTTTCTTGATGAGGCTGGCTAGTGGTTTATTGATTTTGTTTATCTTCTCAAAGAACCAGCTTTTAGTTTTATTGATGTTTGCTATTGTTTCCTTCATTTCTTTTTCATTTATTTCTGATCTGATCCTTATGATTTCTTTCCTTCTGCTAACTTTGGGGTTTTTTTGTTCTTCTTTCTCTAATTGCTTTAGGTGTAAGGTTAGGTTGTTTATTAGAGATGTTTATTGTTTCTTTAGGTAGGATTGTATTGCTATAAGTTTCCCTCTTACAACTGCTTTTGCTGCATCCCGTACATTTTGGGCCATTGTGTTTTCATTGTCATTTGTTTCTAGGTATTTTTTGCTTTCCTCTTTGATTTCTTCAGTGGTCTCTTGGTTATTAAGTGGTGTATTGTTTAGCCTTCATGTGTTTGTATTTTCTACAGATTTTTTCCTGTAATTGATATCTAGTCTCATAGCATTGTGGTTGGAAAAGATACTTGATATGAAATCAATTTTCTGACATTTACCAAGGCTTGACTTGTGACCCAAGATATGGTCTATCCTGTAGAATGTTCCATGAGCACTTGAGAAGAAAGTGTATTCTGTTCTTTTTGGATGGAATGTCCTATAAATATCAATTAAGTCCATCTTCTTTAATGTATCATTTAAAGCTTGTGTTTCCTTATTTATTTTCATTTTGGATGATCTGTCCATTGGTGAAAGTGGGCTGTTAAAGTCCTCCCTATGATTGTGTTACTGTCGATTTCCCCTTTTATGGCTGTTAGCATTTGCCTTATATATTGAGGTGCTCCTATGTTGGGTGCATAAATATTTACAATTGTTATATTTTCTTCTTGGATTGATCCATTGATCATTATGTAGTGTCCTTCTTTGTCTCTTGTAGTAGTCTTTATTTTAAAGTCTATTTTCTCTGATATGTGAATTGCTACTCCAGCTTTCTTTTGATTCCCATTTGCATGGAATATCTTTTCCCATCCCCTCAGTTTCTCTCTGTATGTGTCCCTAGGTCTGAAGTAGGTCTTTTGCAGGCAGCATATAGATGCGTTTTGTTCAACTTACTGTGTTTGGGGTCTCCTTTTCGCTGGCTGCAGGGTCGTAGTTTCCATTGTGTTTGGTGTCTGCCTCCAGTGGCTAAGGTTGGTTCAGTGGGTTGTGTAGGCTTCCTGGTAGAGGGGACTGGTGCCTGTGTTCTGGTGGATAAGGCTGGACCTTGCCTTTCAGCGGGGTGGGACCGCATCTGGTGGTGTGTTTTGGGTTGTCTGTGATCTTATTATGATTTTAGACAGCCTCTCTGTTAATGGGTGGGGTTGTGTTCCTGTCTTGCTAGTTGTTTGGCATGGGGTGTCCAGCTTGTTGGTCGTTGAGTGGAGCTGGGTCTTAGTGTTGAGATGGAGATCTCTGGGAGAGCTTTTGCCATTTGATGTTATGTGTAGCCAGGAGGTCTCTGGTGGACCAATGTCCTGAACTCAGTTCTCCCACCTCAGAGGCACAGGCCTGACACCCGGCCAGAGCATGAAGACCCTGTCAGCCACATGGCTCAGAAGAAAAGGGAGAAAACAAGAAAGATAGAAAAATAAAATAAAATAAAGTTATTAAAATAAAAATATATATTAAAAAGAAAAAAAATGAAAAGTAATAAAAAAATCGGACAGATGGTAAAAGCTATATAGACAAAATCACACAAAGAAGCATACACATACACACTCACAAAAAGAGAAAAAGGAAAAAAATATATATATCTCTTGAGAAGTCTGAGGTCTTCTGCCAGCGTTCAGTTAGGTGTTCTGTAGGAGTTGTTCCACATGTAGATGTATTTTTGATGTATTTGTAGAGAGGAAGGTGATCTCCACGTCTTACTCCTCCACCATCTTGAAGGTCTCTCCCAGTGTTTTGTAATGCATTCTTCATCTCATTGAGTTCTTTAGCTCCAGAATTTCTTTAGTTCTTTTTTATTTTTATTTTTTAAATAAATTTATTTATTTATGTATTTATTTTTGGCTACATTGGGTCTTTGTTGCTGTGTGTGGGCTTTCTCTAGTTGGGGCGAGCAGGGTCTACCCTTTGTTGGGGTGCATGGGCTTCTCATTTTGGTGGCTTCTCATGTTTCGGAGCACAGTCTCTAGGCGGATGGGCTTCAGTAGTTGTGGCATGTGGGCTCAGTAGTTGTGGCTCACGGGCTCTAGAGTGCAGGCTCAGTAGTTGTGGTGCACAGGCTTAGTTGCTCCGCAGCATGTGGGATCTTCCCAGAACAGGGCTTGAACCCATGTCTCTGCATTGGCAGGTGGATTCTCAACCACTGTGCCACCAGGGAAGTCCTCTTTGGTTCTTTTTTAGTGTTTCAGTCTCTTTGGTGAAGTATTTCTTGTGTTCATTCATTTTATTCCTGAGCTCATTGAACTGTCTTTCTGAGTTTTCTTGTAGCTCATCGTTTCTTCATGACTGCTGTTTTGAATTCTCTATCAGTTAGATCATCATATTCTGTGACATTAAGTTTGGTTTCTAGAGAACTGTCGTTTTCTTTTCATGATGCCATGTTACCACGGTTCTAAATGGTGCTAGATGAGTTGTTCCTCTTGCTGGTGCATTTGAAGTAGCAAACACCTTTCTTCTTTAGGTAAAGGGTTTTTGTTTGTTTTAACACGATTATAATGGTTCAACAGGTTAGTGATTAGGGGCCTTTCTTTTCTTTTCCAGTAGGTGGCGCTACACACAAGTTTTTGGTGCCTCACCTGGGCTGCCTCTGGTTATATTTGAGACTCTTGTCACTGCTTGTGCCTTTGGGTAGCTGGTGCCTTGCTGCTGCAGGTGTCCCTGGTGTTGCCACCTGAGGCACAGGGATAACAGGCGCCTCCACTACATTTGGGGTCTCCTGGGTCACAAGCTCTGCTGCTGCGGAGAAGAAAGAGAGTGGGGATGGGAGAGCCGGGTCACAGGTGTCTCTGCTGTGACAGGGTTGTCGGGTTCCTAGGAGCCGCTACTATGGAGGAGGGGGGCAGAGTTGCTAGTGCCTTTGCCGCTGGACGGATGGGCTCATACGCTCCACTGCCACTGCTGTTCAGTTCCCTGTGGCTGTGGAGCGACTGCAGCCAGAAAGCTGGTGTCAGGTGCGCTGCCTCGCTTGCTGCTGCCAAGTTCTCTGGGGCTGTGGACTCAGCCTCCATCGCTAGGTCCGGATTGTAGGCACCACGCTCACTGTTCCCGCGGTTCTGCCTCCTCTGTGTGTTCCAGTCCCCCCACCTTCACGTGCACAGATGTGTGCAGTTTTCCAGAATCCTGGTGTGTTGGACAGAGGCACCTTTGTTACAGAGTTATGGATGTTTTACTGGTTGTAGATTGAAGGGAAGAGACAAAGGGAGCATCTCACACTGCTGTGATGCTCTAATATCTTTAGCAGAAGGACTGAGAATTAGAAGATGTGAGGGTGTGGGAATGTGTGCACTGAATGTCCCGTATTAACTGGTAGGTGGCACCTCAGTGCCTGGGATTCAACAGTCTTGAGCATGCAGGTTTTCTTTGGCTAAATGCCAATACACGTTCTGCTTGTGCCTAGACAGGGCTTGTAGAAAATAATCAGAACAGCCCCCTATTCCCATCAGCACTAAAATAGCTGTTCATGCAATTGGGAACAGTAGTAAATTCTTTTTTATTTCTTGCTTTCTATGCAGAAGGTCAAATCCCTGGCCAATTTCAGATGTACAGTATTTTTTAAAATGTATAAATTGAGACAGAACATGAGCAGAATCTTACCAATAAAAAAAAAGAAAGAGAGAGACAAGGTTTGTACTACTAAGCACACAATCCCACTGGATATGACATTATCAGAGCGTAGCATCCAGATGGCATATTCTTGAGTCCTAATCATTTCCTGGTACCGAAGTTTCCCTAACTTCTCTCATTATCCACAGGAGTTCCCATTTGAGGGTCTGTGACTATTTCTCTCTGTAGGAATACATGCAAACCTCAGGCATGTGAGGAGGGCTAGTATTTTTTTCAACACCTGTCACTCATAATATTTCAAATGCTCATCTAATTATAGAAAAGAAAAATATGAACTTTATATTCATTTTTAAAATAGTCGCAACAAAGCTCTCAAAGAAAGAATTTGTGACCAAATAAACCAAGTGTCCTGGGCAGAGATCTAAAAACTGACACCCTTCATTGAATGGCCTGAATTTGCACAAGTCCATGGTACTAATGAGAAAAAGGGTCTTAGTTTAGGGTACATCCTGTGATTACATCCCTTTCACTGCCAGGGTTTGCCCACTTCTCTTAGGATGAAGAAACTTAAGTTATCAGCCTCAATAGATAAGCTCAGAGCTTGGCAGTTAATTTATATTGCATGAGGAAATTTGTTTGCATAACTGTTTCTTTTAATAGTTGAGTCACAGAAAATTCTGATTGTATAACTAGAAAATGCAAAATAACATCAGTCGAAAATGGATTTGAATTAATCAGTTTAGTAAAGTGGCTTGATAAAATATCAAGATACAGAAATTAAGGACTTACAAAGAAGCAATACATATTTATAAAAGGTAATGGAAACAAATGACTTTATTTCCAATGACAGAAATCTCCATAATAGTAAACAATCTGAGAAATATGCAAAACCTAAATAAAAAATATGTAAATCTTTATAGAATATAAATTATATCTAATCTTCCTATATTCATCTATTCGTGCAATGGAACCGTAATAATTACAATTTTTAAAAAATGACCACTAATTCTAACATAGATCTCTCAAGAGACACCCCTTTAAGGTCCCCTACATGAAGCTTAGATGCTCCAAAACCACCATGTAATGGATTTCCTTTCTGAGAAAAGGAACGTAGGGCTAACACTCTATGCCCACTGTCTCTTGTTCTTGGGTAAGGTAGGTCAATGTGATAGGTACATGTTGGACAGGAGTTTCTGAAAATTCCATATGATGTTCCATTCTTGTTTAAAAAAAAAAGAAAAAACAGCAGTGGTTGATTTTATGTATCTATAAAGAAAATACAAGGACTACTTCTTCTGGGTGGGTCTTGGACCATAATATACTAATAAATGAGAGTTTCAGTCTCTGAGCTAGGAGAAGTGACAAGAGGATTAGGATACCTCCTGCCCTGAGCAAGGGCTCCAGGCGCTGTTAATGGAGGATCCGCTACAGAGAGTGGACAGCAACCCCCTCATCTCTCCCAATCCCAGGTGAGCCATGCCAGCCCTCAATAGGAAGGAACAGTGCAGAAAATGCCTGGATATTGCTTGATATGTATCTAATATGGAATAATAGAAAACTGAAAAGCCTTTCACAAGTTTAAGTGTCTTGGCTTCTCAAATTTTCAGTGATATTTTGGTAAAACTGGATCAAAAATGACCATATCCAATGAAGGGAAGAGCTCCTTGCTGTTCAATGGACATAAACTTTTGGTTATATAAGATAATAACTTGTGGAGATCTTCTGTACAGCAATGTGCCTGCAGTTCACAATACCGTGTTGTACACTGAAAAAATTAAGAGGGCAGCTCTCACGTTAAGTGTTCTTACCGAAATTAAAAAAGAAAACATTCAAGAATAAACAATAAAATTTTGAAAAAAAATGAGGGGGAAGAAGAGACTTGTCCCATTAGATATTACAATGTATTAAGAAGTCATGGTTATTAAAACTTGTTTTGGGTGTAAAGGAGTAAACAAATAGACCAGTGACAGAGAGCACCAGAATGCAAAAGTTCACAGAAGATGCATGACTGTTTGGGAACTTGATTGAGGATATATATTAGGAAAAACTGTTGGTTTTCCTTTAATATTAATCCATAATTCATTTAGGCATAGACTTCGAGATTGATAATAATTTATTATCTGTCTTTATTCTGAAGACATTTTTATATTGCATTCTTGCTTCCAATGCTGCAGCTGAGACATCCGAGGCCATTTTTGATAGGTGATCCCTGTATGTGGCATAGTCTTTTTCTCTCACTGAAAGATCTCTGAATCATCACTTTATTTTTGGTATTCTAAAAGGGCACTTGATTCCTGCCCTTCATTATTGGAAGTTTTTTTAAAAATATTATTTGTTTGATAATTTCTTCTATTATTTTGCTCATTCCACGGATTTTAGAAGTTCTACTAATAGCGTATTGGACTGCCTTGATAGAGAGTAATTATTTTTGCAGCCTCTAATTTTACCTCCTGGTCTGTTTGTTTTACTATCTATAAAATATTGACATTCTGTTTCATCTTCCAGCCCCTTCATTATTTTTTTACTACTGCTGTTTTTGGCTACTCTGTTATAGCAGGATGCTTAGTAGAAAAGATGAATGCAGATGTTTGTACATTTTGTAATGGGAAGCATTCTGTAATGATGACTTCTATTTTCTCTGTGAAGTAGGAGAGAGATTCCTTTGTTGGTTAACAAAGGATTGAGAAGGCAGTGAGGGCTGACATCTGTCTCAGACAGGGCTTGTAGAGAGGGGGGGTTGGAGATGAGTGGGGTTGGAGATGAGTCACCCAAATAAAGGCTCACTCCACATATGAATATAATGTATTAATATAAGCTACTTGCATAAGGAAAGAATCCCAAGCTGAGATTAAGCTCAGAATGTATACAGAATTGCTCACTGCAGTAGGGTTTTGAAGGAGGCAAAGTTGAAACAGTTTTGTTCAGAGACTTTAACAATAGCAGGCTTATGATATTTCCAGAGGAGAGAAAACCTTTCCGAAGATGAACTTACAATAAAACAGTACAAACCACGTGAAAAAGTCACAAGAGAAAGTCAGCTGATACAAAATGGCAAATTAGCACTCCAAGAACCAGAAATAATAGGAAAAGTTAAAAAAGAATGTTAAATAATTGCATTTAAAATAAATAAAGGGGGGAGGGGTAAATTAGGAGTTTGGGATTAATATATACACACTACTATATATAAAATAGATAACCAACAAGGACCTACTGTATAGCCCAGGAACTATACTCAATACCTAGTAATAAGCTATAAGGGAAAAAATCTGGAAAAGAACATATATATACGTGTGTGAGTGTGTGTGTGTGTGTGTGTGTGTGTGTGTGTATATACACACACACGTATAAAACTGAATCATTTTGTTGTACACGTGAAACTAGCACAACATTGTAAATCAATTATACTTCAATAAAAAATAAAATTAAAAAAATAAACATGATAAGAAAGAAATAGACATCACATTAGAAGGGCATAATAGTATGGAAACAGAACACAGGCAAAATAAACCAGTAGAACTTCTAAATTTTTTTAAGTCATTGAAATGGAAAGGACTGAATAAACTAGACTATCTGAAGAGATTACTAATTAGAAGATGAACCTGAAGAAATCAAGAAGGCAGCACAAAATATGAAGAGATAAAAATATTAATTTATGATACTAAGATAAGAAAGAATGAGAATATCCAGCATATGTCCAACATATATCTGACAGGATTTCCAAGGTAAGAAACAAGAGTGAATAGGAGAGAGCCAAAACTCAAAATGATAATAGCTGAAAAAAATCTCAGAACTGAAGAAAGATATGTGTCTTCAAGAGTTACATCAAACCAACAAGTAGACACAGTATGGTGAATGTGCAAAATTAAATATAAAGCAAAAAATCTTAAGAGCAACTCCCCCCAAAAAAAATCAAACTACTTTTAGAAGATGAATAGATGACTCAATATTAGCAACAAGAGACAGAAGACACTAGAAAAATATTTTCAAAATGCTGGAGAAAAATAACTGTCAAGATATCATTCAAGAGTGAAGGTAGACATTTCAGAAATAAGGAAATGTATTAACCTAAGCCTTCACAGAAAGAAGTACTAAAAATATGTTCTTTAGCAAAAAGGAAACTAAAAGCAGAAAGAAAGAAGGATGCAAATTGCAGTGATGAGGGTGGTTAAGGATGTGGGTGCCAGAATCACCTCTGCTGTGTAACTAGGAGAAAATCACTTACCTCTCTGTGCCTCAGTTTCCACATATAAAATGAAAATGAAAATAATAGTAGCAATTATATCATGTTTCTTATGGGAGGTAAACAAGTCAATACTTGCAAGGCACTGGCACATAGTACAAGTTCAATAAATGTTGACTAAAAATATAAGTGAGCAATTGCTAAATTTGAAATAAAATCGATATAAAATGCTAAAAATAATAACTATTTTAGGATTTTAGAGATAAGAGACTTCATATAAGTTACAAATAAAATGTTGGAAAATAATATGGTACAAAACTGAGAGGAAATTATTGAAGTGTTTTAAGATCATTGTATTTTCTTCTTCTACACGGGGAAGGTGGAAAAGAAAGAAAATGCAGCTAATGCTATAGAACACTGTGGTCTCCAGACCAACAGCACCAGCATATCTGAGAACTTGTTAGAAATGCAAATTCTCCGGCCCCACCCCAGACCTGCTGAATCAGGACCTCTGTGTATGGGGGTACAAGAACCCATTGAACAAGCTCTTCAGGTGACTTGAAGGCATAGCAAAGTCTGAGAACCTCTGGTAGAGATGAGTACAAGGAAAGGGTGGGGGGGTCGGGGGTGGAGTCACAAGTGGAAAACTTGAAATGGTAGATAAAAATCCAAATGAATGTAAATATCTGCTGTTTTTTAAAGAGATCTCTGTTTTTAAAAACCTAGTTATATGCCTCTTACAAGATAAACACACACAAAAGTTAAGACCCAGAGCGACAGAAAGAAAAGGAATGCGAAAAGTAAATCCCATGTAGATGATTGTTCTCCATCATTACCTCTCTCTGTTACACTATTGAGTCTTCTTTTTCTTTAACTTGCTTTCATCAGCGAAATAAGGGAGCAGTGACACATGCCACATCTGAACATTAAGAGCATTGCACGGCTCTATCTTTGCTTTTATCTCCTTTATCTTGAGCCTGGGATAAAGGCTGCCATCCTGGTCCCAGAAGGAGAAACCTGGAGCAAAGCTGAAGCTGACCTGCATCCAGCAAGGTCAGGAGAAGAAACAAGCATTTTTGTTACAGAAATCCCATGAGATTGCAGAGCTGTTTCTTACCACAGCATAATCTAAGCAAAAGGTGGTTGATACAGGAAAAAAAATGCAACAACACAAACCAAAGGAAGCTGGTGTAATGGAATGAGGTTTTTAAGTTAAATTATTTATTAGCAATCAAGTGTAATAGTCCTCTGCTCTTATACACCTAATAAAATAGTCTCAAAATAAAGGCTGTATGCTGATAGCATGACAGGAAGAAAATTGACCCAAACCATGAGGGGAATAAATGATAAATCCACCAGCATGATGGAAGACTTTCACCTACAGTTCATAATTCTGGAATTGGGTTGGAATTCTATCAGACATAAAATAAAAATTTACTGGACTCTTCTATTATGCAAAAGAGAATAGACTCTGGGGCTGGATGCTGGGTGTGTCCCCTGGACTTCACATGCTGGAGGTGTGGGTGGGCAGTTTCTTTACATGCTTGGGTCTCAGTTATGTCATCAGTAAAGCTGGGATACTAACAGTGAATCTCTCATAGCATTAATGGGATGTGTATGTGACTTAATACTGTAATGTAAATTTCTTAGCATAATATCTGGCACACAGTAAATATATTAAAAATAAAAAACATTGTTTTAAAGTTTAGAACAATAACAACTACTGTTACTATTGCTATTATTATTACAGTACAAGCGCATTCATTTCAGACCACAGAAAACACACTGCAGTCAAGAATTGCCTTTTATTTACCAAATTTCCTGATCAGAATAAAGGGGTTCAGAAGAACTACAACCCTGCACCCTGTGGAACAAAAAACACATTCACAGAAAGATAGACAAGATGAAAAGGCAGAGGGCTATGTACCAGATGAGGGAACAAGATAAAACCCCAGAAAAACAACTAAATGAAGTGGAGATATGCAACCTTCCAGAAAAAGAATTCAGAATAACGATAGTGAAGATGATCCAGGACCTCGGAAAAAGAATGGAAGCAAAGATCAAGAAGATGAAAGAAATGTTTAACAAAGACCTAGAAGAATTAAGGAACAAACAAACAGAGATGAACAATACAATAACTGAAATGAAAACTACACTAGAAGGAATCAATAGCAGAATAACTGAGGCAGAAGAACGGATAAGTGACCTGGAAGTCAGAATGGTGGAATTCACTGCTGCAGAACAGAATAAAGAAAAAAGAATGAAAAGAAATGAAGACAGCCTAAGAGACCTCTGGGACAACATTAAACACAACAACATTCACATTATAGGGGTCCCAGAAGGAGAAGAGAGAGAGAAAGGACCGAGAAGATATTTGAAGAGATTATAGTCGAAAACTTCCCTAACATGGGAAAGGAAATAGCCACCCAAGTCCAGGAAGCACAGAGAGTCCCATACAGGATAAACCCAAGGAGAAACACGCTGAGACACATAGTAGTCAAATTGGCAAAAATTAAAGACAAAGAAAAATTATTGAAAGCAGCAGGGAAAAATGACAAATAACATACAAGGGAACTCCCATAAGGTTAACAGCTGATTTCTCAGCAGAAACTCTACAAGCCAGAAGGGAGTGGCATGATGTACTTAAAGTGATGAAAGGGAAGAACATACAACCAAGATTACTCTACCTGGCAAGGATCTCATTCAGATTCGATAGAGAAATCAAAAGTTTGCAGACAAGCAAAAGCTAAGAGAATTCAGCAGCAACAAACCAGCTCTACAACAAATGCTAAAGGAGCTTAGAGCTCTAAGTGGGAAACACAAGAGAAGAAGAGGACCTACAAAAACAAACCCAAAACAATTAAGAAAATGGTCATAGGAACATGCATATCGATAATAAACTTAAATGTGAATGGATTAAATGCTCCAACCAAAAGACACAGGCTCGCTGAATGGATACAAAAACAAGACCCATATATATGCCATCTACAAGAGACCCACTTCAGACCTAGGGACACATAGAGACTGAAAGCGAGGGGATGGAAAAAGATATTCCATGTAAATGGAACTCAAAAGAAAGCTGGAGTAGCAATACTCATAACAGATAAACCTGACTTTAAAATAAAGAATGTTACAAGAGACAAGGAAGGACACTAACTAATGATAAAGGGATCAATCCAAGAAGAAGATATAACAATTATAAATATATATGCACCCAACATAGGAACACCTCAATACATAAGGCAACTGCTATCAGGTATAAAAGAGGAAATTTACAGTAACACAATAATAGTGGGGGATTTTAACACCTCACTTACACCAATGGACAGATCATCCAAACAGAAAATTAATAAGGAAACACAAGGTTTAAATGACACAAGAGACCAGATTGATTTAATTGATATTTATAGGACATTCCATCCAAAAACAGCAGATTACACTTTCTCCTCAAGTGCGCACGGAGCATTCTCCAGGATAGATCACATCTTGGGTCACAAATCAAGCCTCAGTAAATTTAAGAAAATTGAAATCATATCAACTATCTTTTTTGACCACAATGCTCTGAGATTAGAAATCAATTACAGGGTAAAAAACGTAAAAAACACAAACACGTGGAGACTAAACAATATGTTACTAGGTAACGTTACTAAGTAACCAAGAAATCAAAGAGGAAATCAAAAAATGCCTAGAGGCAAATGACAATGAAAACACAACGATCCAAAACCTACGGGATGCAGCAAAAGCAGTTCTAAGAGGGAAGTTTATAGATATACAAGCCTACCTCAAGAAACAAGAAAAATTTCAAATAAACGATCTAACCTTACACCTAAAGGAACTAGAGAAAGCAGAACAAACAAAACCCAAAGTTAGCACAAGGAAAGAAATCATGAAGATCAGAGCAGAAATAAATGAAATAGAAACAAAGAAAACAATAGCACAGATCAATAAAACTAAAAGCTGGTTCTTTGAGAAGATAAATAAAATTGATAAACCATTAGCCAGACTCATCAAGGAAAAGAGGGAGAGGACTCAAATCAATAAAATTAGAAATGAAAAAGGAGAAGGTACAACAGACACCGGACAAATACAATGCTTCCTAAGAGACCACAGCAAGCAACTCTATGCCAATAAATGGACAACCTGGAAGAAATGGACAAATTCTTAGAAAGGTATAACCTTCCAAGACTGAAGCAGGAAGAAATAGAAAATAAGAACAGACCAATCACAAGTAACAAAATTGAAACTGTGATTTAAAATCTTCCAACAAACAAAAGTCCAGGACCAGATGGTTTCACAGGCGAATTCTATCAAACATTTACAGAAGAGCTAACACCCATCCTTCTCAAACTCTTCCAAAAAACTGCAGAGGAAGGAACACTCCCAAACTCATTCTATGACGCCCCATCACCCTGATACCAAAACCAGAAAAAGATACTACAAAAAAAGAAAATTGCAGACCAATATCACTGATGAATATAGATGCAAAAATCCTCAACAAAATACTAGCAAAAAGAATCCAACAACACATTAAAAGGATCATACACCATGATCAAGTGGGATTTATTACAGAGATGCAAGGATTCTTCAATATATGCAAATCAATCAATATGATACACCATATCAACAAATTGAAGAAGAAAAACCATATGATCATCTCAATAGATGCAGAAAAAGCTTTTCACAAAAGTCAACACCCATTTATGATAAAAACTCTCTAGAAAGTGGGCATAGAGGGAACCTACCTCAACATAATAAAGGCCATATACGACAAACCCACAGTGAACATCATTCTCAATGGTGAAAAACTGAAAGCATTTCCTCTAAGATCAGGAAGAAGCCAAGGATTTCCAGTCTCACTGCTATTATTCAACATAGTTTTGGAAGTCCTAGCCACGGCAATCAGAGAAAAAAAAGAAATAAAAGGAATACAAATTGGAGAATAAGAAGTAAAACTGTCACTGTTTGCCGATAACATGATACTATACATAGAGAATCCTAAAGATGCCAGCAGAAAACTACTAGAGCTAATCAAAGGATTTGGTAAAGTTGCAGGGTACAAAATTAATGCACAGAAATCTCTTGCATTCCTATATACTAATGATGAAAAATCTGAAAGAGAAGTTAAGGAAACACTCCCATTTACCATTGCAAGTAAAAGAATAAAATACCTAGGAATAAACCTACCTGAGGAGACAAAAGGCCTGTATGCAGAAAGCTATAAGACACTGGTGAAAGAAATTAAGGACGATACCAACAGATGGAGAGATATATTATGTTCTTGGATTGGAAGAATCAATATTGTGAATATAACTATACTACCCAAAGCAATCTACAGATTCAATGCAATCCCTATCAAACTACCAGTGGCATTTTTTACAGAACTAGAACAAAAAACCTTAACATTTGTATGGAGACAAAAAAGACCCCAAATAGCCAAAGTAGCCTTGAGGGAAAAAAGCAGAGCTGGAGAAATCTGACTCTGTGACTTCAGACTATACAACAAAGCTACAGTATCAAGACAATATGGTACTGGCACAAAAACAGAAACATAGATCAATGGAACAAGATAGAAAGCCCAGAGATAAACCCACGCACCTATGGTCAACTAATCTATGACAAAGGAGGCAAGGATATACAATGGAGAAGACAGTCTCTTCAAGAAGTGGTGCTGGGAAAACTGGACAGCTACATGTAAAAGAGTGAAATTAGAACACTCCCTAACACCATACACAAAAATAAACTCAAAATGGATTAGAGACCTAAATGTAAGACCGGACACTATAAAACTCTTAGAGGAAAACATAGGAAGAACACTCTTTGACATAAATCACAGCAAGATATGTCTTTGATCCACCTCCTAGAGTTATGGAAATAAAAACAAAAATAAACAAATGGGACCTAATGAAACTTCAAAGCTTTTGCACAGCAAAGGAAGCCATAAACAAGACAAAAAGGCAACCCTCAGAATGGAAGAAAATATTTGGAAATGAATCAACAGACAAAGGATTAATCTCCAAAATATATAAACAGCTCATGCAGCTCAATATTAAAAAAACAAACAACCCAATCTAAAAATGGGCAGAAGACCTAAGTAGCCATTTCTCTAAAGAAGACATACAGATGGCCAAGAAGCACATGAAAAGCTGCTCAACATCACTAATTATTAGAGAAATGCAAATCGAAACTGCAATGAGGTACCACCTCACACCAGTTAGAATGGGCATCATCAGAAAATCTACAAACAACAAGTGCTGGAGAGGGTGTGGAGAAAAGGGAACCCTCCTGCACTGTTGCTGGGAATGTAAATTGATACAGCCACTATGGAGAACAGTATGGAGGTTCCTTAAAAAACTAAAAATAGAATTACCATATGATCCAGCAATTCCACTACTGGGCATATACCCAGAGAAAACCATAATTTAAAAAGACACATGCGCCCCAATGTTCATTGCAGCACTATTTACAATGTCCAGGTCATGGAAGCAACCTAAATGCCCATCGACAGACGAATGGATAAAGAAGATGTGGAACATATATACAATGAAATATTACTCAGCCATAAAAGGGAACGAAATTGGGTCATTTGCAGAGACGTAGATGGATCTAGATAATGTCATAGAGTGAAGTAAGTCAGAAAGAGAAAAACAGATATCATATATTAACATATATGTGGAGCCTAGAAAAATGGTACAGATGAATTTGTTTGCAGGGCAGAAATTGAGACACAGATGTAGAGAACAAACGTATGGACACCAAGAGGGGGATAGTGGCGGGGGTCGGGTGGTGGTGTGATGAATTGGGAGATTGGGATTGACATGTATACACTGATGTGTATAAAATGGATGACTAATAAGAATTTTTAAAAAAGTAAAGATAAATAAAAGATAAAGGGGTTCTTCTGTTTTCTTGGCTGCACTACCTTGATCTCCCAGTATCTCCTCTGTATTCCTCCATTTCTTTCACAAATGGAAACATCGTTTTTTCTAGTGTCTTTTTTCATTATTCCAGAATAGAACACAAACTAATAACCTCAACATGCTTATTGTTCGCATATATAACTTTCTTTTTCCAATAAGGGAAAACGTTAATTGGCAACTGGGTTTCCAATAACTCATTTTTCAATATTCCTGATCGACTCTTATAGGAGCTGTAACAGTTAGCCTGCATATACTAATAAAACACTATTCCTTAACAGACTTCAGCTGGCAAAGGCCAGCCCTTAAGAGTTACAACATGGTTCTGTCTGGTTCCCTTAAGGAGATACTTTTTCCTACTCTGAACATTTGAAAACATATTAAAAGCGAATATACACAGTTTGAAAACTTCCTTCACACCCTGCAATTTCGAATGTTAGTACTCTCTGAACATTTAATCGCTGTATCTGGTTCTGCTGCCCCCGGATCCCAGACATAAAGGGGGCTCCCATCGCTCCAACTCCTAACCTCCTGTGTCCACCTTTGCTTTCTCTCCTCTATGACTTGTTCAGAAGAAACTAGCAACATCTGGTCTTTCCTATTACATAAGGTGATTATTTACAAAGGAGGCACAGCAAAACATAAAAAATATTGTCCATAAGAAAGAGATGAAGTGACCAGGAACACGCGAGAAAGAAGGCTACATGCTGTCATGTTGCAAAAGAGGATAATCACGTAATATAATGTGTTTCTGCGTGATATATTTCTTTGTGTTTTTATTTAGGAATCAGTTCCCTGAGAAATTGCACACTGCTTACCTTTACCAGCAGAATTTTGTCAATCAAGCAGCCTGAGATAAAGTCAAGGGCACCGCAGACAGGAGCAAGCAGGTCGTTAAACGTGGTGACTGGAGTGAGAAGATCAGATGTTTATATAGCGTTTTACAGCCACGGTGTGTCTTGGCATGTCTCGGGAATGGCTAAAAAAGACCTTAATCTGGGTGGACCTGTGATTATTTGCTAGGACACTATCCTTCTGGACATGGAATGAGGGCTAGGTTTTAAACATTGTTGGATGAACAGTCAGAGATCCCGTGTTGCACTCTAAGCAGTGAATGGTAGAACTAAGCCTGTTGACGCAGAGGATCAGGGTGTGTCCCAGCTGTGCAGGGAGAGGAGGAACCTCTGCTGTGGCATGCTTCACTTTCCATCCCCAGGTCCATTTGGAACAAGCTGTACTGCATGTCAGAAACAGATGCGCATGTCGCAGGCTGACAGGGCCCCAACTTCTTTCCTGAAGGCCACTTTTAAATCTTTTCTACATGATCTCTGTGCTTCTGAAACAGACGCTGTGCATGACAGCCTGCAAGGTGCATCAGTTATTCACAGTTGGGGACATAGACTTGAATCAGTTGCTAAATATGTTACTTTTTATATGGAGAGTAGTAGGATGCACGTGTCTCTGTCTATTTATTTGAGTAAAAATTAATGAATGTAAAATTTCCACCAACATGTAAATGTTGACTCCAATATACAAATCTCAAAGAGGCTGGCCACTTTCTCTCATCGTTTGTTTTAGGATGGGGCGTGCTAATGCAGGATAGTGACATTTGCGGGGAGATTGGTCCTTATGTAATCACTAAAATAATTTCATGTTTCTTTCTCAAGTGATACATTCATCAGAACTAAAATTTTATGAAGGACCCCTTGATAATGAGGAAGGAATAGTCTCTTTATTAAATGGTGTTGGGAAGCCTGGACAGTTACATGCAAAAGAATTAAACTGGACCACTAACTCACACCATACACAAAAATTAACTCAAAATGGATTAAAGATTTGAACATAAGACCTGAAACCATAAAACTCCAAGAAGAAGATTTTAGGCAGTAAGCTTCTTGACGTAGGTCTTGGTGATGATTTTTTGAATCTGACACCGAAAGCAAAAGCAACAAAAGCAAAAATAAATAAGTGGGACCACATCAAACTAAAAAACTTCTGCACAGCAAAGAAAACCATAAACAACAAAAAAGGCAACCTATGGAATGGGAGAAAATATTTGCAAATGACATGTCTAATAATGGTTATACATAAGGAGCTCATACAAATCAGCACAAAAACAATCCAATTTAAAAATGTGCAGAGAGACTTCCTTGGTGGCACAGTGGTTAAGAACCCGCCTGCCAGTGCAGGGGACGTGGGTTCGAGCCCTGGTCCGGGAAGATCCCACATGCTGCGGAGCAACTAAGCACGTGCACCACAACTACTGAAGCCTGAGCATCTAGACCCCCGTGCACCACAATGAAGAGTAGCCCCTGGGCTTCCCTGGGGGCGCAGTGGTTGAGAGTCCGCCTGCCAATGCAGGGGACATGGGTTCGTGCCCTGGTCCGGGAAGATCCCACATGCCGCCGAGCGGCTGGGCCCGTGAGCCATGGCCGCTGAGCCTGCGCGTCCGGAGCCTGTGCTCCGCAACGGGAGAGGCCACAACAGTGAGAGGCCCGCGTACTGCAAAAAAAAAAAAAGAGTAGCCCCTGCTCGCCGTGACTAGAGGAAGCCGGGGCTCAGCAATGAAGACCCAACGCAGCCATAAATAAATAAATAGATAGGTAGATAGATAAATAAATAAATAAATAGATTTATTTTTTAAAAATGGGTAGAAGTCTGAATAGACATTTTTCCAAAGAAGACATGCAGATGGCCAACAGACACATGAAAAGATACTTGAGATCACTAATCATCAGGGAAATGCAAATCAAAACCACAATAAGATACCACCTCACACTTGTCAGAACAGCTATGGTCAAAAAGACAAGAAATAACAAGTGTTGGCGAGGGTGTGGAGAAAAGGGAGCCCTTGTGCACTGTTGGTGGGAATGTCATTTGGTGTAGCTACTATGGAGAACAGTGTGGATATTCCTCAAAAAAATTAAAAATAGAACCATCATAAGATCTAGCATTTCCACTTCTGGGTATTTATTTGAAGAAAATGAACACTCTTAACTCAAAGAGATATACATACCCCCATGTTTATTGTAACGTTATTTACAATAGCCAAGACATAAAAACAACCTAAGTGTCTGTTGATGGTTGACTGGATAAAGAATTGTTTTGTGTGTATGTATATATACATATATATATGAATATTATTCAGCCATAAAAAATAATGAAATCTTGCCATTTGTAACAGCATGAATGGACCTCAAGGGCATTGTGCTAAATGAAATAAGTCAGACAGAAAAAGACAAATACCTTATGATCTCTTATATGTAAAATCTAAAAAAACAAAAAAAACCAAACCAAGCTTATAGAGAGAACAGATTCGTGGTGCTAGAGGTCCACATTAGGGGAGGGGGTCAAAAGGTAAAAAACAAAAAAGTGGAGCCCTTTCCATTACACTCTGTAATAATAAATCAAGGCTCCTTTCTGTGCAGTCGTTGGGATAATGGTTCTAAAATTCAGCTTATTCTTATCAAAGAATATCAAAATGCAACATGATTAATGATTGTCTAGTTAATTTTGGTTTCCTACCTAAAATAGTTGTTTATTAAGTTATAACTTTAATTTACTGGATTAATTTTTAAAACAATACAGACACAGATACAATGTAAAGGAAAACTAGAAAGAGTACATAAAATACATGACATAGACTGTCACCAATCTCCCCAAACTGTAAATGCACATTACAGACGTCTTCTTACTTGTTTGTCCGAATCGGAAATCTGAATTATACCCACCTTGTGACCACTCTGAGAAGCTGACTTCTGGGCTTAGCACAGAAACAAATAGTAATCAGAAGGGAGACAGCTAGCCTGTTTTCAACTTAGTTCTTCTAAATAAACCCAGAATTTAATCTCCCCACAGCGTTTTGATGCAGAATTTCAGGGGTGAACCTTTGTTTTCTTCCTTTTCTCCACTCCTCTTTCTCCCACACTTCTGTCTTGAGAGGCTCACATTTTAACCAGGATGTACATTTATCTTAGATACTTTTAGAATGCTTGCTCCTGATGTAACTTACTGCTTTCTTTACCTCCATTTCTTGTAAAGAGAGTCTCTCCTTGAAAATGTTTTTCTTCTACCCTAACTATATTCTCCAAGTTTGAAGCTCTGTCCTTCTTGTCTATTTGGGTCTTTTGTCTTCAGGTCTTTGTTGGGAGATGGATATTTCCTTTGAACAGATAGAAAATAGAAAATATTTGTAATACAGTTTCACACTGATTCACTTTAATCAAACCAAATTTTGCATAAGGGTGCATCAGTTGATTTACAATGAGACTTTTTATAGTCAGGTTGAAAATCTGAGGAAGAGGAAGAGACCCCGACACCTGTTTGGTCGGCTAGCATAGGTGCCGGCCTCCGTGGACTTTCGTGGTCTCCGAGCCGAAGGCTGTCTTCGGGTGGGACTCGGGAGCTCTTTGGGAAGACGGCCGCCTCCCTGCACAGACCCGGCTCTGCATACACGTGCTCCGACCATCGACCCACGCGCGTCTCTGCTGACCCCTGTCCAGTGGCCTCCACCAGGGTCTGTGCAAGAACTTCTGTTGCTGGGATCCCCTATCCAGCCCTCAGCCAGCATGCAGCCCTCTTGGACTTCAGCAGGGTCCACTTGGGACACACTAAAGTTTTATTTTTGCCGTCTCGTGTTTGTGAATGCCGGCCTGCCACCAATGCCACCTCTTGGTCTCTGTCCAGTCCTTCCCCTCCCCCTCATCAAATTGACAGGTACACAGAACAGCAAGTTCAATAAGCAGATTCCCTGCCTGGGAGTGAAACCAATAGCCTGATACCCCCAGTGTGTAGGAGAAGCTCTCTCACCACTCACTCTCCCCTCCCCTCACACATACACACTGAGATGCACAAGAACACATGCTTGAGATAGGGTGTTTCATGCCTCTCTTTCAGAATTAGAGAGGGGAATTTCCGTGGTACTTTCCTAGAAACTCAGATCATTGCTTTCAATTTCCGTGGTTGTGGTTGTTTGCTCCAGCCTATGTATGGGAAGGAGTTGCAAGTGAAGGCAGCCACCTGGTCTCATGCTTCTAGCTTCAGGTCCTGGGTGAGTGAGTATGGTGGCTCTCTTTAGAATGTTCTCCCAATGTGAGGATACTTAGCTGTTTTCAGGTGGTAGCTTTAGCTGGATCTAAACCCAAGAGGACAAATCTCGCTTACTGGTATTATAAAATTTACTTTAATAAACTATTTCTGAAATATATGAAAATACATTTCCAATTTATCGCATTTCACAAGCCATTAATTTAAAGGATGGTTGGTCAACAAATACATTTTAAAATAAATTATTATGTAATATTTGGATTGGGCACAAAGGTGATATAAAAATAAAGATTAAAATTTAAAGTATACTAATGCATCAAAAGTGCATACAATTAATTTCAGGATCTGATATTTTAAATTCTTGTAGTTTTTTGAACTTAAAATAATCAGTTGGGTTTTTTTCATTATTTCTGTATTTTGGTTTCAAATTGCTAAGAAATAATTTTTCAGACTCATCTGAGTACTTCTCTGAGGATAATATATTATCTTTATTCCCAGTGAATGGAAAATGAATTTGAACATCGTATTTATTATATATTCTCAGTCTGATACTAGTTTTTGAAAAGCCATCTTTGTCAGGTGTACATAGTTATGATCATGAAAAGAATGTATAAATGTTAATAATCATCTTGTAAATTACCAGGATAATTATCATTTTTATACTCCTTGTGGTCCCCATGCTTTCTTCATTTCTGAATGTATGATTAGAATGAAAGAAGAATTCCAGCAGGCGTTATGGTCAAAACCATCTCCTCTTAGAGATAAAAAGAAGAAAAAGATATTCATGACATTCATCCCATCTCCTAACTGCAGGCAGTGCTCCCCCTGTGTGCTCTTAGAGTGACTCAAACTGTGTACTTAAAGGGAACGTGATACTGTATTACTTTCTCATTCACTCAACAAATATTCGGTGTGCCAGGCACCTAACTCCAAGGGGAGAAAATGCCATCTAACTATGAGCCTGAAAGAAGAAGCTTCAGATCCAGTTTACCAAGTAAAGGGTATATACCATCCACACTTCTGGTCACCAAACATCTGTTCACTTTTCTTCCTAAACAAAAAATACATTCACCCCTTTCTAAAAGACACAATCTCGGTGTCTCATCCAGTCGGATGCACGGTTGTTGCTGGAGGACGTCCAGATGTGGCTTTTCATGGTAGAAACCTGTGCTTCTCCTCACTGTGGCAGAGACAGAATAAATACTGTGCAGGGGCCCCCTGCTGTGTGGAATGGGGTATTGTACTTGACTAGGTACCAGTTTTGTTCCCTAGAAGAGGGTCACCTGTCCTTTGTTATATGAAACCTGTGATTCCAGTCTCTGGGACTTTCCTGATTTTCTTTTCTCTGCCTCTACTTGACATCTGAAGTGAACATGGGCGTATATACCTTCTTTAGGGACTGAGACACTTTCTCAACAGCTTTCTGCCCTAGAAGCTCAAGGGTGGTATACAAGCTCCAAAAGCCATTAACTTTTTCTAGAGCAGATTTCTGTTCCTGAATATGTAGCCATTTTAATCTGTTTGATTTTTATTTAGTTCCGTGTGCCAATAGTTATGCCCACATTTCTTTTCTAGAAACACTTCTCTTGAATTCTAGGCCTCCTGCAAGGCCTTCTTCAGACCTTGAGAGGTCACGTTTGATGGGAGACCCACCCCCTTGGTACCTTCTTCCTGAGCTATTTCTCCGAATGAAGAGATACATTGGCCATCACACCCTTGGCTGGACCTTTACTCCAAGGAACTTTCAGCCATTCAGAGGTTTCAAGAAGGGATTATATAGCTCAAAGCCTTATCATTTTTATTTTTATTGGGGTTGACTTGGAGTTGATAAGCAGCTGTCTTTTTCAGCCTTGAAAGGCTCTAATTATTTGCATATACCCTGCTTCCTTTAAATCCTTTTATGTGCAAACTGACCAATTATTTTCTTTATACCTTGTCAGATGCAACCTATAGCAACTAACACTTGCTGCTAATATTCTTTTTTTCAGTTCCTTTCCCTACTTCATGTTATTTTCTAACTCCTTCACCAAGTTACTGCAGGTGACATTTTAACCAAATATTTCACCATCAGCATGCATCCGGGTACAGTTTCCTTATTCCTTGCTGACTGGCCACCACAACAATGACACATTTTAAGTTTTTGTGATAGATTCACCCCACTTCTATTTCTTTTCCTTCTATTTTTTTTTAATTAGGAAACATGAGACATGTAGCCATAACATACAATCCTAAGATCTCAGTCCCTTCACCCAGCAAACGTTTTTTTCCTTGCTTACCCTGTGAGTCTGTAGAATGGCTCAGTTCATCATAGACATCAGGAATCCAGACTGACACAAGCACAGTTTCATTGTTTCCTTTCACCTCACTGCATCAATGGGAAGGGAGTGTAAAGAATTATACACCCAGCTATTACAGCTTTCACACAGAAGTGTCACAAGGAATTTCTGCTCATAATTCATTGGTCAAACCAACGACTAAACCAGATGTCACTAGTGCAAGGAAATGCCATCATGCTACAAGCCCTAAGGAGAAGAACCAAAAAATTGGGTGAATAACACTCAAGACTGATATAGAGGGAGCAACTGGAGACAAAGAAACATGTTAGGATGCTATGTTCTGTAGTCCAGGCAAGATATGATAATAAAGTAAATATTAAAATAAACATAAAGAGGCTTAAAATGGGAAATAGAATGACAGCATCTGTTTTGTGCATGAAAGTGTTTCAGATGGATTAGATGTAGGGGTGATTGTTATAGGAAGGTCCATGAAGTAGCTTTCGTCTCAGTCCAGCAGAGAGAAGGAAACAAAGAATGGTAGCAGTGGGAATGGGGAGAAGCGATTTGTGAGAAATATTTTAATGTTACATTTGACACTGTTGCCTGCATAAATAAGACTTCCTTGACAACACTGTCTAAAAGAGCCACCACAAATGCCTGACTCTGTCACTACCTAAATTAGTTCTTTCTGCTGCTTCATTGCCTGTTTCCATTAGAATGAACCAAGAAAGCAGAGACTTTATCCCCGGGACATTAAATGGTGCTTTGCACATAATGGGGCTCAATATTTATTGATTGCATTGGATGTTATGAGATAGAAAGTATGGAGTGAGTTAAATGACAGAAGTCAAAGGCGACCCCAAGATTTGTGAGGTTAAGAAACAGCTGCCTCCTGGTGACCCAGGATCTCTTTCCATAAAAGCCAAGGGGAAGAGAGCCCTGTGCGGTCCGCTGCCAGTGGGGCTGAGGCGGCAGTCTGCGCGCTCCGCAGGACAAGGACCCAGGGAGGCCTTGTCTGCAGTGAAGAGGAAGCTTCTCACTGCCTTGGGATACGTCTGGCAATCTGCAAGCTCCAACTCCATCAGCAGGGGCCACCAGGAAGCCCCAGGAACTGTGCTGCCAGAAAGACCTCCCATCCCCTTCTCCGCTCGGCACTCACTGTATCTATCGCCGTACTGTCTGCACAGGGCCATCAGGATCAATTTCAAATGCCCTTTATCTCTGTCACATCAGTTACCACGAGAAGCTCATTCTTCTTGGTCATCTCTCATGTCCAGAATCACCATGGAGGCCTGTATATGGCACTGTAGTTCCTTCCCACACCCCTGCACAAATCCTGATAGATACCCTCTAAAATTCTTATCTCACTTTTCCCTCCACCTCGCTTCTGTCTTTTACAAAAGACAAACAAAACCTTCTGAAAAGAGTTGTCTATATTTACCTATATTCTGACTCCAATTTCTGTCTCTTCTCTCCTAGTTTTCCTTGTACCTGTTCGATCAGCCTTTTATTTCTATCAGTCAATCAAAAACTCTCCTTACTAAGGAAACGAATGCCCTCCACATTGGTGAATCTTGTAGTCAAATTTGGACCTCATTTTATTTGAGCTTTGCTGGTATTTAAAGCCGTTGGTCATGTGATATCATTGTAGTTTTGATTTGCATTTCCTTGATGATTAATGTTGTTGAGTACCTTTTCATGTACCTGTTGGCCATTTGTATATCTTCCTTGGAAAAATACCTGTTCAGGTCCTTTGCCCATTTTTAAATTGGGCCATTTGGTTTTTTTACTATTAAGTTTTATGAGTTCCTTGTACATTGTGTATATTAACCCCTTATCAGATATATGGCTTGCAAATATTTTCTCCCATTCCATATTTTGCCTTTTCATTTAGTTGATGGTTTCCTTTGCTGTGAAGAAGCTTTTTTAGTTTGATGTAATCCCACTTGTTTATTTTTGTTTTGTTCCCTGTGCTTTTGGTATCAAATCGTAAAAATCAAGGAGCTTACTCTCTGTTTTCTTCTAAGAGTTTTATGATTTCAGGTCTTACATTCAAGTCATTAATCTGTTTTGAGTTGATTTTTATGTATAGTGTAAGATAGGAGTGGAGTTTCATTCTTTTGCATGCACATATCCAGTTTTCCCAACACCATTTATGAAAGAGATTTTTCTTTGTGTATTTTTGGTGCGTTTTTAGAAAATTAATTGACCGTGTATGCAATAGGCAAGAGATAACAAATGCTGGCCAGGATGTGGAGAAAAGAGAACACTTGTACACTGTCGGTGGAATGTAAATTGGTGTACAGACTACACAGTTACTCAAGAAATTAAACTAGAACTATCATATGATCCAGTATTCCTACTTCTGGTTATATATCTAAAGAAAAAGAAATCATTATCTCAAAGAGATATCTTTACTCCCATGTTCATTACAGCATTATTCACAAAAGCCAACATATAGAAAAACCTAAGTGTCCATCAGCAAATGAATGAATAAAGAAAATGTGGTACATACAAAATGGAATATTATTCAGCCTTTAAAAAGAAGGAAATCCTGCCATTTGTAAAAACATGGATGGATCTTGAGGGCATTATGGTAAATGAAATAATCCAGACAGAGAAAGACAAATACTGCATGGTATCACTTATATGAGGACATTTTTAAAAAGTTGAACTCATAGAAACAGAGAATAGAATGGTGGTTGTCAGGGGCTGGGGGGGTAGGAGAAAGGAGGAGAGGTTGGTAAAAGGGTACAAGCTTTCAGTTATAAGATGAATAAGGCCTGAGGATCTAATGTACAACATTAGATCACAACTGATCACAGTTGATAATATTGTATAGTAAAATCAAAATTTGCTAAAGGAGTAGAACTTAAGTGTTCTCACCAAAGCAAACAAACAAACAAACAAAAACCAACCTAAATATGTAAGATGATGGAAGTGTTAATTAACTTTATTGCGGGAATTCTTTCACATGTATATATGTGTGTGTGTGTGTGTATCTCAAATCATGTTGTACACCTTATATATGTTACAATTTTATTCATCAATTATACCTCAGTAAAACTGATAAAAACTATAAAATGAAACAGTCATGCTCCCCTCCTTGAAACACTATTTGTCCTTGGCTTCCAGCATAATATACCCTTTTTAGTTTCTTCTTCCTTGAATGTCTGTTTCTTCTAAGCCTCCTTCCCACCTCCCAGATCTGTAATTGTGGGAGAGTCCCAGGTCTCAGCCTTTAAATGTCTTCTTTTTTTTCTGTCAACTCAAACTGGTTGGTGGTCTCACGTGGATACATACCTTTAAATGATAGCTATACACTGTTGACTCCACGTTTATAAGTCCGGTCTAAACCTCTGTTCTGAACACCAGGCTGATATATCCAACTGCCTACTAATCTTTCCACTTCTATATCTAATAAGCATCCAAAACTTATTTCTGAAACTGAGCTCTTATTTTCTTCCAAATCTGCTTCTCCCACAGTCTTCACATTCTCACTAAAAGTCAATTCCATGACTTTTAGTGAAAAGTTGCACAAGCAAAAAACTCTGTTCATCTTTTTTTTAATTAATTAATTAATGTATTTATTTATTTATTGGTTGTGTTGGATCTTTGTTGCTGCACTCAGTCTTTCTCTAGTTGCGGCAAGCTGGGAGGGTTACTCTTCGTTGCGGTGCGCAGGCTTCTTATTGTGGGGGCTTCCCTTGTGTGGAGCACGGACTCTAGGCATGAGGGCTTCAGTAGTTGTGGCACTTGGGCTCAGCAGTTGTAGCTCGTGGGCTCTAGAGCGCAGGCTCAGTAGTTGTGGCACATGGGCCCAGTTGCTCCGCGGCATGTGGGATCTTCCCAGACCAGGGCTTGAACCCGTGTCCCCTGCATTGGCAGGAGGATTCTTAACCACTGCACCACCAGGGAAGTCCCTCTGTGTTCATCTTTAATCTCTCTCTTTCCCTCATGCTACAAATATTGCAAATATTTCAAACTTGCAAATATCATAGGTTTTCATGAATATATTCTAAATTTAACAGTTCTTATCACCACTATGCCCACTCTACTGGTCCATCGATTCAAGCCACCATTATTCATTTGCCTGGTACCCATCACCACTACTTCTCTCCTTTTTACTTGTTTTTTCATGACAGTTTTATTTTCTCACTTTGGTCAATGCCTCTTAGTTTTCATTTGAGACTGTTTTTTCTTAAGCATCTTATAATTTGTCATTTCAGAGTTAATTTTCTCTTTTTCTTTCACTTCTTTTCTAGATTCATTCCATTCTTCATTTCACCTACTTTTGTTGTTGTTGTTCATTTCCATTCTTAGTTTTTGAATTTCTAATTCAAACTGAATTTTTATATCCACAAATGCTTGTTTGAATGTATTCATCTATTTTTGGAGTGCACACTTACAGTGTTCTTCTGCTTCATGTTATCATTTTGGGGGAATGGGGTGAGGTGAGAGGCAGTTTTCCTAAACTGATTTGAATTTGTGTGAATTTTTGTGTCTTGAATTTCTGCCATAGTTCTGCATGGACTTTTATTTCCTTTGTTGATTCTTATGACATTGGGGTGTTTTTAAGAGTCCTAGTTTAATTCTGCCCTTTTCTGTCCTTTTAACAAGGTCCAGGTAGCATAGCAAGGGTTTGTTTGTTTGCTTTGGTGATGAGGGAGAGAGTGAATTCTCTGAAATGTGGCATCCTTTTGTCTTACAGGATCCTAAATTTTCTACTTTCTCTTCTTTTCCCCTCCCCCACCCAGTTGCTGAAGGGTTCTTCTTCTTTTCTGCCTTTTTTCTCACTTAAAGGCTGTGTAACTGGAAGACTCCACAAAAATCACTCTTGCCCCTCAAAACCCAGTGTGTCCCTTTAAATCGCATTTACCTTTTATATGACACCCGGTCCTTTAGATCATGCATCCTTTCCTTCCCTATAGATCATGTCCCCTTCTACCCAGTCCTTTCTTAGTATCCTAAGATTCAAGCTGCATCTCATCTTTCTGGTGATTGCTGCAACTCTCCTCAGTCGTCGTTGCCAGCATCCCTCCTCCAACCCCCTGCTGTTTTTCTTGGTTAGCTCTTGGCAGTTCCTGCTTTCTCTGTTCTGAGACTCCCCGACCCCAGCGTTAACCAGGAAGTCTTTCCTAATTATTTTACTTCTTAAGCTTCAAGCAGATTTAATCACATCATGTTCCATCTATATCTGTATACCTTCCTAATTTTTCATGGATCACATCCCATTAAATACATTTGCTTGCTTGGAGGTTTTCTTGGTAGAGAGGAAGAGGCTGATTGGCCTTTGTGTTTGTTTTGGTGTTCTGTTTCTGACATAAAAAAGTGCCCTACACACAGCAGCTTAAACCAGCACAAACTGATCATCTTACAATTCTAAAGGACAGAAGTCCAACACGAGTCTAACCAGGCAAAAACTAAAGTGTCGGCAAGGCTGTGTTCCCTTCTGGAAGCTCTGAGGATAATACACTCCCAGGCTCATTGGGGTAGTTGGCCACATTCAGTTCCGTACTCTGAGCAATTGTCAAAGGTTTTTGTCATAAATTTGGCTCTGTATAGAGAAACAGTTTCAGAGCTCTGTGTGGTTTTGGGCGCAGTCTTCGAGATCTAACCACGGCACTGGCAACACTTCCGTATTCCAACAGAGCTCTCCTCTTTCGTGTTTTCCTTTCTACTCCCAAGTACCTCATGATTGCTGCGTAGAAAGCAATTGCTTTCAGGCCTTATGAGAACATGATTAAGAGCTCTTGATGGTGCCTCTTTCTCAAAAAGTTCCCTGCTTCACAAAAGTTCCTATGAGAAGCTTAGGCACGTACATCAAGTGTTCAGTCGGTGTCTAGTAAGAATTCCACCGATTGGAAAGTGTTCCTCCTGGGGCTGGTTTTCTATCACAAATGCACTCACTCTGGAGCTAACCTTCAGCGTTAGTGCAAAGGACCCCTTTCTACCTTGCTTTCTTGTAATGTTTTGACATCATTTTCCCATCATTCTCAGGCTATTTACAAGTGTTGATTTGAGTTCTTTCTTATTTTCTCTGATTTGCTTTAAGCTCTGTGTCACTGACTAACCTCCATATTAAAGCATTTTGCAGCAAATTCTTGTCAGGCTAAAGAGCAGCACATTCGATGGTTCTATCGTTTTTTGCTGTTTGTCCCTTGTTACTTTGGAAGACAGACGGGAGCGATTTTCTCTTTGGCCACGTCTGAAAGCCTCGCCTCACTCCTCTAATTCACAAAAGGAGAGAATGGCAGAATAAGACATGCTATATTGAATCCAAAAATGTGATGTATCAATCTGTTGTTAAATTAAGGAAAATAAGTTATGATTATGTGCATAAAAGATCAAATAAACTTAGGTAACTCATTTCCTTGGCTCAAAGTTGACCTTTTCTAAGATTCCATTGCCATATCTCTATAGAAAATAAAAATCTTGTCAAGTGTTTATCATATATAGGATCAAAAGGAATTTATACAAGTCTTCCATTTTGGCATAAATACCACTAATGAGGCTAAAAGAAAAAGACAGCTATTAAAATAAGAAACCTTTCGAATATGAGATATTTTAGAATTACTGAAGTTTGATAGAGAATCATATTTGAAATGTCTCTCTTCCCCTTCCTAATCAAAGATCTGTTTTATCTAGACGAGCCAGCTGTGAAGAGTAGAAGTTATAATCTCCACTTAAAATGGGGATGAATAAAGACTTCAAAACACCCAGCAAGTGACTACTTCCCAAATTATTTTCATTTGGTTCTAGAATGTATATTAATTTCCAGGAATCAACTGCAAATCACATCTACTTACTTGTTCCACATTTATTTATTAGTTTCCATATCCAGGTGCTGCACTGGCTCTAGACTGACTAAATCAAGTCTCCCTGACTCTAGTATCAGAATATATTGGTTGGGAAAGGCAGACAAATAACTCAGGGATATAGAGACTATGATCAAAGTATAGACAGAGTGAAATGGAAATGTAGAGGAAAGACGTCAAATCCAAACTTGGGCCTGAAGGAACTAAACAGAGAAGGGCATATTTGAAACAAGTTTTGAAGGATTATTAGGTGTGGGAATGTGGAAAGGAGCAAATTAAGGCACCTCAGGGACAGGAAATAAACGCGCCTCTTACTTAGAAAAGAAAACTAAACGTTCCTACCCATCTGACTTCAACAGACAGGGCTCTTTCCTGTGAGCTTAACATTCTTCCCGTCTTTGCTGAAGCATGCAGTTAGGGTTTAACTGGTCTCTTGTCTTCCTACTACAGAAAAAGTAAGAGAAAAAGAAAAGTCCGTAACATATCCACAAGGCCAGTTAAATAAGAAGTAGGTGCCAATTTTCAAGAATGAAAAATGTCGTCAAAATATCGTATATTTTAATAGCTCTATAAATTTCAAATGCCAATAAGAGATCTTTGTAGCAACAGTCTACATCGGGAGACACTTTTCTTCACTTTCCAGCAAATAGGAGTATTTAAGACTTCAGTAAATATAAAAACAACATTTGTCACCAAATCATCGCAAATCTGCCCAGCAAATAAGAATTACATACGCTTAAGAATTCCTGGTTTTGGGCTTCCCTGGTGGTGCAGTGGTTGAGAGTCCACATGCCGATGCAGGGCCCGTGAGCCATGGCCGCTGAGCCTGCGCGTCCGGAGCCTGTGCTCCGCAACGGGAGAGGCCACAACAGTGAGAGGCCTGCGTACCGCAAAAAACAACAAAAAAAGAATTCCTGGTTTTGTTGATGACAAAACAGTATTATCTTCCCTACATTTTCCTAAGATTATTAATAAAAGCCAAATCCAATGAGGACTAAATACAAAAGTTTATTATTTCCACACAAAACTAGTCTTGCCTGCATCTTACAGCAAATTACGATGAAACTGATTCAATGCCATTTTTAATTCTGCTATATGATTTTACCTGATAGCCTATTTTCTGTAGATGTGATGACCCTTTTTTCACTGTTTGCAAATATAGCTCCTTTTGGATCATTTAACTTTCAAGTCGTCATCCTAAGGCCTAAATTTAGTGAAAGTAATAAAGCTTAAATTTAATCATTTATTCAATAGGCATTCTTAAGAGTCTGCTATGTAAAGATCTCTTTTTTTTTTTTTTTTTTTTGCGGTACGCGGGCCTCTCACTGTTGTGGCCTCTCCTGTTGCGGAGCACAGGCTCCGGACGCGCAGGCTCAGCGGCCATGGCTCTCGGGCCCTGCATCGGCAGGCGGACTCTCAACCACTGTGCCACCAGGGAAGCCCAAAAGATCTCTTCTTATTTAAATGAATCTAGCCATAATTCTGCAAATTCTCCCTAGAATTCTGCAAAGAAGTGATGGAAAGAAACTCAGGAACAGCCATCCATCCTTGACTGTATCTCTACTTTGCAGGGTCCCTGATCATCATTTTCCCTACAGTCTCATAATTTAGTTTAGTCTCTCTTCTCTATTTGTCTTGTTATTCCCAAACATTTTTCAGGTTTTTTTTCTTTTGGAAGTTACCAAATTTATTCATTTAACTGATGCTATACATAATGAAAACATTATTTGGGTTTCTGTTCTAGAGAAATGTTATTGACCTGAATTAAGAATTTGAGCATAGCTGCAAGCTATCCAAAAAAGACGTCTAAATGAGAAAGCACTTCCACCACAAAGAGAAAAACATAGAAAACGTTGCAGAACATTTTATGCCTTCATTCCTCC
Source organism: Monodon monoceros (assembly GCF_005190385.1). NCBI lineage: Eukaryota > Metazoa > Chordata > Mammalia > Artiodactyla > Monodontidae > Monodon > Monodon monoceros. The sequence continues at coordinate 7,527,810 of NW_021703765.1, read as the reverse complement.
ATAAAGAAATTTAATCGTTTACACATTATGTGTAGACCAAGGTAGACGCTTGAAAGATAAAACAAAAGACAAAAGGCACTGAAATTATGGGAAAATAAATATTTAAAAATACAGTGGGTTTATTAGATTATTGCATTTGTATTTAATCTCCTCAGTTCTGTAAACACAGAAAATGGAAAGGTGAAAGATGTAAGGTAATTCAGAGAAAAACACTAGTTAAATAATGATGGGACAAAGTAAATTAACATGCAATAAAAGATATTAAAGGATTTCAATACATGGAGTTTGCCAAAGAAAAGAGCAAATAAAAAGCACAGCTATAATTATTTGAAAGGTGACTGTCAAAAACAGATTTTAAGCAACAAAGCCTTGTATAATAAACAAGTTCAGCTTGTCTGCAGCAAAACTGTTAGATCAAATATGCAGACTACAAAGGTTAGTACTTTTGAGGTGAAGGTTTGGGGCTGATCTAACTGAACTAAATACTAGAAAACCGGGAAGAGGACGGACAGAGTGCTGACTGCTTCTCAGACTTTACTCACTGAACTTAGGGCTGTCCCTCGCTGGTCACAAGGTGTCACTGTCGCTGCCCTGGATGTGCCTCTCCACCTCAGCCCTGACCACCCTCCTCAGTGCAGCCTGGTTCCTCCAGCACATTCATGCAGAGACACGTAACGCTCCTTCATACTCTCACACAAATACCTCACACACTCACGTACTCATACACAGACCCATGTACTCACACACACACACACTCACAAATACTGTCACACACTGATGTGCTCTAACATGCTCATATGCACACTGTCCCACGCTCACATACACTGATACACACTCACAAGCTGATACACAGACACACACCGATACACACACTCACACACACTCCCTCCCCTTCCTGCTCGCCCTGCAGGTCCCTGATCAGATTCCCTGAGCTGCTCAGCCTTTGTCCTGGTGCCCCAGCTCCTACCGGCTAAGCCACAGCCCTCCAGAGAACCACACACCAGACTCTCCTGCCCACCCACCTGACTCTAAGATTACTGGGAACAGAAACTGTGTTTTTCCATATCCTCTTAGCACAGTGCCTGGCTTACAGTGAGAAAATGTTTGTTAATAAAGAAATGAACCCTTGATGATTCTGATCTGATCTGATTCTTCTGAGCTGAATTGCAGGGATGTCTCTCTCTCTTTCTCTTTCTCCCTCTCTCTCTCCCTCTCCTTCTCTCTTTCTTTCTGAAATAGTTTATAATTCAGTCTTTAATGTGACTATATCTAGTCTTATTGTATTACTCTTGCTATTTCTCTTCATACATGCTGCTGTACTATTAAAATGCAGAAGCGTTGCAATTCTCAAGATTGGCTGCCAAAGCCATCTTTACCTGCTGGTGGAAGCCCAGGAGCCCCTCTCATTGCTGTGGAGGCAGCCCGCTGGCTCTGGTCCTTACAGAAAAGCCAAGTTGAGTTCTACTCAAAATAGTCAGCTCGAGCTTCCTAGAAGCCCTTTACTGTATGGTTGTTTTCTTTATCTCATTCAATCCTAGGACAAAAGAGTTACTAGAAGGAGTGAGGGACATATTTCTTTAACCTCTGGGCATGCACTGACTTAGTATTTAAAGGGAATGTTGTGACACAGGTGCTTTGTCATATTTCACACTTTTAATTTTACCACACGTAGCATAGCAGATATTCTTCTTTCCATCTATGGGGTCCTGGAAATACTCGCAGGTAGAGTCATGCAGATGAGATGTTAATTGCATGTGATTTCACTGATGATTGAAGGTCGAGGAGTTCTGAGAAATAGTCACAACATCAAAATGTAAAAAGAAAAAATATAGCCATATTGTCTCCCTTAGCAAAAATGTCAAGGATTTCTAGAGACATGGCATGGAAATTGGCTTAAGCATTTGATCTGTTGTTAGAAAAGCTTTCAAGACTTTCATAAATTTTAGAAGTCAAAATTCATATATCTAATGAAAATTATTTTCAATATATGCTGTTGTTGCTTGTGTAAAAATTTTCTGTGAAGGCTGGCATTCCCTCACCAGAAGAAAAAACGTGTTTTTTTTTTTAGAAAGCTGTGAGCCTCAGCAATGCCTTTTTATTGTATTAGAGGCCCTGTGATCAGAAGGGATTCTTTTCTAGGTTCATGAGGAAAAGCCCACCAGCCAGACAAGGAGCCAGGCCTGGCCCACATGAGAATCTGCTTTCTCCTTGGGCACATGCTGTGTCTGACACCACAGAGGACAATCCCTGAAGGATGCAAACCATAGCTTTTGCAAGGAAAAATCACTTTTGTGATTTGAACGTTGGAAGCGTTATTTTTGTCAGAATAGTACTCCGTGGGAGACTGCATGTTCTTTTTCTTTATTTTCTAACAACATTCTATGGTCTTGATAAAACGAAGAAAAAGTGACAAATATGGCTTGACATCTCATTGATCAAACCCATTTTTGATGCTAAGGCGGTGTGACTGAGCACAGGGAGAAAGCATTACCCAGGTTTGATGACGTTGGCTGTCGAGCAGAGCAGTTGATACTCATATCCTTGGAGTCAAGAAAACGTGTCACAGATAACGTTTTTATGGGGAGTTTAAAATGCCAGGGCAAAGGTGGAAATGTCATCCACAGAGAGGAGCAAGAGATTCGAAGGAAATCTGCTCTAGTACAGACTTATGCTATGTGAAAAAGTCAGAAATTTCTCTGGATGAGTGTCAGTGGAAAACTCTTATCCAATTTCTGTGCAGTGATTTGGGGGCTTGGCCCAAAATTTCTAACCTTTTGGATCTCTGCATATAAAAATAGTTAGAAGGCTTGGGTTCCAATTCTGTCTTGGTGCTGACCCATGATAGGATATGAGACCCAGTTATGACACTAATCCTTAGTCATCTCATGCACAGAGGGCTTATATTAGGATCAAATTCATCCATGTTTGTGAAAGCACTCAACACTACAAGATTTTGTGTAGGTGAAAGGTGTTCAAAGGTTTCAAGCAAAGAAAAACCACGAATATAGAGAAGTCGGGAAGTAATGGGAATAAAAAGAGAGTGATCTAATCAATATCTTAGATAATTGGAGTTTTCTAAAGGGGGAAGTTATTTTTAATATCTTCTCCCTAAATTTTTTTAAGTGAGGATGGTCTTTTTTTGAGATTTGTAAAAGGAAATCGATCACATTCTTTTGCTGATCTATGATCCACTGCAGTTCAGAATGACGAGGATCAGACCTTCAGTCTGCAGAAATCCAAGTTACATTCAGGAGGACAGTCATGTGTTTAATCTAGTTCAACATTTTTCAGCTATTCACTTATATATTTTTATTTTGTATTTAATTAATTTTTCCAAGTAAATTCTTTCCTCAAATTAAATCAATCTAAAATATACTAGATAGTAAACAAATCTCAGTCTATTAATTATAAATAAGATAAAGTACATTGGAATAACTTAAAATAACTTTAAAATACAGTGTTATAATGTCAAGGGAAACAATTGTGGAGATTGTTTTATTTCACTGCTTAAATATAGCTTTTTAGTTTTCTTAAGGTAGATTTTTTAATGCTCACCACTTACCTGGGAAACTGGTTCAGGAAACATTCCTTCTCCATCATTCCTATGTAGCCTTGCCTGACTTCCATGGCATGTGCTCATTTTCAGAGCTGGAGGCCGAGGAGTGGTGCAAGCATCTCTGCATGGAGTGTCTGGGGACTAGGCTGAATGACATCAGCCTCGGGGAGCCTGATCTCTTGGCGGCAGGAGTGCAGCGGGAACAGAATGGTAAGTGCGTCTCCATCCTTCCTTTCTTTTAAAGTGCACTGGGAGCTATAGAACTTTGAAAGTGGAAAGGACCTCAGAAATGTTTCAGACCAATCCTTTTTAAGGGAAAATAAACTGATCAACCTCAGCTGTTAAGGGACTTTCTCAAGACTGCATACCAACTAGAAAAATACTAAGGTACAATCCTGCCTTCTTGCTCTGTGGCATTGTCGTTCATCTCAATAAATAAGTTACCTCAACAATAAGTTTATTCATTATATATAAAGTTTTGAATGGACAGCATTCCTACATTTTCTTCTTTGATAGTTGTTATAGATTTGGAGTCTAAATAAATAAGTTTGGCTTATTGTGTTATTTTTCAATAGATTTTAGGGAATGTGGCTAACAGTATGTCTTTGCTCAGGCTGCCATAACAAAATACCATGGACTAGGTGGCTTGAACAACAGGAATTAATTTCTCACAGTTCTGGAGGCCAAGTTCTTGCTGTGGCCCCACGTGGCAGAGGGGGAGAGAGAATAAGCTCTCTCTTGTCTTTTACTGTAAGGGCACTAATTCGTTATGAGGGCCCCACCCTCATGACCTCATCTAAGCTTCATTACTCCCAAAGACTCCATCTCTAAATCCTATCACCTTGGGGGTTAGGGCTTAAACCTATGAATTTTAGGGGGACACAATTCAGTCCATAGCATACTACACGTAAGGAAGTACAATGCATGAAATCTCAGGGTTTAACAAAATTGAGGTTTATGTGACATGTTATTTACTCACTGCACTGCTCTCTAATTAAACATTTCTGATGTCTCTTAAGAAGTTATGCTGCCTCTTCTTGACTAACATCTCTAAATAATGAAATCAGAGTAATGTCATGAGCTTTTTTACCCTCCATTTTAAAAAATAATTATCATTACCACCAGAAGATCTAGTAGTATGAAAATAGAAACTTTCCAATGTTCTTAATTTCTATGGCTAGTGTTTTTGAAAAGGTTGAGGGATGTTGGTGAAGGTTGACACTACTTATTAAAAAGAAATTCTGGAATTATCTGTGGTTTATACTGTAGACAGTGCCAGTAAAATGCATCAGGATAATACTTAGCAATAATGGTTTTGTTATAAGTAATAATATTCTAACAACCATCACTGTCTCATAGACCATCAAAGACATTATTTTTTGGGTTTTGCTACACTGAAAAAATGTTTTCCCCACTACCTGATTATAAACATACATGGGCACCAACTTTGCCCATGTTGGTAGTTTCAGAAAGTCAGGAAGGCCTTTCTGTGGCTCTTTTTCTAGCTTCCTTTTGATATTCCAGTTTCTCTGCCACACTTTCTTTTTTTTTTTTTTTTTTGGGGGGGGGTACCAAATTACTTTATTTGAAAGAATGGTACTAAGGAAAGGACTTGTAGATATTTTGGTACAACTTACAGAAAAGTTAAGGTAACCCAAACATGCATGCACTGCCTTGGTGACCAGGGAAGTCACCCCTGTAGCTACGGGAAGCCAGCCTAAGGCTTAGCTCTCATTATCACTATTTCCGAGGGTGTGCTTGTCAAAGAGATACTGTCTGCCACACTTTCTTGGATTTCATCTCTCCAATTTAGTTTCTGAGAACTGTGCTAAGTACAGAACGCCCATAATTGTGCTGCTTAAAATATGCTGTTCATTCTCAGTTTAAGAAAAGAAGAAAAAAAAAAAAAAAACTCTTTACCGATAAACATTCGTCAAGTACTACATAAAGAAAATATGAAGAAAGTGAATAAATTAGGCCTGTGGGTGGAAGCATTACTGTGTGCTGCTTACTTGGTGTGAATTGTATGCTTTTACTTTAAAGATCTGGGGTTGTATATGGTTTCCATCCAAATGGATAATGTACTCCTTTGGTTTATTATAATTTTTATTTCTAATTTGATAATAATGTCAAAGTAACTTACCTACAATATAAAGGGAAAACTTTTTAGGATAGGACAAACATGGAGTTAAATGCCAGAGCTATATAAGAAGCACAAGCAGATATAGCCTAACAAGCAAACTTTTTAGGATGCAACTTGAATGTAGGCTACACCCCTTAATTAGGACAAGTTCCTAAGGCTCTTCTAATTTCAGTTTGCTACTGTGTGAAAATGAACTAATACCAATTTATGGTGTTGTCATGATAGTTACATGAGATAATATAAAATAAAGACTAACTCTCATGCCTAGCTCAGTTTTTTAAAAAAGCACAAGTTTGTTTGTTTAAAGCACAAGTAAAAATAAAGAAATGAAAAACTAATTCCCGCATACACTTTAGAGAAGACCTGAAATTATAATAACATCCAATGCCATCCAATGCTTTTTTAGGTTTATTTTGTTTAATAATCCTAAATTGATAAAAAGGGTTATATGTGCTTTTAATATATAGTAATTATTTAGTTAAAGAAGGTAGTATTTGATCCATTTAAATGACCCCCTAAAAGTACATGGTACCATAAAGGAAATTGGCAGTCTTACACACACACACACACACACACACACACAATCATGATCATTGAGACCCTTCACTGTTTAGCGTTAAAAGGAAAAACTTAGCTGGAAGGATTTCTTTTCCCCAGGAAGTACCTTCCACATGGGTGAATTTCTCTCTTTGAGTCCAAGGCCATGGACATAGCCATTGCTCCAAGCTCTTCGAGTTACATACACTTTCTTTAAAATGCTTCCTCAAGTCCAAATAATAACATCTTTCCTTTGTTTCTTTTGGCCATTGAGAACTAGCTAAAGCTTTTTAAAAGAATAATTTATACCAAAGGACAACGTGAAAGGCATAAATCTTGACAGAATGTCTAAATTACAGACTCTATTATTGCCAGCTCAAAAATCCCAGTGAATATGTGTTTACATGCTGCCTGGAAGAGAAGACCCCCCGCACACACACACAAATTGGCACAATTTGTTACTTGCATTCCCCGATTTTGTCACTTCCTAATCAGTAGACCTCTCCCGTAAACACGATAATTCCATTTTAAGTCTGCCCTGAAATAACTACCAGTAGTCTATAAAATCCTATGCTAAAGACTAAGAATGCTCTTTAGCTAACTTGAACCCTCTCCCTTGAGCCCCAGGATCGCTTTAGGGACACACCTGTTCATTTTACTACATGTAGGGAAAATATTTGTTGTTTTAGCTAACTAAAGTATTTTAAAAAATACTATCTTTTAAAGCTGTCCTTCCATAGTTTTCAATCATAACACCTCTTAATATAAACAAATTCTTTAACTTCCTAATACATGTTTTAAGTCATTAATATGTTCAGATTGGAATCAATCCTTTATGAAAGATTTGTCATCACAGATTTAGATTTTTTCCTTAAGGCATTTTAGTGTTAAATTCTATAATTTCTTTTTTTTTTTTTTTTTGCGGCATGCAGGCCTCTCACTGTCGTGGCCTCTCCCGTTGCGGAGCACAGGCTCTGGACACACAGGCTTAGCGGCCATGGCTCACGGCCCAGCTGCTCCGCTGCATGTGGGATCCTCACATCGGCAGGCAGACTCTCAACCACTGTGCCACCAGGGAAGCCCTAAATTCTATAATTTCTTATTCATCAGAAACATTATTTTAATGTTTTATCAGTGATATGCTGGGATTTAGTTTGAAATTTCTCCTAAGAGATGAGATACACATGCATGTGTGCAGAATTGATGTAATAAATTACATTATGGTGGCTTGTGGTGATCTTGTGGTATCCCGTCATCAAGGGAAGACTCATTGCTCAGTCCTAACCACAGCATTTTTTTTCTGACATTCAAAATTGCTACTACTCCTCTAGTGTTTTTCTGATTCTTCAAACAGCTTGGTCTTATTTACTCTGAGACTAGCAAAGAGTAAACATTTGTGCAATTAATTTTTACATGTGTAATGTATGTTGCTAAGATAAAAGTGGTTATTGATTAAATTCTTTGCTATAATCATTTTTCATCTAGTGCTGTCAGCTGTTTTCCTGTTGGTTCAGAATCCCACATAGTATAGGTGAAAATAAGGGAACACAAGTACACACACACACACAAACTTATTCTTGGACTTCAGATAACACTGCCACAAAAGAGTGCATACTAAGTAGACATTTTGAATTTTAAATTCTTACAACTTGCAGAATCTTCACATCTTTCAGTTGTATTTAAGATAGCCTATGCTGACCTTAGAAAATATTAATGTAAGGTGTTATAATCATAGTTATTTAGAAAGGAGTCACAATACGTAATAGCAATTCTAGAAAACAAATGTTACGTGTTAATCGTTAATAGCAGAAGTAAGCATCACAACCAAGAAGCGAGTCACTTGTGTGAAGTTCCTGCTGTTGCAGTTGGAAGTAGACTCAAGGATATGTCCATTTTGCTGTTGATACAAGAGATCATTATCCAAAACAAAATGGAAAAATAACCTCAGACTTTGCCATCTGGTTAATGCAGAGTCAGATGTGAGGGTTTAGTTTTTTCCAGGACCAAGAGTCCCTGCTTATGAATGGTCTAGAATTGGCATGAATTCCTACTTTTAGCCTAAGAATGTGTGTATAACCTTTCTGCAGAAGCAAAGCGGTATTCCAGTGTTGTTTCTAAATTATTTACTTGGGTTGCCATAGTAACCGTGCTCCCTACATTCCACTCAGAGTCCCTTGTATGTCACTCACTCATTCACTCTTCACCCATCAAACATTTTCGAGGCTATGCTATGCAGGAACTAAGCTGAGGAAATGTAGAATTATATAAAATAGGGCCATTACTTTTAAAAAGCTCACAGAATAGTGAGGGAGACAAACCTACAAACAAGATGTATTGATCAATGTTTTTTAAAATAATGCTTTGTTCTTGGTCACACAAAATCTCAATAGCACAGACCTGGAAGTGTGTCTTTATCATTCATGCATAGGTGGGTTGGCTAGGGTTCATTGGATTTAGGCTGGGTAATGCTGAGATTGGCTCCAAGCTGCACATGATGTCTGCATCTCTTCCATGTATATCTCATCCTCCTGACACTAACGGCTACCTAAGGCGTGTTCCCAAAACAAAAACATTAGGGCAAGAGATCAAGCCCAAACTTGCAACATAATTTAAGTCTCTGCATTTGTCATGTCCACTGACATTCATTGACCAAAGCAAATCCTATGGCCAAGCCCAAAGTCAAGGGGTACAAAAGTACACCCCACCTGTGGGGCCACGACATGAGTTAGAAAGTCTGACCTAATGTGGAGAGGAAGTGAAGAATTGAGATATATAATCTACATGCTAAAATAAAAATAGAAGTGCTGTGGTATAGGTAAGATCAGTTCTAATCAGAGCAGCCTACCCTTCTATAAAAAAAAAAAACTTATTTCTTATTCCTCTAAATAACCCTCTCAATCAGGCAGGAAGTCTGAAATTCTTAATGTCCATCAGTAATTAAAGCCAGTATTAGCAGGCCTTTATTCATTTGGAAAATGGCCAGTTAATGACAAAACAATAACACCCGTAACAGTAAAACTTTCTCTATTTTAAGGATCTTTTCCCCAGTTTTTCAAAAATGATTTGGGGTAAGCCATATTCACACTTATACACATACTTTATGACTAGTCATGAAAGAGTGTTCCAGGTTAATTTTTTTTGTCCCTGGGATAACACTCAGCAAAACCCACTTTTGCATGGGGAGAAGAAATTTCGCATACCTATGTTTGAGCTTCCAAATGCCATCCACACACTCCTGTATTTCCCAAAGTGAGTTCCAGGAAATACTGCTGCTACTACTACTATATGCCTTCTGCAGTGAGAGAATCAGCAGAGTGAATGTAATATTACGTAACACTATTGTGGGTTAGATTGTGTTCCCCTCCAAAATAAGAGATGTCAAAGTCCTAACCCTCAGAATGGGACCTTATTGGGAATAGGATCTTTACAGAGAACCAAGTTTAAACAAACTCATTAGAAAGAGCCCTAATCTGATATGACATGCAATATGTCCTTATAAAGAGGGGAAATTTGGACACAGAGATGGATGATGTGAAGATGCATGGAGAGGAGACGGCCATGTAACTTGCATGATGTATCTACCAACCAAGGAAGGCCAAGGATTGCCAGCAAACTCCAGAACTTAGAAGAGATGAGGGAGGATTCTCCCTCTAAAGCTTTCAGAGAGAACCTAGCCCGGCCAACGCCTTGATTTCAGACTTCTAGCCTCCAGAACTATGAGATAATAAATTTCTGTTGCTTTGAGCCACCCAGTTTTTTGGTACTTTGTAACAGCAGCCCTAGGAAATTAATACCAACCCTATATGATGGTCACCATATGCATGAGCTGAATAAAGCTGTACTAGAATAAAGATCTTTTTTAACTTTGTGTAATGCAACATTTCCCATACTCATTTTACCTATCTGTCTTTTTCTACGCATAACCCCTGTTCACAGCTTGTGGATATTCATATCTGTTCCATGAAACAGGTTGGAAAACGCCAGTATAACCAGTGGAGGTGCTTATCTACAGGGAAAGCTGAAAGATGATGGTGATGGGAGCAGCCATCCTGGCAAGAATAAGATGATACTCATGGATATAACACAAAATCCTGAATGGGCCCTAAATATGTGCCTCCTCGCCTTATCTTGTGTTGCTAATTCCATTCTTTGATTGCTGTCGACATTGCATATAATGAGTAAACTAGGTCAAAACACCACTTCTCCCGTTTGGTCCTCAGTATGCACTACAATGGAATCAAGGCCAATGCCATATATATTTCTACCTCTCTTTGAAATAGATGATTCAAGGAAAGCAAGGGTGTTTTGTAGTGCTTCCCTCCCTACACCGCCAAATCTAAGCGATCCATTGTCTAACTCTGGCCATATCGTTACAAAGTGAGATGCATACTGGGAGAAATATCTTGAAACACCAAAGGACCTGTCCTGTTTGCTTTGCCCTGGAAACATGCCCTATACAAACACAGTGATAAACAAAGACGCAAATTTCAGAAACATTTGTAATTATGTGAAAGGAGAAGCTTCTGGGGAGAATGCTGAGTCCAGAATTACTGGTATCTCCCAACTACAGGCAAAAAGAGGGACTTTGAAGATAAGGTAATGCCTTGCCCTTACCCTTTCCCTGGGAGTTTGAGTGGACACAGATACATGCTTCTATCTTCTCATGTAAATTGGAGGCTACTACAAGAACAAAGACTAGAATTTGATTCTCTGCATGGAGTTTGATGACAAGCATAGGAAGAGATGGAGAGATGTGGTGGAGAGATGTCAGCAGAGCCTAGCAAGGTGTAACAAGATAAAGCTACACCTCAACTGTCTCAAAACTGATATGGCATGGATGGGGTGCCCAGGCTTCCTGTTGGCCCCCACTGGACCCCAGATACTCTCTGAAAGCAGGACTTGCTGTGTCACAGGAAAGCAAGTGAAGTAACTCCACAGGGAGATGGGTACATACGAACCAGATAAGAGGACCGTGTTTCCTCTGCTGACTCCTGGGACTATATCAGTTCCAGGGGTTTTCAAATCAGCCTGGATGAAACGAGGAGGAAGCTCAAAGATTGAACTTTGATCAGAAACTGGGTTAAATGAGTCCTCATTTGACAGAAAACAAACACAAATATACACACACACAAAGAGGAAAGAAAAGAAAACCTCAGTATACACTAATGAGATTTCTTTTTTTTTCTTTTGTAATGCTATGAATTTTATTTTATACATTTAAAAGCATAATTCTGAGAAGAGTCCATGGCGTCACCAGACTGCTAATGTGGTTTGTGGCTCAAAAACAGTTAAGAACGCTGACCTCAAATTTGTCTCACTCTTCTGTGCTCTGTTAATTCAGAGCATTAATGTGGTCCATTATACTTTCGTACCAAAGCTTGTTTAGGTTCGGGTAGTACAAATTAGCTTCTCTAGGGCTTCTCTTCATGGGCCTCCTGGATATTGTGAGTTCCCTTTGAGTAGGTAGGAATGTTTCCTACCATTCTTGTACTTGGCTTCTGCATTACTTCTTTCACTCCAATTGTCTAATCCTGTGTTTCTACTGTATTAGACTCTCCATCCTTTTCACCGGCAGAATAAAACCTTATATTTCTCCCCCTGGATATTTCAGTGAGTACTGAGTTTTTCGGACCCCAAACTCTGATTTCTTGAATGAGTTTTGCAACTTTCTGGCTCAGTCCGGGGAACTCCATTTCCTCTCCCTCCCACCAGTATAAGCATTCAGGGGCCGAGATTTCATTTTTGATATACCCAACTTTTGTTGATCCATTTTGTTCCTGCTACAGTAAAACTATGGTGTCAACCTTGAAAGTCAAACTTGTAGCCTGACGAACATATGTTGCCAGACAAACTTAGTACATCATCAAGTTCTGTTCCACTTCTCATAAGCTCTGGGGCCATGGTCAAGAGACTGAAATGCTCTAAATCTCAGATTCCTGCTCTTTGGGATGATACTGATAGTACACGTCTCATAGGATTGTTGTAAGGATTAAATAAACTATAGCATGCAAAGCAAGTAGCACAGTGCCTAACAGGAAAGTCCATCTTTCTCTGGAATACTGTGCATGTCTCTGTCACATTCACATCAAGTGTGTGTTAGACAAGAAAATTCTGGGCCCCCAGCCACACTCTAAAACAAACATCTCTGGGATGTGGGACCAGATGTCTGTATTTTAATAACCCCAGGAACCTAACATGCACTAAAGTTTGAAAACTCAGGGTAATAAACTGTTGATTATAATCAGCTTCAAAACATCTACCAGTGATTTTAGGAATCTCTTGCAAAGTTTCCTTGCAACATTTCTTGCATTTCTTACAAAGTTTCAAAATTACTGACATAAATTTAATCACAACATCCTTGTAGTATCTTCTTAATACCTGTCTACACTGTAGTGATAGCTCCTTTTTTACTTCATATAGGTTATTTTTGGCTTTTTTTCCCCGTAGTCAGCATCATCAGAGATTTACCTATTTATTAAACCTTTTTTTCAGTATGTTTTAAAATGTATTAATTTCTGCTCTCATTCACTGTGACTAATCACTCAGTTGCTCCACAGTTTTGGATTTAATTGCAGGTTCTTTTTCAAATCTTTTGAGGTGGATGTTTAGAGCATCAAATTTTAGCCTTTCACTTTAAAAATATATTTTGCAAAGCTCTACATTTTTCTTTGAGCATAGTTTAAAATCCTAACTGTAGTAATAACAGTCCCAGAGCTCAGATTATGATATAATAAATGTTAAAATTGGAAGGAAAAGTGTCGGGGGAAATGTTTTTTAATTTCCATCTGCCATAAAAGAAAAAATCAAAATATTATCTCTGATTATAGGCTTTGTAAATAAAATAAAATTTTATATTACTTAACAGAGATCCAAATTACCCAAAGTAACTTAACAAAAGATAGAAAACCTAAAGAGCCCTATGTCCATTCAAGAAATTTAAATTAAAATTATACAGCTTCCCATACACGAACTCCAGTCCCATACAGTTGCACTCTTGAATTCTATTTAAAGAAGAAATAATATCAATCCTATGCAAAGTTTTTTGGAAAACAGAAGAGGAGGGATGATTTCACAATTCATTTTATGAAGCCACTATAAGCCCGATACTGAAACCAGAGAAAGTCAATGCAAGAAAATAAAATTCCAGACAGATATCTTTCATGCATATAAGTACAAAATCCTCTTAAAAATTAGAAAATGGAATATTAAAGTATTAACAAGATAATACACTCTGATCAATATTGGTATGTATGCCAGAAATGCAAAAAAAATCCCAGAAATCAACCATTATGTGTCACTACATTAATAGGTCAAGGGAGAAGATCATATGATCATTACAATTGATCCATAAAAAGCATTTGATAAAATACAATATGCATTTATGAAAACAACTCTCAAAAACCTAGGAATAGAAGGGACTTTCTCAAACTGATGAAGGACATCAATGTAAAACCTTCAGAAAATAGAATTCTTGAAGGTAAAATATTGAATGCTTTCCTCATGAGATTGGGAATAAGGGAAAGATATCCTCTCTCACCACTTCTATTCAATATTCTACTTACTCTACTTAAGGTCCTAATTTGTGTGATATGACAAGAAAAGAAACTAAAATTATAAAAGTTAGTAAGAAAAGAAGAGGTTAAGATAGTGTACCTTGAAAACGCTAAGGAGTCTATGAGAAAGCAACTGCAACTACCTGAATTCAGTGATGTTGCAGGATAAAAAGTTAATATGTATTTATGTGTATATATGTGTGTGTAAATATTATATAGATATAACTTATCTATATAAATATATATATAACATTTACACACATATATATTATCAGTGAACAATTACAAATATGATAGTATCATTTATAATACCATTTAAAAAAATCACATACTCAGAGATAAAATCAGCAAAGACCTCTACCGTAAAAACTAAATACTGCTGAGAGAAATGAAAAGACATCTAAATAAATGTAGTGATAAGCCACTCATGATTGGAATAGTCAATATTGTTAAGATGTCAGTTCTCCTTACAGTAACCTATTGATTCAACACAATTCCAATAAAAATCCTGAAAGCCAGGCATTATTTTCTAGAACTTGACAAGTTAATTTTAAAGTGTATTTGGAAGGCAAAGGACCAACACTAGCCAAATTGTCTCAAAAAGGAAGAACCAAGCTGGAATGTGTACCCTTTCTAATTTCTGGACTTATTATAAGTGACAGTTAATCAGGACAGGATAGACAAATAGGTCAGTGGAACAGAACAGAAAGAAAATGATCCACATATATGGATCAGTAATTTTTGACAAGGGCACCAAAGCCCTTTTTCATAAGCTTATTGGTCATTTCGATGAGAAAAGGAATATTTCTTTAATAAATAGTTTTAGACTGACTGGATATCTATATAGGAAACAATGAACCTTAACCCCTACCTCACACCATACTCAAACATCAATTTAAGGTGGATGCAAATTTAGGATAGGCTAAGATTTCTTATATAAAACACTGAAAAAAAACTGTAAAAATAAATAATTTGGGCTTCATCAAAATTCAAACCTATGCTCCTCAAAAAACACCATCAAAAAAAGTTAAAGGGAAATAAAAAATAAAAATGGAATGCCACAAACTGGAACTAAATTAGTGACGTGCTGAGCTTCTGGCTCACAGGAGGCTACTAAAATAGGCAAAAATAACCTACAGTGTTAGAAATGAGATCAGTGGTTGCTTCTGGGGGCAACGGGCAGCTGGAAAATAGCATAAGGGAACTTTCTGAGGTGACAGAAAAGTTGTGTCTTGTGCATTTGTCAAAACTGAATAAACGTTATAAATAAGATATGAACATTTCATTGTGCTTCAATATACCAGTTACTGTAAAAAATAAAATGCTAAAACTGCTATGAATGGGTAATATAATATTTAACCTTTCAGTAACAAAGGACTTATTAGAAAAATTAAAACTATTTTCCATTTTCTGGCCATAAACACCATAAACAAAATTAAGGGAACCTGAGATGAAGTCTTTGTCATAAACATGGTAGGAAAAATTTGTCGTATATAGAATTCTTAAAATCAACAGAGAAATAGTAAACCTAGTTTAAAAATCTGGCAGGGGACATTTATGTAAAATGAATATATAAAATATAAAATATGTTTTTTAATCGGAATATGGATTGGTAAGGAATTTCTGGAAAGCAATTTGGCAATGTGTGGTTCTTAAAAGAGTTTATGGCATTTAATCCAATAATTCAGATCTTAGTACCCAATGTAATTTAATAATCAAGGGTATTAAAATGATCCAAAATGTATATATAAGAATAAAGTAAACCCTATGACTCAATATTATTATTGAGTGAATTATTTAGCAAATTAAGCTGAAAGTTGGTTATTTTCTTATAGCCTAATTTATATCAGACAGAAGCTGACTTAACTTCAATATTCATCAAATAGATAATTATTAAATGAAATATGGCATAGCTATACAGTAGAATATTATGCAATCATTAAAATTGTATCCCCAAGGAATCCTTAATAGCACCTGAAAATGTTATACTATAGTAAAGGCAATATAAAGGGTTCAGTACTTTATATTCTGTATGACTATAAGTACAATATATGTGAACATGTTTGTATATTAAGATACACATTACTTTAACAGATTATCTCTATACGGTATAATAGCAGTTGAATTTTTAATGATATTCTGTATTTACTACAATGAACATGATTTACTTGGAAATGCAGATAAAATGCTGTCAACAGTAATTTTTTTGTAAAGAAAAGGAAAGAAAGAAGGAAGGAAGGAAAAAAATAAATTAGTTCCTGGGGGATTAAAAGATATTACTGTTTTTTTTGTTTGTTTGTTTGCTTTCTTTGCGGTACGCGGGCCTCTCACTGCTGTGGCCTCTCCCGTTACGGAGCACAGGCTCCGGACGTGCAGGCTCAGCGGCCATGGTTCACGGGCCCAGCCACTCCGCGGCATGTGGGATCTTCCCGGACCGGGGCACGAACCCGTGTCCCCTGCATAGGCAGGCGGACTCTCAACCACTGCGCCACCAGGGAAGCCCTGGTGTTTTTTTTTTAAGTGCTGCCATTTGATACAAGAATTGCAAGGATTCCAATTCACAGTGTCCATTGAGCAGATGGCACCTGGCAACTGCATTTATTGCTATTGCCACGTTATAATAAAATAAATTTTGACAAATTTCAGTACTCTGGTGGAAATGGAGTCACAATTTCTGAAGAGTTCCACAAATTTTGACAAGCATAATCATGCTTTGTTTCATTCCTGGTTTAATTGCATTATACAGATCTCAGGATGTGTCTAAATGTGCAAGTATCTGCTTTCCCAGTATGGCTCCATTTCTAAGGCTGCTGAAATTGAAGGCTGACCACTGCAATATCCCAATATTTCAGCCATTTGGAGACAAGAATGTAAAGTTCAGAATGATCTTGAAATATTTGATCTTGAATATCTTGAATATATTTTCTGAGTAATATCTGGTTCTATTGAATTTTGTGGCACTTCATATGACCATTAAAAACAAAGCATATTGTATCAAACAGTGGGGTGAACCTAGATTCGAAATTGAGATGAATACTCATTAATAAATTCCAACACTCCCAAGCATGCATTAGTTTTTCAAACACCAGATTCTTGTGGACTTGCTAATTAGTGGTTAATATTAGACCAATAACTCTGGTCCTTTGACTAAATAACATTTAGTAGACTGTTTATTAATTTAGTATTAATATTGAAATTTCATGTTTGGAGTTGGTATGTAACAATTGTTAAATATAGAGCCTAGAGTGGGACTTTCTTGCTGTCTCAGAAATGTACTGCAGCCCCAGAGTGGTGGATAATGGGTGAAAAGCACCATGAAATTCTAAAGAGCAGGCTGGAAGATTAATTGAGGAGAATTCTCTCATAGGAGAAGAGCAGAAAGGAGGTGGTCTGTCCCCCTCCAAGCATGATGAAGGGGGAAAGGCAAGAGAACCACTCATAGAATTTGGATTGTTCGCCAGATGGGGAGGTTGATCTCTCACAGGCTGGCAGAGCTGTAGAATCATCTAGTCCTGACCAGGCTGGTACCAGAGCAGTGTGCAAGAGAGTATGGGGGACAACCTGAGTTTGGAGGTGTAGTGGTTATTCTTCTCACCATGATGAATCTGCGAGCAGGATACAGGATGCAGCCACAGCTGTTCATGGTGGCTAAATAAGGAGATAAAGGTCACCAACTGGACAACGCTCATTTCCACATTTGATGGGACAAATAAGTTTGGGTCTTTTAATGAATTAGCTGCAGTAATAAATTTAACTGAAAAGATGTCTTCCGTAACTATCAATATTCTGATCACATGAAATTTTGAGAAAAAAATTGAATTCTCTTGCTATAAAATAATTTGTTAAATCTTTAAAATTATTTTGACCAGTAAGTTGTATGTAGAGTGAGTTTTACTTTATGGAAACACTGGTTGATAGAAACAACTAAGTGAAATTCAAAATTATACATTGTCCAATCATTTGGAGCTATTATTAATCATTACATAACCATATATATGCATATAAATATTAACTTTAAGTTATTTAATTTAATAATACCTAAATATTTTAATTAATGAACTTTAACAAATATTTAAGTCTCTACTATATGGAAGACCCTGGAATTGAAATTCAGAAAATTAGGGATGTCGCCAAATTGCTAAAGAACACTTTTCTTATTGTGGGGCTGCTCCTTTTGAGCCATACTTGGATTTTAGGAAGAGAAGGTAAAAGTATGACTTTACACTCACCCACTTAGCTGAAGTTATTATAGAGTTTAACCTCTCCCCATGGAAAACCTGACGGTTTTAATATTTATGAAGCTCTTATTTTTCAGATATTTAGGTGTAATACTTAGTTCCATGTTCCATCCTTTCTTTTGACCCAACCTTCAAACCCACAACTTCTGAAGTGTCAGGAGAAGTGGGATCGACAGAGGGGGATAGACTGCTCAGCAATCAGCTAACAGCTAAAACTTACAGGACGTTCTTTGAAAAAAGAATGGACTGGCATCCAATAGACGTTTCCCAAATTTATTTTAATTAATCAGCTAATATACACAAGATGTATTTTATATTCATGCAGTCACAGACACTGAGTGTTTACTATGAGGTATATTCACAAAATTATTCAATACATAAATTCCAGAAGTCTGTTTTTTTTAATATTTCAATTTATTACCAAGGAAACTTAGCTGAGCTTATATGTCTGTTTTTCAGCATGGTTCTCCTTTTTTTTTTTTTTGCGGTACGCGGGCCTCTCACTGCTGTGGCCTCTCCCGTTGCGGAGCACAGGCACCGGGCATGCAGGCTCAGCGGCCATGGCTCACGGGCCCAGCCGTTCCGCGGCATGTGGGATCTTCCCGGACCAGGGCACGAACCCACGTTCCCTGCATCAGCAGGCAGACTCTCAACCACTGCGCCATCAGAGAAGCCCTAGCATGGTTCTCCTTTAAAACCAGTGTTCCATCTCTTCTGTTACAAGATGGAAATTACCAAGAAACTGGTTGAAGAGCTCATCATCCTTTTGTTTTCTGTTCATTTATTTCTTGTCACTGGAGGGTATTTTGCTTCATGTCAGAAACGTCATCAGTGATCCTCTGCTTCCTTCTGCACCTGCAAGCTCCACTTACCTCCACTTGCCAGGCTCCAGCTAATATTATATTGGGTTAGTTCCTACCCTAAACAAGATCTATGTAAAACCTCACTGGCTGAGAAGGGAAGGTTTCTGTCCTTCTCAGGGTCTCCCACATATCACCTGGGGTCTCACTGTCCCTTTTCCAGGACCATTTCTCCTGAGTGTAGCTCCCCTTTCTCGCCAGATGTTGTCCAATTCAATTTGACCAAACCTTGTTTTGTAGCCCCCTCGAGACTGTTCTTGTGGTTGTGACCTTAACCCTGTGTCAAGGCCATTTGGAGCATGGTCTCTTCCTTTGGACCTCTTAATTCAGCCCTAGAGTAAAACTGCCCTGGTAAGGCAACTGCAGATTCAACAACAGTAAGCATCTTTGTTGGACAGAACAATTCATCTTATAAATATTTCACCTTGTTATTGTTTTGGCCATTTAAAATAAAATTATGTTTTCTCATATATCTATCAGCCATTATACAAACCTAAGTTTTACCAAAATACAGTTTTATGGGCAATGTGTTTGGGATTTTTCACTCTAGAATTCTATAGTTTATATGTGTGAACACATTTAAAACTAATATTTTTTACATAACCTTTCAAAAATTTATTTCTTCACACATTCATCAGTCTTCACAGGACTTTATATTTTATTCATGTTTCAGGATATTATTATCATTATTTAGACAGCTAGGTTCTTTTCTAATTCTTTTGGCTACTTGGAACTCTGCTGTTTAGTGCTTCTTTATAGTGTTTTTGTTGTTATTGTTGATGATCTCAAAAGGACATACTTGGGATATACATATCTTGCTGAATTGTAAACTATCTTTCATATACCCCCTTTCTTTCTATGCCTCTCTCCCTTCTTTATTCCAATTAGCGTAAGAACTCTTTCTTGACAAGTCAGTCATGAGTCAGTTGAGATAGGATTAATTGATTTGAGCAGAGATTAGAAAACAATTTTGAATAAAATGTGCTGATTTGCTCTACTGGAACATAGCATCACTTTTCAAAAGCATTCCTCATGGTTTCTCAGATGCTGCTACTTCCTTGGCAATATTTTTAAATGAGTTTCACAAATCGACACTTCTCGAAGTGTGGTCCCCAGAGCAGCAGCGTTAACATCTCCTGGGAACAAGTAGAAATGTAAATTAGCCAGCCCTGGGGTAGACTTACTGTATCAGAAACAATAACGGTGGAGGCAAGCCAGCCATCTGTATTGAAGCAAGCCCTCCAGGTAATTTTGATGCACACTGAAACCTGAAAACCAGTACTCTAGGCAGTAAAACCCAAACGCAGTTTCTTAAATAAAAAGGTGACGTGATCAGAGATGGGTTTAAAAACCCTGCCTGATAGGATTATTTCACAGAGGTAAATATTTTTAAAAGTCATTTTAATGGAACCAGTTTTAACTATTTCATATTGAAATGGTCCAATGGAAAACATAACAAGTTTTAGTAAAACAATGTGTTTTATGTTACTAAGGGCATAAAATAATTTCTTCATAGCAAATGCAGAAACCTTCCTTCCGTTAAAATGGAATTCAAAGAAGTATAATTTGCTAGATGACTTGATGTGCTGCCCTTATCTTTATGTGCCTGGTTTTCTGCTGAATTAATTAGCCTATGTTTTCATTGAATCTCAAATCCTTGGAAATTAGCCATTAGAGGGAGATAAATTTTGAATATTTAAAAATTGAAAATAAAATTTGTTTAGGGTAATCCCTTTCTTAAGATAGAAGAAATAGCATCAAAAAGAAGGTAGGAGCATTCTAAACCATAACAAAAAGGGGTTATTTCAGTTGCCAGGTTAAAAAAAAAAAAAGTGGGAAAGTAGAAGGCAGGCCAGAGGGAAGGGATGCAGGTAAGGTTCACCTGCTTTGTGCTGTCTAGAGGTGGCCCTGGAAGGACTCATTAGGGGAGTTATCCCATCACTTTGAACTTGTTCGTAAATGCGCCTCAAAGACTTTGGTGTGTAGAGCCCTATGTCATGTGACTCACAATAAATTCACGTATTAATTATTTTCCAACTTTCTCCAATGGCCATTGTGATGACTGTATGTTTTCTGTGTTTATTACTGTTAGGTTTTATCTGCTAACATTAGAGCACGCAGACATTTCTGTGAAAACGTTATGGTTCTTCTGGGTCCTCTGAAATACTCTGTAGATTATGTACAACCTTTCACGGAACATCCATTTGAAGGACACTCCATGTCAGGACCATTTTTTTGTATGCTCCGTTTTTTCAGTTACAAACAATAGGTGTGAATATCAAGGGTCAGTGCAGTCTTAAGCAACAGTAAGATTGTTTAATGATGTTTATTTATTTCAGGAGTTTTTAAAAAGTGTTGTTATTTCTTGGCATTTTGGCAGTGAGTCTTCCGATGCTCTCTTCAAACTCCGGGATTGATGGAAAGGAAAGAATTTAGAGGACTGTTTCACTTTCTGCTTTTATAATGACAATATTTTCCCTATGCACAACAGATGCCACTGACACATGGTTAGTTCCAATGTAGAAGCTGAACTTCATCAAAAGTGTCTTGAGCAAAGAAAAGAATATTGCTGTTCAGGCATTAACTATAGCCCTGAGTCACTCTGTTGGGTCCAAGTTTCATTTCTATTCTCATATTAGATCATACCCTTTTGATTTACTTGTAATCCCGTTGGAGAGAGAACTGTGCTGGGAAAGTGAGGGATGTATTTAATGCTGCACGTAGATACTTGCACACAAGAATTTTAAGGTTTATGGAATATGTACGTGTCTATGTAGATGTAGATACAGCCTTTTATTGCACATAATTAATGGGACAATGTTCTTCATTTTTCAGGTATAGAATTTATCTCATTTTGCCTTTTTTTTGGGAAACAATTGTGAAATCTGTATACATATTACTTTCATGGGTTAACAACCTAAGTAGAATATTGAATCATTAGATTATTTTTGGTCCCAGAATATCTAGGCACTTGAACATCAATATTGACCATATGGTTACTAAGTTTCAAGCTGTCGTGCTTAAGTTAAATATAACTGATTTTGCATCAGAAAATCCTTGCTTTACAAAATACCTGCCACTGAAAAGATTCTTTCTATTATACAGACAATTCCAGCTCAGTACCAGCAAACATACAGTGTTTAAGATTGTAGCATCATGATGGATGATAGCACATTTCTAAACATCTCAGTCCTTTACAAACTGCAGCTGCACCATTATGCCTCTCAAAATAATTCATGCAACAGCACTGCCTTTAAAGAACTATTCACAATTAAATTCAAACTTACAAAGATGTATCTGCCAGTAATTCTTAAACTTTTTGTTATCACGACTCATTATTTTTTTGTAATTCCTCAATTCTTGCAGCCCATATTCATCGTGGGATATATTTATTTCATTCATACAATTAACTAATATTTATTGATCATTTACTATAAACCAAGAATATGGTGCTAGGAACTAAGGATACTTTGTAGGACACTTTGTAGGTCATACCAAGTTCTTTACTTCCTGGAACTTACCAACTAACCTTATTTTTCAAAATAAAGTGCATCTAATGCATTTTAATGGGGATCAGGGGCTGCAGGATTTTGCGGTAACCTTTGAGATACATGAAAAGTTATAAAGCGAGGTTTGGAATCATTGCCTAATAATCAGATTTTCAATTTCAAACTATCCAGGAATGAAAGAGTTATGTGCTTTTATTTTGCATACCAAAACAACGTCTGAAGTTCTGCCGAAGGCAGTAATGAGTATCTGCAATTATCGCAAGCTGAATTTGCCCATGAACACTCTGTGCTTTGAGAGTCAGTCTGAGTGGGCATTAAATACTTCATGCCTCAGAGGTAAAATTGAGTAAGCTTTTGTGTAAGTTAAAGAAGGCATTCCTCACAGAAATTACTTCTATGACATCCACTTAAGATTATGTGAAGAAGCGGACAGTTACGGCATTTGGGCAGACTCCAATTAGTTTTCTGCCCTTATGTTCCCACTGTACAATTTAACCATTTAATCCCCACCATAGAGAATGCATGCAACAAAAAGTTGAAGAATGAGTGAATGGATTAATGATTAAGAATACTCTAACTCCTTTTCCCATACAATAGAAAAAGGTAGTGTTTCGCAGTATATATCGATGTCACCAAGGGACACAGTAACACTTTCTGAAGGCTGTAGGTAGGTATACAAATTCATACAGTGCTGCCATAAAAAGTTACACCTCTTTCGGCTTCATTTTCTCCATTCCTTGTTTCTTTGCAGAGCGATTCAACGTGTATCTTATGCCTACACCAAACCTGGACATTTATGGCGAATGCACAATGCAGATCACTCATGAGAATATCTATCTCTGGGATATCCACAATGCCAAGGTCAAGCTGGTCATGTGGCCTCTCAGCTCACTGAGGAGATACGGGCGGGACTCAACATGGTTCACGTTTGAGTCAGGAAGGTAAGCTTTGAGCACAGAAGCCACAGGCAAAGGTTCTGTCCCGCAGTGCCCAGGCTGGCCGTTTCATTTCCATGAAGGGTAGAGAGCAGCAAATATATATCAATAATTTCTTCACGTTCTTACTGATAATCTGAATAAAATTGTGTTAATTCTATGGCAGGTTAAGTACCCCATTCAAAATAATTCCCGTCTCTTACTCTGGCATCAAACCAGTTTTATAATTATCTCTATCATACAAGATCTTTGTGAAATTATTACAATATTTATTTGGGGTTCATCCTCCTATATTTTTGGTGCAATAGGATCTCCATAAAATTCAACATGTCCTTGCCAGCATTATAATTGTGGGGTTTTTTCAAAGGAAAATATTTTGAAAGGAGTTTTATATAAAATTGCTTAAATACTACCTTTTAGGTTTGAGATAAGTTAATGCAATATTCATTTACCCAGATGTTTATGTTAATAACATTAATTATTATTAATTCAGAATGACTGAAAAAAAAAGTTGGCAAATCCATAGTTTATGAAATGTGTAATTCCGATTTTAAATGTAGTATGTCAAGACAAATACATTGGTTTCTTGATCACAGCATATGGTTGGAATCCATAAATGTCTAAAATGAATGCTTGCTTCACAATCATTATTCACAGGTACGGGTTTAGACGTGAGCTTCAACCAACTGAATCAACGTTATTATGCTCTGACCCCTTTGTGATATTGTTGTCACACATCCAAGACAAGACTTAGGTTTAGGGATTCTCTATAAGAGATGTTTAATGTATTCACACTTGGGGACATGATTTATCACATTCTAGAAATGAATCTGTGGCCTTATAAGGTAATTACAGTGAAGTCACTATGTGACTAGATAGATAAATTATAATAGTTATACAACAGAATATTACCTACCCATGACACACAACTTGGATGAATCTCAAAAACATTGCTGTAAGCATTATGTGTAATTCCATCGGTAGGAAATTCTACAACAGACAAAACTAATTTACAGTGACAGAAAGCAAATGAATGGTTGCCTAGGATTGGGGATAGGGAGAGAATGGACTCCAGGAAACACAGAGGAACTTTGGGGGTGGTGAAAATGCCCTGTATCCTGACTTTTGTCAAGAGCCATGGAACTGTTTATAAATATTGGTGTGCATTGTTATATGCAAATTATCCCCCAGTATTTTTAATGTGAAAAGAAAAAGTGGGGAAAGAAAGTTGGAGGGGATTTACTATACTTATTTTATATACTTTCCCACTGTTTGAGGTTTGACAGTGAGCATTTGTTACTTTTACAACAAAATACTTCCTCTGGAAGGAATGGTGCCAAGGAAGGGGAGAGAGCCCCAAGCATTTTCTGGAGAGGGGGTCTTGAAGCTGTGAGATACAGCCAGGCCTTTATTCCTAGGTAGGCACAGTAAAGTCAGAAGTATGTTTTCATAACCTGAGCAGGCTTTGAACTTTTTACATTTTTCTTGTAAATCTCTGTTTTTTAATACTTTATATCGTCTGATTAAAAAGTTAACCCAAACTTTTGAGGGAGTAATTGGAAAGAAAAGCTTAAAATCACTCATAATTTCTCCATCTTGAGAAAATGGCTTTTAATATTTTGGTTTACTTCTTTCCAATATATTTTAAAATCAGCATATTTTCACTTAACATTATATTGAGAAGTAATCTCTGAGTCCTTTAAAATCAAGATTTTTGTCGTCATGTGGTATCTGAACATATGGCTGTACTATCATTAATTTAATATTAGGGTGTTTCCAGAATGAACTAGTATAAATAAAGCCACACTGACCGACCATCTGCGAAAAAAAGATGTGCAAATATCTGATCATTTTCTTAGCAGAGCCTTTTTCAAGAATTACTGGGTCAAAAGCTGTGAACATTTTCAAGATTCTTCACAATATAGCAAATTGCTTTCAAGGGAAGTAAAATCAATTCACACACCCTCTAAGGGTGCAAAGAGAGTGCTCTTCTTGACCCCATAACCACAGCATTAAAATGATGATTTAGGATGTTTCTATTTTGATAGAGGACTTGGATATCTTGTTATTTTTTTTCTTTTCTCCTTTGTTTCTTTATGTTTGGAGGTGTTTCCTTGTGTTCATTTCTATGTTTTTCCTTCTTTGAAATTTGGGTGTCCTTTGCCCTTTAATATTTGGGCTATTGACCATTATTCTGTGTGTCTAGTTTGTAAATTCCAGAAGATCTCACTCTTATTAAAGGTAGCCAAGGGCAGAAGGTTTTGTCCATGTGTGATCCAGAGAAATGAAAGCAGGACGCTGTGTTCCCTAGGTCAGGACCGGGAGAAGCGGGGAGGGGAATGGCATGAGTGATGACAAGTGACAATTTAAAGGAAAAGTTGGCAGGTAAGGCCCGGCCTGTCATCCTAGTGAAGCTTGAGCTGAAGAATGACGTTTTCTGCGTTTTATGTTACTAGCTCTTTGCACAAGGCACATCGTTTGGAAGCAGTCTCTAGCCGTTTATTCATAACTACTACATGTACTGGAATGTCATAAAATTGGATGCCAAAATAGTCCTTTCTCGACCGACAGGCTTTTTCCAAAATGCACTTTAAATTCTACTGTACCGATAAAAGATAAGGATAAACAGTAAAAGTGGAGCAAGGTCATTCTTTCTGGAGGAGCCTACCTCACATGTCCTCACACTCATACCCCATACATGTGAGGACAGAAAGAGAGCGGGGACCGGGAAGTGTTCACTGGGAGCTGTCCTCAAAGGGGCGCAGCCTGGGGAGGTGAAGTCATGGCCCCCTGCCTGCTCAGAGGAATTGTTCTTTTTTAAAAAATAAATAAATAAATAAATTTATTTATTTATTTATGGCTGCGTTGGGGCTTCGTTGCTGCACGAGCTTTCTCTAGTTGCGGCGAGTGGGGGCTGCTCTTCGTTGCGGTGCACAGGCTTCTCATTGCGGTGGCTTCTCTTGTTGCGGAGCATGGGCTCTAGGCTCATGGGCTTCAGTAGTTGTGGCACGCAGGCTCAGTAATTGTGACTCGAGAGCTCCGGAGCGCAGGCTCAGTAGTTGTGGCGCACAGGCTTAGTTGCTCCACGGCATGTGGGATCTTCCTGGACCAGGGATCGAACTCGTGTCCCCTGCCTTGGCAGGTGGATTCTTAACCACTGAGCCACCAGGGAAGTCCCAGGAATTGCTCTTTTACCGTAAAGATTTTAAGTTTGTATTTTAAGAGTGAAAACCACCAATGTGTCATGCAAGATTTTTTAATCAAAAAATCAAAAAAATATCCAAACCTGCAGAGGAAGTCATAGGATTCGTGATTATGTGCAGTTTTATCCTGTGAGAGACAAAACCACTTTTTTAACTGCTGATGTGGCTTTTTCACTTCACATAACCTCATAAATGTTGTAAGCAAAACTAAGGATGAGCTCAAATGCCTGCATAACAGAATTCAAGCGAGCCCCGAATCCTTTTTTATAAAATGATTGTTCAAAACATAACCTCCCTATTCAGCACAATGTTTAATATAACACAGTCAGTGCTTAAAATATATGTCTTACTAACTTTGATAATATTATCCTTATTGAGAAGCCTGGGGAAAATCTGGTTACAGATTTTTAACAATTGGAAATATAAAACAATACGGTTCCCATAGGAAGATGGTTAATGGAAGCAAATGCTCTATGTGCTATAATCAAGGATTTCGTGATGTCATAGTGAGGCTTATTCTATCCTTAAACCTTTTTTGATCAGTAATACAGAGAGAAATCCTTCCTTCTCTAATGTATGGCCAGTTAGTTAAAATAAAAGGTAAGGCAGACAGTTTTTAAATGTGATACCAAAGCATGATTACTCCCCCCAAAAAAGATAATTTGACTGTAGCAAAATTAAGAACTTGCCTCTGCAAAAACACTTTTAAGGGAATGAAAAGCAAGACACTGATCTAGAGGAAATATTTGGAAGTCACATATTTGACAGTGCACTTGTATCCAAAACATATATAGAACTTCCAACTCAAAAATAAGAAAAACTACAACCAATTTTAAAAATAGGGAAAAGCTTCAAGCAGAAACTTCACCAAAGAAGATATATGATTGATCAATTATCACAGTAATTATCATATGTCTTTTTGTACATCAAAAGACAATATCAGCAGAGTAAAGAGGCAACTCACGAATTGGGAGAAAATATTTACAAGTCATATATTTGATAAGCGGTTAATGTCCAGAATATAGAGAGAACTTCCAAAAATTAATAACAACAAAAAACAATCTAATTAAAAAATAAGCAAAGGACTTAAGTAGACATTTCTCCAGAGAAGATATACAAATAGTCAGTAGCATATGAAACGATGCTCAGCGTCACTAATTTTTAGGGAAATGCAAATCAAAACTGTGATGAGATGCCACTCACACCCATTAAGAGGGCTACTATCAAAATAATAATAATAATAAGTGTTGGTGAGGGTGTGGAGGAATTGGAACCATTGTGCACTGTTGGTGGGTATGTAAAACTGTAGAGTCCCTGTGGAAAGCAGTATGGCAGTTCCTCAAAAAATTAAAAATAGGGTTACCATATATGATCCAACAATTCCACTTACGGGTATACACCCAAAAGAATTGAAAGTAGGGTCTCAAAAAGATATTTGTACACTAATGTTCATAGAAGCATTATTCACAAGAGCTAAAACATGAAAGCAACTCAAGTGTCCATCAATGGATAAATGGATTTTTAAAATGTGATATACACATACAATGAAGATTATTACACAGCCATAAAAAGGAAGGAAATTCTGACACATGCTGTAACATCGATGAACCTTGAGGACACTATGCGAAGTGAAATAAGCCAGCCACAAAGAGTTAAGTACAGCATGATTCGACTTACATGAGGTACTTAAAGTGGTCAAAATCATAGAGACAGAAAGTAGAATGATGATTGCCAGGAGCTAGGAGGAGAGGGCATGGACAATTATTGTTGAATGAGTATAGAGTTTCAATTTTACAAAATGAAAAGAGTTATGGGGATGGACAGTGATGATGGTTTCACAATATTATAAATGTATTTAATATCACTAATCTTAAACACAGTTAAGATAGACCACACAATATTGAAGGAAAAGAACTAAGTGAAAAGACCGATACTACCGGACTTCAAGACATAACTATAAATCTACTGTCATGAAGGCAGTGTAGTATTAGTGAAGAACACACAAATAGGCCAGTGGATCAGAATAGAGAGCCCAGAAATAGGCCCCATAAGTAGAGTCAACTGATCTATGACAAAGGAGCAAAGGTAATACAATGGAGAAAAGCTAGCTTCTTCAAGAAATAGTGCTGGAAAAACTGGACATTCACATGCTAAAAATAATTCTAGACACAGACCTTACACCCTTGACAAAAATTAACTCAGAATGGATCACAGACCTAAATGTAAAATGCAAGACCATAAAACTCCTAGAATATAACATAGGAGAAAACCTACATGACCCTGCGTATAGTAATGACATTTTAGATACAACACCAACGTCATGATCCATTAAGGAATTAACTGATAAGCTGGACTTCATTAAAATTAAAAACTTCTGCTCTGCAAAAAACTTCTCAATGAGAAGACAAGCCACAGGCTGGGAGATCATATTTGAAAAAGATACATATGATAAAGGACTTTATCCAAAATTACAAAGACTCTTAAAACTCAACAGTAAGAAAGCAAAAACCCAATTAAAAAATGAGCCAAAGACTTTGACACATAACTCGTCAAAGAAGATATACAGATGGAAAATAAGTACACCATATATCATCAGGGGAATGTAAATTAAAATAACAATTAGATACCACTATACACCTGCTAGAATGGCCAAAATCTGGAACACTGGCAACAGCAAATGCTGGAGAGAATGTGGAATAAAAGGACTTTTCATTCCTTGCTCATAGGAATGCAAACTGGTGTAGCCACTTTGGAGGACAATTTGGTGGTTTCTTATGAAACTAAACATATTCCTACCATACAATATAGCAATCAGGCTCCTTGATATTTACCCAAAGAAGTTGAAAACTTATGTCCACACAGAAACCTACACATGAATGGTTATAGCAGGTTTATTAATAATTGTCAGAGCTTGGGATCGACCAAGATGTCCTTCAGAAGGTGAATGAATAAACTGTGTTGCATACAAATAATAGAATACTATTCAGCCCTAAAAAGAAATGAACTATCAAGTCATGAAAAGATGTGGAGGAACCTTAAATTGCATACTGCTAAGTGAAAGAAGCTAATCTGAAAAAGCTACACACCTTACGATTCTAACTATATGACATTCAGACAAAGCAAAACTGGAGACAGTAAAAAGATCAGTAGTTGCCAAGGGGTTCAGGGATGGTAGCGGATAAATAGAGCACAGAAAATTTTTAGGCCAGTGAAACTACTCTGGATGATACCATAATGATGGATACACATCTTTATACATTTGTCCAAACACATAGGATGTACAACACCAAGAGTGAACCATAATGTAAACTCTGGACTTTGGGTGATTACGATGTCAGTGTAGGTTTATTAAGTAAAACAAATGTACCACTCTGGTGGGAGATGTTGATAATGGAGGAGGCTATTCATGTGTAGGGGAAGGTAGTTGTCAAATCTCTGTACTTTCCCCTTAATTTTGCTGTGAAACTAAAAACTACACTAGAAAATGGTCTTAATAAAAAAAAGTTATGTTGAATAACTTAAATGTATACAACTTCTATTGTTCTTATACCTCAGTAAAGCTGGAAAAAATAAATCTTGTATGTGGAAGTGTTGGAATATATTTTTGTTCTAAATTTTACACACCTATTGTTCCCTATAATCTAATACCTTGTAACGGTATGATAAATTTCTATCATCTATTAGTACAGTTGTCCGTCGGTATTTGTGGGGGCGTGGTTTCAGGACCCCCTGTGCATAACAAAATCCAAGGATGCTCAAGTTCCTCATATAAAATGGTGTAGTACAGTTGGCTTTCTGTATCCACTGGGTTCTGCATCCTCGAGGATGGATTTGAAGGACCAACTGTAACTGTGGCTGGAAACAACAGACATGCGGCACACAGATATTTCCTTTGACTGTGCCATGAAACATGAGACACATCAGCAAAGCTCTATGAAGATGGAAGAACATGTGTTTTTGCAGCACTATTAGATTTGGGTTAAAATACTTGTTCTTCTATGTATTTGGCCAAATTGGTTTTCATTCTTGTGTCTTATACCCTTTATTTGTGACCACAAGGACTGAAATATTACTTTGTAGCCTTTTGTGATGTCTGAGAATTAGGCAAGGTTTGGAATGTATTCAGTGCTCAAAAAATACTAGTTTTTTTCCCCCTTTTTAAAATCTCTTCTTATCTTTTATTTATGAAAATTGAAATTATTTAACAAAGTATAGTTTTTTTAAAAGTCAGATGGTCAGTAAGCTATAATAAGATGGTGAAAATCTAAGCAAATAAAAAACTAAAGAAATATGAAAGACAAATGTTTTGAAACAGCTGATGTTGACACAATTTCAATTTCCTTCACAACATGTAAAGTATTATTTGTCTGTACTCTTCTACAGTTGCTAAAAAAAAGATAATTCTGAATTTTTTAAGTTTAGTGAAATACAGCTTTAGCTGAAATGCACTCACGAATTACTAGCATGACCACGTGTATATAATATGCTGTGTGCCTGTAACAGGTAAAGATACTGATGAATTCACTGTCTTTTGAGTGAGTGGTAGGTTTACTCATTTGACTAATTAAGGACTAAAATATTTTCATATGTATGGGAATTTTTTAAGGTTATGGCTATTTAATTAAAAATAATCATTTCAGCACTCAATGCTTGCTTGTGCTCACTGGTGGATTTCTAGCCTCGCAGTGTCCTGAGGCTTATGCCTGTGGTTATCACCAGCATTAAAATAAATGAACCCGAAGTCATAAGACTGGTCTGGAGTGGCACATTAACTCACTTGGAAAATTCCTCTTAAAGCTTTCATAAGCCAGTCTAAGAAACTGCAATTAACAGTGATATGTGCATCTCCTCTGTAGGTGACCACTTCCCCAGAAAGAGTCCCTTTGTATATCTATATTCAGCACGTTTGTTAAAATACAGTCTCTATTTTTTAATTACACTCTGGGCTGATACTATAAAATCATGTCCTGGTGTTTTAGCTTTTTTCATAGAAGAATGTTGATTTCTTCAAAGCAAAGGATCCTTTTTGATTACCAGTATTGCCGTGTACAGTGTTGGGCATGTGAAATAGGTGTTTGATGAATTTAATCATCTTTTGTAAATGTGTTACATCTGATAGCTTTCAAAGCTCTTGCTGTTACAGGCACACAGCTTATGAAAGTGGCCCAACATACAGTCACATCAAAAATAATAAAATATCTACGAGTAAATCTGCATAAGGGGTTAAAAGACCTATACGTGGAAAACTATGAGACACTGATGAAAGAAATTGAAGACAACACAAACAGATGGAAACATATACCGTGTTCATGGATTGGAAGAATTAATATAGTTAAAATGACCATAGTACCCAAGGCAATCTACAGATTCAATGGAATCCTTATCAAAACAACAAGGGCATTTTCCCAGAAATAGGAGAAATAATTTTAAAATTTGTATGGAAATACAAAACCCCAAATAGCCAACACAATCTTGAGAAAGAAGACTAGAACTGGAGGAATCATGCTCCCTGACTTCAGATTATACTACATAGCTACAGTAATCAAAACAGTATGGTACTGGCACAAAAATAGTTACATAGCTTATTGGAACAGAATAGACAGCCCAGAAATAAAGCAACACACCTATGGTCATTTAATCTATGACAAAGGAGGCAAAAATATACAATTGAGAAAAGACACTCTTTTCAATAAGTGGTGCTGGGAAAACTGAACAGCTACATGTAAAAGAATGAAATTAGAATGTTCTCTAATGTCATATACAAAAATAAACTCAAAATGGATTAAAGACCTAAATGTAAGCCCAGAAACCATAAAACTCCTAGAAGAAAACATAGGTGGAGCACTGTTTGACATAAATTGTAGCAATATATTTTTTTGGATCAGTGTCCTAAAGCCAGGGAAATAAAAGCAAAAATAAACAAATGGGACCTAATTACAGGTAAACTTAAAAGCTTTTGCACAGCAGAGGAAACCATCAACAAAACAAAAGGACAACCTACTGAATGGAAGAAAATATTTGCAAATGATATGACTGATAAGGGGTTAATATCCAAAATAATAAGCAACTCATACAACTCAACATCAAAAAAACAAACAACACGATTTTTAAAAAATGGGCAGAAGACCTGAATCAACATTTTTCCAAAGAAGACATACAGATGGCCAACAGGCACATGAAAAGATGATCAACATCATTAATCATTAGAGAAATGCAAATTAAAGCCACAATGAGATATCGCTTCACACCTGTCATAATGACTATCATCAAAAAGACCACAACTAACAAATGCTGGCAAGGATGTGAAGAAAAGGGACCCTTATACTCAGTGGGAATGTAAATTGGTGCAACCACTGTGGAAAACAGTATGGAGGTTTCTCAAAAACCTAAAAATAGAACTACCATATGACCCAGCAATTCCACTCCTGGGTATTCAAAAAAACCCAAAAGCATTCATTTGAAAAGATATATGCACCCTAATGTTCATAGCAGCATTATTTACAATTGCCGACATATGGAAGCAACCTAGGTGCCCATCAACAGATAATTGGATAAAGAAGATGTGGTATATATATACAATGGAATATTACTCAACCACAAAAAAGAATGAAATTTTGCCATTTGCAACAACATGGATGGACTTGGAGGGTATTATGCTAAGCGAAATATGTCAGACAGGGAAAGACAAATACTGTATGATATCACTTATATGTGGAACCTAAAAAATAAAACAAACTAGTGAATATAACAAAAAAGAAACAGACTCACAGATATAGAGAACAAAATAGTGCCTACCAGTGGGGAGAGGGCAAGGGGAGGGGCAAGATAGGGGTAGGAGATTAAAAGTTACAAACTAAATAAATAAGCCACAAGGATATATAGTACAACATAGGGAATATAGACAGTATTTTATAGTAACTATGAATGGAATATAACCTTTAAAAATTGTGAATCATTGTGTTGTTGTACACCTGAAACTTATTGTTAGTGTATATCAACTGTACCTGAATTTTTTTTAAAAATAGTCAAAAAATGGCTGGACAGAGCTTCCTTCTCCCTTCCACCATGTGAGAACAGGTGAAAAGAGAGTGTCTATGATTCAGTAACCTCTCACCAGACACCACATCTGCCAGCTCCATGATCTTAGACATCCCAGCCTCCAGAACGGTGAGAAATAAATTTTTGTTGTTTATAAGCCACCCAGTCTGTGATATTTTGTTAAAGCAGCCCAAAATGGACCAAGACATCTGCTACTCTGTTTATTTGAAATTATTCACCTGGTTAAAGATAGCCCACAACATCACTAGATAGATATATCTAAAATTTAAATCTATGTGTACTTTCATGCATTAAAAGCACCTCCCTGCTGCCTGTAACATAAAGACTAAGTTTTCTCGGCATGGCCTATAAAACACTCCTGGTTCTGCGCTTTATTTGCCTTTTCAACAAACTCTCTGCTTATGTCCTGCTTACTGCTCTAAACTCCAGCATCAAATAACACGTAATGAAGGTCACCTAAGCTTTGCCCGTGCCATCCATCCATCCTGAACGTCCTGCCATCTCCCACTGTCCTCGCACTTTAGCTCAAATCATTCCAACTCATCTTTTATGATTCCAGTAGCAGATCGTCTCCTTCGGGAAAACTCCTGAGTCCCTGAAATTAGATTCAATGTCCTTTTGCCCAAACAGTACTGCTCTCCAAGTATCTCCTGCTCCCCTACATTTCCCAACACCCAGGGCAGTCTGGGGCGCTATCTGACTAGCTCCCAACAAAGGGTTATGAACAAAAGTGATCTGTGTTTAAGCTAATGCACTTATTTCCTATGCCAATGTTGTCCTGGTTGCCCAGGATAGATGCCCAGAACCAAAGTGGACTAGTATGAATGAGAAATTCCTGCTGCATTAAACCACTGACACTTTGTTTGTTATTTAGGGATAAGTCTGTTTGATCCTGATAGAAATTGATAGCAGGAAGAGCACCAGCTGCAGTAATAAATAAATAAATAGCCCTAAGATCTGTGGCACTGAAATCACGGTTGTGCCGGGGATAGAGGAGAGGGATGTGGGAGCTGGAGAAGAGATGTCATGCAGTTGATGAGATGCTGACAGAGCTCTTGCCTCTGGGTGAAACGTGTGATAACTTGCCAGGACAACCGCACGTGTAATGAGCTTCTGGATTGTAAGACCAAATACAAATTAAAATTAAGAGACTTCATTCTCTGTTGAAAATGGGCGGAAAGATTGCTCTCCCCTCCCTTTTTCTTTGAACTTACTTACTTTAGAAAATGTAAAATTGTAAGTACTTTCTTCTATCTGAAATGCATATAAATCCTTCTGAAAATGAAATAGATCTTTTGTCAGCTTTAAGAACCAGGAGTGCCCTTCTCTCTCTCAGGGACTCAGGAACCACTTCTTAAACATGAAAGGAGAGAGTGCCCCTCACCCCCAGTTTCTGTGGGAGAGTAGGAGCCTAACGTCAGTGGTGCTTGGCTCCAGATTGCAAAACTACCTCCTGTCATAAAGGTGTGAGAAGTTTGTTTTTCCTCTAGATAAAACCAAGTAGCTAACCTAGGTGGTCACTCCAGTTACCGGGTGAATCTAGGATGAACTCTGTGGCAAATGCTGCTGTCACATCCTCTTACTTGAGACCAGTTATTGTTTATCTTGAGAACATGTACATAGTGGGTTATATCTGCTTGTGACTATGAAAAGGGCGAGATGTCTTTTTCTTTGCAGTCTCTTAGCAGATTGCCTGTGATGTGCATCACATTCTGGTTTAATATGAATAAGATATCAAGAGTATTTTCTTTCTCTATTACTTTTGTGGAGAGGATTTCTAGATTGGAAGAAGATTTTGTTTTTAACTGTATTTCCTAACAACATCTAGGGGAAGAAGTTAGAAAACAAAATGTTTGTTGGCTCGCAAGAGACTACAAAGAAAGGATCTCAGGGAAAACTTGAGAACTTGCAAGCAAAAATGAAAGGGATTTGAAAAAAATCAAACCCCTGCAAAATTGGAAAAGATAAGTATGTTGAGTCACCAAAGAGTAAGGAGATAAAATTAAGAAAGCCTTTTTTAAGTGACAAAAATAAGTTAAAACAGCCTCAAGAAAAAGAACAGAATAAGAGTATAGTCTCCACATTTATTGCTAAAACCTCTCGATAAAGGCGTTTGAGGTAAAGGGCAGCTTAAGAGTATGGTGCCTAGGATAATCTTTTAATTATAAAAGATGACCGAGGGTAAAGGATTGATTGAGTGGTGCTCCTACAGAACTTGACAAAGTCAAGGTAGCACCTTTAAACCAAAAGAGAGAGGTTTGGGGAAGAGGAAACAAAATATTATAGCAAATCTGAGAAGTACGTCTTAAAAAAAAAATCCAAAATGGTGGGTACAGAATGAGGGTCAAGGATCACTGTTAACCCTTAGTTAGGGTAAGGAACCTCAGGTTACCTGGTGAGCAGCATTTCAGAATGACCAGGGCCAGTCCCGCCTTCCGCATGTCTCCTATTCCCTCTGCTTAAAGGGGAGTGTCTGCAGTGCTGGGCTTCCTGACCCTCTTGAACCACTGTTCATTAGGTGGGGAAAAGCAGAAAAATTCCTTTTAGATCATTCTTTTGGAATCAAGAGAAGTCACATCGGGAACTGATTTAGATACTGTTGCATATCACCTGCAGATTCTGGACCTGGAGCTGGAATCAAGGGCTGGATGAATTGCTTTTCGGTTTGTCTCCTTTAGGGAAGGGTTGAGTGTGTAGGAAAAAGAGAGGAAAGGGATCTTTGTTGACCAGAAGTGATGATTGTGGCAGAGACAGTCGTGCTTACCAAGCAGTCCACCGACTCCCCTGTATTTACCTTTCCCCTTGCAATTAGGTGGGCCCCATGAGACACAGTTCTGGACAAGGGGCTAATGTGCATTGCCTCTGTGCCAGAGTATTTGAATGTCTTGTGTTAGTCAACTTGGGCTGTCGTAACAAAATACCATAGAATGGGAGACTTAAACAACATAAATTTATTTCTTGCAGTTCTGGAGGCTGAGAAGTCCAAGATCAAGGTGCTGGCTGAGTGGTTCCTTGTAAGGGCTCTCTTCTTGGTTTGCAGACAGCCACATTCTCACTGTACCCTCACATGGTGGAAAGGGAGTGAGAGGAAGCAAGTTTCCTGTGTCTCTTGTTATGAGGACACCAATCCTATTGGATCAGAGCCCCATTCTTATGCCTCATTTAACCTTAATTATCTCAGAAAGACCCTTTCTGCAAATATAGTCGTATTGGGGTTCGAGGCTTCAATATATAAACTGGGGGGGTGGTGTACAATTAGTCTAGAGCATGCCTGTTGAAGAATTTTCCAACACTTTCACCCACTGTGCAGCTGAAGTGGTCTATTGCTGAAATGCCTTAGCCACAAGATTGCAGGAGCCTGGGTTTCTGAATCCAGTTTGCCCTGGTGATTTGCCCAGACACGTATCAGACGTAGCTTGAGTGAGAAATAAGCATTTGTTGTGTTAAGCCATTGAGGTTTGAAGTTACCTTTATTATTTTTTTAATTACACAGCATAAGTGAACTAATTTTCCTAATCCATAACCTTTTTGTGATTTCAGTACCTACTCACTAAATCTCTTTTATTACATTTCCTACTTTATATTATAACCATTGGTCCATCTGTCTCTCCAAGTACCCTATGAGCGCATTAAAGACAGGGATTATTTAGTCATCTCTCTTTCTCTAAAACATCATGGTATTTGACAAATGATTGAAAGTATCTCATAATTAATGGGATTTTCAATGTCACAAAAAGATTTAAATTATCATGTTCCATTGAGTTTCAATTACATAGTATAGGGAATAAGAAAGGCCTCTTCCTTGAAAAATTTGCATCACGGATATATGTGATGTTAAAAAGTCCTATGTCTGTATAAACTTTTCCTTTACTTCCAGAGAATTAATACTAAGACAAAGCCTTTGAGGAACTTAGTGTCTTTTGTGTGTGTGCCTAATTTGGTAAACCACTTGCTACTACAACACTGGGACTAATTTTTTCCCCTAGGATAAAACATTAATTAAATGACTTAGGAAACCATTCTTATCAAGAAATGGAGGCTCTGATCTTAATTTTTGCTCCATTAACTTTAAGGTTCAGTACATTTTTATTGAACCCATACATACTTTAATGTGAATTGCTTTTCATTAATTGGTCTATAGGGATTCCAATGACAGTTTTGGCTTCCTTTCAGGTTTTTTACTTCTCCTTCAAAAAGTTCCTAAACTTTAGTAATAGTCATTAAATCAAGGAACGATTGCTGGAATCGAGAGGATGAGAATCAATGGAAAGAGATGGAAGTTCTGGTTTGATCTCCTCCTTGGATGTGGCAGGTCTCCACCTCCACCAATGAGACTTACATCTCACAGGAGACTAATCCAGGCTGGCTTTTTTAGAACATTTGAACCATTTGTTTATTAATGACTGATTGATTCATTCAAAAGATGCACATATTTTCACATGTCTGGAATTGAGATCTATGTTGTTACTATTATGGCATTTACATTGAATGGCATCATTCGATGGTGGCCGCCAGGTGGTGCTAGCAATGTAGTTGCCATTACCTGCAGGCACACAGCCTTGGTCATTGATGCCAATGTTTTCATCCCTTCAATAGAAGCTACATGTAATGTTAGTGCTTCACTTCTTGAGTTTAATTATATTTCAGTTTAATGTCAACTCTTCAGTGTTTCACTCAAGAAACATTTTAGGACCATTTGAGAAAAACAAAACTTTTTGTGAACACCTTCTTGTAGATAAAGTATTCACCAGCCAGCATAAAACTTGTAGAATGGGTGTCAGTGGTTTAGAAGAAAATTTTAAAGTCAAAAGCAGCATACTCTTTAATAAAGAACTGTGTACCACTAACACTCCTGATGGCAAATGAAATAATATTTTGTAAAAAAAGAAAAACAAAGGACATTGGTAATTCTGGATTGATTCAGAAGAGTTGGACTCTGTATGTGCAAACGTTTTAGAAATTCCTTTGTTAACTTATTTTACTTACATTTTTTATGCATATATAAAAGTAACATATAATAATCTATGACAAGTGAGCCTGAGTCTTATAATACATACATTTTTAAGAGATTAAAAAAAACTTTGTATAAGAGCATAACTGTGATACATAAAGTTGGGTGAGTCTTATAATCCTTGGTGTTTTATATTTGACAAAATATGGTAGTTATTGTGTTGATATTATATGCCAGGCATTGTTTAGGTGCTTGGATGACTCAGAGAACAAAGGTCTCGGGGCCAGAGCAGAGTGAGTGTGGAAGGTTTAGGAGATGACACCAGACAGATGCTTTGGGCCCGACTAAGTAGCATCCTCTGAGGCTTATTGAGGACATTAGGTTTTACTTTGATTGGATTCAGAAGCCATTGGGATACTTAGATCAGCAAGATGCAGCCTCTGTTATATTATAAAAGAGATTTGCTCCAGATGTTGTATGGAGACCAGACTATAGGGAAGTAATGATGAAAGCAAGGAGAACAGTTAGGATCCTGTTACAATATCCAGACAAGTGATGATGGACCAAAGTTTACCAGGGGAGAAGAGGATAAACTATCAAATTTAGAGTCTGAATAGATGTGGAATGTGGAAAAAAAACCTATGAATTAACCATTGACTTTGAGAATTGGGCCAAGCAACCAGAAAAATATAGATGCCAATTACTGTAATGTAGAATACTGAAAGGGTGAAAGATTGGGTTGAAAATCCAGTTTGTTTTCTGACATGGTGAGTTTGAGATATCTCGTGGACAACCAAGTGGAATTTGAGGAGGTGGCTGCGTATATGTATCTGGATATCAGGGAAGAGTCACCAGCAAGTAGATTGCTTTTAAGTTATATACCTGAATGCCTCACTTATGGGAAGAGAAGACACAAACATCCATTACTTACTCCTGGGTAAAAATGCTTCAAGAAGTAGATAATATTAACCATGTTAAGTACTACAGAGAAGATGAGTAAGATGAAGCTTGAGAAGCAACATGCTGATTTTGCAAATCAGAGGCCACCGATGGCCTTGAAAAGACCTGTTTCAGTGGAGTCGTGGGGGCAAAAGACTGGAGTGAGTTCAAGAGTGAGAGGAGAGAAATCAGAATCCGCAAGGGCGATGACTCAAGAAATTTTATTGTGAAGATAACAGAAATAGAGAAGTAGCTGGAAAAGAATGTGAGGTTAAACTCTTTTTAAAGACGAGCTATATTAAAAAACATTTGCATGAAGACAGGAGTCATACTATACAGAGGGAAAAAATGATAAGGCAGAAGAAGGAGGGAAACGTCACTAATCAATGTCCTTGAGTTGATGAGAGGAGATGGGATCTAGTGAACAAGTGAGCAGCTACAGTAAATATATATATATACATATATATATATATATGTATATATATATATATGTATTTTAAACAGGAAGGTGCAATGGAGGATGATATAAGTGGAGGCAGGCGTTTGGGGCTCACGATAGAGGCATGTGGAAGTTGTCTCCTGATAGGTTCTCTTTTCTTGGTGAAATACGAAGCAAGGTAACTGACCGTGAGGCTAGAGGAAAAAGGTATTCAATATTTGATGCAAGAGAAGGTATAATATGGTTGTTTGGGTGAGTAAACCTACCACAGAAGTAGGGTAAGATGGCCAGTTAACACCAAAGTAGAGTTCTCATAACTGCCAGCCAAATCTGTGGCCTCATCCATTTTCCTCTGCTCCTGGCTCATCACCCAGTGCTACTTCCAAACTCTCCCAGGCTTCTGCCCTTCACATCTTCAATGGGGCTCAGGGCCTCTCTGCACCCCACAGGTGAGCCAGGCGGTGCTTAGGTTCCTGTACTTGCCCACTTCAGACACCCACATCTGCCATTCTTCCTCTTCTGCACTCGGAGTGGCTGTACGTGGGGATTGTGAGGGTTCTTCGAGGCGGCTGCATCCTGCCTCTACTGTGCTCCTACTTATAATGTTCCCAGGCTCCCCGAATATCTGAACATTTCTGAAGTGTCCCCCTCCCTGCAGCACACATCCTTGGCTCCCGTCATTTTATACTCGCTAGGATCCTTCTTACTTACTTACATCTGTCCATGCCGTCTTGTCTACCTGGAATAGTCCTCCCCCTACCCCACCCCTCACGTCACACACACACACACACACACACACACACACACACACACACACACACAGCCGTTCAACCTTCCTTAACTTAGATGCTCCTATAATGACGTATACAGAACCTCTACACTATAGCACTGAACACACAGATTGCAAAGCCCTACACACCTCGTCAGACTCCACGCTGCCCTAAGAGTCCTTTAAGAGGAGATGTTTTTCTAGCAGCCTGCCCGGTATCTGCCATAGAAGTCTGTGAAATGAGTGACAGGACACACGAGTGAGGGAGACTGCCAGCCCCAGAGGAACTGGGCAGTGTCATGTGCAAGACCCCGAAGCCCAGCACCAGTTCTAAGATTCTCTTAATCACTCAGGTTAAGCAGGAAAAACTAAATAAGTCTCTTAGGCTATTTCTACTCTAATGAGACAGCATAGATAATACCAACAATTATGCTACTTTATGAGGCAGAGCCGTGAGAACAAAACCTCAGAAATTATTTCCAGCTGTCCGGTATTTTCTTCACTTAATAGGAATGAAGGATCCTATTATAACAAAATCTGAGAATGAAGCAGCATCATAAATCAGGAAGAAGTTAAAGATGAGGGAATAGTATTATTTTTCATTTCTTTTGTGTCCAAGGTGTCTGTGACTTAAATAACAAGTGTATTAGTCTCCAGATATGGTCAAAACATATTCCTGTTTCCTAAAGTGAGGGCGATTTTGGCAGGAATGAAACACGTTCCTGTGTCATCCTGTCCTAATTACACTTCCCGTGGTGTGAGAGATTTCTTATGCATCTCTCCCTTGCCCCTTCTTCCTTCCCCCTCCCCCTTCTTCCTTCCCCTCCCCCTTCTTCCTTCCCCCTCCCTCTTCTTTCTTCCCCCTCCCCGTTCTTCCTTCCCCCTCCCCCTTCTTCCTTCCCCCTCCCCCTTCCTCTACTCTCCAGACGCCCCCTTCCCCCCTCCTGCCAACTCCTCTTCACCCCTCCCCTTTTGCTCCTTTCTCTTCCTTCTTTTTAATAAATATTATCTACTTTGGCTTCTGTTTTGCTTTCCTTGTCTCCTTTCTACCTGACAAATCCCGATCCAGTCCCTCCAAAATGTCAAACTTTCTCCAAGCTTCCCTCCTAAAACTACTTAAACTTTCATGTGAAATAGACCTCCTAAAAATCCCTGAAGAAGAAGAGTGTGTAACGTCAATTTATATGTGAAGCCACAAGGCCCTAAATTGAAATTTAAGTCTACTAACTTTAAGAAGAATAAAAAACTTTCAGAAAAAAAATTCACTTTCGTTTTTTCTCAGTTAGTTTATATTGTGATACAGTATACATAACATAAAATTTACAATATTACCGTTTTATTAAAGAGATTTTTACAGCAATTTTAGGTTCACAGCAAAGGTACAGAGATTTCATATATATCACCTGAACACACACGTGCGCAGACTACCCCATTATCAACTGCCCCACCAGAGGGGTGCGTTTGTTACAATTAATGAATCTGCACCGGCACACCATAATCACCCAAAATCCAGAGTTTACATTATGGTTCACTCTTAGTATTGTACATTCTATGGGTTTGGACAAATATACATGCATCCATCATTGTGGTGTCATCCAGAGATGTTTCACTGCCCTAAAAATGCTCTGTGTTCAGCCTATTCATCCCTCCCCACCCTTAATCTCTAATTACAACATTGCTCTTCTTACCGTCTCTGTAGTTTTGCCTTTTCCAGAATGTCGTATCGTTGGAAATATGCCAGTGTGTAGTCTTTTCAGAGTGGCTCCTTTCACTTGGTAGTGTGCAATTTAAGGTTCTTCTGTGTTTTCTCATGGCTTGGTAGTTCATTTTTTTTTAGTGCTAAATAATATTCCATTGTCTGGATGTACCAAGTTTATTTATCCATTCACCTACTAAAGGACATCTTGTTAGATTCCAGGTTTTGGCAATTATGAATAAAGCTGCTATAAGCATTTATATGCAGGTTGTTTTGTGGATATAAGTCTTCACATCCTTTGGGTAAATATCAAGGAGTGTGATTGCTGGCTTGTGTGCTAAGAGTATGCTTAGTTTTGTAAGAAATCACCAAACTGTCTTCCAAAATGGCTGCACCGTTCAGCATTCCTGCCAGCAATGATTGGGAGTTCCTGTTGCTCCACATCTCCAGTGTTTGGTGTTGTCAGTGTTCCGAATTTTGACCATTCCAACAGGTGTGTAGTGGTATCTCATTGTTGTTTTAATTGGCGTTTCCCTGGTGATATGTGATGTGGAGCATCTTTCCATATGCCTATGCCATCTTAACTGGGTTGTTTGTTTTCATATTGTTGAGTTTTAAGAGTTCTTCTATATTTTAGGTAACTGTCCTTTATCAGATGTAGCTTTTGCAAATATGATCTCCCAGTCCGTGGCTCGTCTCCTCATTCTCTTGACATTGTCTTTTTCAGAGCAGAAGGCTTTAATTTTAATGAAGTCCAGCTTATCAATTATTTCTTTCATGTGTCATGACTTTGGTATTGTATTTAAAATGCCCTCATCATACCCAAGGTCATCTAGGTTTTCTCCTAAAATGCCAAGGTTTTTAGGAGCTCTGTGCCAGAATCTAAGACTAAATATGTATTTCTTGTTATAAATTACAGTATCTCAATAAGACAACTCAAATTGGTATCATTTAAGAGGAGCAAAAAAATAAATGAATGGAGTCCCTGAGTTTATGATCTGATTTCCTTCAAGTCTATTTCCAAATAGATATTTTTAATTTACAAGTAGAATTAGCAGGAAATTAACGCATAGAGAATTCATTACATTTGGACATAAATTTTAGTAAATGATCTATGAACTAAATTATTTTTAACAACTGTATGTAAATAGTGATCTTTAAATCACAGATAAAAGAATGATTTGATTTGAATATCTGTTACCTTTTTAAACATTAGAAGATTCCACTATCATGAGAATTTTATTTTTCATATTTGTTAAAAACTAACCAATGAGCTTGTGTATCCTCTGAGTCATTACTTTTGAAAA
Source organism: Monodon monoceros (assembly GCF_005190385.1). NCBI lineage: Eukaryota > Metazoa > Chordata > Mammalia > Artiodactyla > Monodontidae > Monodon > Monodon monoceros. Next base: position 7,484,116 of record NW_021703765.1, on the reverse strand, counting down.
ACACTGTTTGAATTACAATTATTGGATATGGAAAATATACTGTTGTTACACTGTTTTTAATATGAAAATATATTTGCTCCTTGAAGTTCTGAATCATCCATTTTCATTTGATGTTTGTCCAAGTACTCCTTAAGGCTTCACATGTTTACTTTCCCATTCATTACTTGATGTGTTTTAATCGCTCATCAATATTGCCAGATATCGATTAATTTCATCCTATTTTGTAAAGGTTATGCTGAGTCAAGTAGAAAAGAAGATAGAATATCAGTTCATGTCAGAAATACTGGGGAACAAAGCTTTCTTGACTTTTAATCCTTTGTGGATACTATATACATATAGAATATATATATATTCTACCAAAGTCTTTGAGCATGCCAATTACCTTGCCATAAATGTGCATAGGAAGCTCACTTCTCCAGAAATTCACAATAAATGAAGTGCTAAGTATAGCACTGGTTTTTTTTTTTCCTGATTCAATTATACAAATTGAAAACATGTTAAAGAATAGTGTTTTCAAAACACACCAAATTCGCCTTGAAATTAAAACTGTAATTGAGAAATTTAGAAATACTTTGCACGCCAGGTTATCGAGACTAAAATATGTCAGTTACTCGTCCATAAATGGTCACTAAGTCCCTACTCTTTGAAGGGATATACAGTATACCCAGCTCACAATCTATCCCTAGAATGACTAACCTGGTTTGGGGAAAGCATGACGAAGAGCGCTTGCTATGACTATAATTTAAGAAGATCTAAAATTCATAAATATATCTTGGTGAGTCAAGGAAGGAAAGACTTAGAAGTGTACAGGCAGCTAAGAAGTCAGAAAATGTTTATTTCTCTCATTATAACATGATAACATTGGAAAACTAATGCTGTCGGGGGTAGAATGGCCTGCAGACGTATGATAAGACGTTTAATGACTAGTAGCCTGCAGTCAACCCTGTACAGGTGTTTATAGTTTCTTTTCCCCCTCTACAATTTTTTGTAAATTTTTATTTCTGCTTTACCTCTAACTAAAAATCTTTTATGGCATATTCCTTCTACTTATTTTATGTGTTTTCCAGAGCTTCATAATTATTGAATGCAGTTCTTTTGGCATAAATATCATATTCTCCTACAGACAGATTTACTGAGATGCCTGTGATCTATGTCTCCAGGACCCCTCTCTAATAACAGGGGCCCTTGCAACCTATTTGCATATGTGATGAATGATTTTCATCACTTTGTAGATGTACAGTATTTTTCTACTCTTCTTATTACAGTAAAATCACTTCCAAAATTCTATAAGCTTTGGGCCCCACAAATACCTGGATCTATACCTGATCACTCTTGTATCTGTTGACTTATTTCACCAGTAAGGGTGCTGGATTTCTGTAAACATATCTACCTTTTCCATACCCCCTCCTTTCCAAATGGAATTAATAAAACTCACTCCCAAGATTGTGGCCTGCACTGGTGTCCTGGTTCCTCACCAAGAATCGTTGCTGCTTGGATCACATAGGAATTAAATTGCCCATCTTGGCCCTAAACTTCATCAGTACTCCAAGCAAAATGATTCTAAAAAATTATAAGTTCAACAGTGTATTCCACTGTGGAGAAAAGAGTTAAAGCTCCTCGTCTGTGATCCATTTTTCTCCTGAGTAACACTAAAGGAATGTCCAGGGGACAGAAGGAAAGCAAGTGGTCTAGTGTATAGTCTTGCAAACATGCTGAGTGACCTCCTGGTAGATAGATTAAGGATATTGCTGGGAACAGATTCCCTATCGACAGAATGCCCCTAGCAGGATGCTCCTGGTTTAAGACTGCCTGTGGTCAACAGTCCTGTGGTGGACTTATAAGGCAGCACTCCCTAGAGAATGCCTCCTAAACTAAATATTTGGGATATAAAATAAAGATGTGCATTTCCTGACTCCCTGCCGGGTGTGCCTGTCGCGTAGGTCACTTAGAGAACTCACGTAATCTGAGGAAGGTAGTGCACGTCGGCAGCAGAAGGAAGGTCCTGAGGAGCTGCTCTCGAGGGCCCAGTCCTTTTCCTGCCTTGTCTGTACCTCTTGATTGGGGTAAATTTGACATTCAGTAAAATCCCTTGACAGTCTGACCCTTTGGATTGGCCCATCCCCAATATGTTCACAGTTGGTTGCCAGGGAATAAGTCAAATACATTCAGAAAGACATTATGATCCATTAATATTTCTTATAAATGAATAATCCCTAAATGTAAATGTTTTTAGCAAATGTAAATATTTTAGTAAATATTTTTAGTCAAAAGAAAAAATAATAAATAAAAAATACGTTTCAAACAGACGTTAATACCAGGGTACCATCTTAGTTGGACACAAAGAACTGAGAAGGAGATTTTGCAGGGCAATTCATCTTATTAAATATTTAGGGATATTTTTATATGATAAATATTTTATGTATCCAGTGACATTCTCCAAAACATGATGAGAGTATTTGTCAACATATAAAGAACTTAGGTAAGTTGAGTTATGCTTTCGTTGGCTCACAGAATTACTCCAAGGGAAGAAGGATTTGATATGAGTAATATGCATGACCAAGTTTTTATATGACCAAGTTTGGCTCCATGACGCTATAAATTTCTCACATTAAGGTCATGTAATGAAGTGGTTTAGACTAGACTATGAAATCTCAGGCAATCGATTCTGGATTAAACTTCTCTTGTGAATCAACTCCTTTGAATGTCAGATCCTCATCTGAAAACTGGAGATTAATTTTGCCAAGGCCATGGGGTTGTTTTTAGAATTAAATGGAAAAGTGCTACTTATAAAGAAATTATGACAGTGTTTGACACGCAGTATACAGGAGCCCAGTTATTATTAATTAGACGTATTATGTCTTTTAAAATTTTAAGACAATATCTGAACTTAAAGGACACTAGAGTTTTCTATTTTAAAAGAGAAATTAGAAATCAGATCCCAGAGTGTTGCACACGCATGCCAATGAACAAGGTAGCCCGTGGCCTCACAACTTTCCAAGCTGAAGGTGTCAGTCTCCCACCCCTCACACCCTGTTCTGAGTGGCAGAACTGTCAGTCAGGTGCATTGTTAACCACAGGGCTGGTGAGGAATGAGAAGCACAACATTTGACATTTGGCTTTGCAGGTGAATAAATTCTTCCAATCTCACGGTCTTTGAAATAAAAGACTCTCTGATGTTACATTTGAACGACTCATGCTCCATTGCATCTGTAAAGGGACTGCATTTGAAACAAGTCAAATCAGGGTTTGGATTGGTCATGTAGGCATTGAAAGTCCCCATTGACTGTCTATTTGCTTGCCTATTACCATTCTGAACCCATCTTACTTATGCACCGTGATTTTTGAGGCTACTACGTTTGCATTCATTGTACTACAGTTAAGACAATTTGCAGTAACTTGTTCACTCAGCAGAGAGCAAGAAAACAAACCATTAGTGATTCTGCTGGAACTAACTAATTTATTTGTGAATATAAAGTCTAATCAAAAGGAATTCTTTAGCAATGTCATTTCAGCAGCCAAGTCGCAGCTCTATTCAAATGGATTCTTTGATATTCCTCACACCTTGCTTAGCAGGCTAAAGACTAGCTTCTCTCTTCCTGGGGAGGTCAGAGTGAACACAGAAAGAACTCTTACAGATGAAACTGTGTCTCTTTCCTACCTACCTGATTATTGAGGGGATTCATTATTTGAAGCTCACTTGGTCCATGTTACTCTACAAAGCTCCACCTTGAGGAGTTAACTGGAAACTTTTGGCTGAGAATGGTACCATATGATGAGAACTATGGGGCACGTTAATAGACCGCTGACTTGTTACAATTATAAATGACAAACTATAAATGAAGTTCTAATATGAGTGTTTCTGTTACCTCTTCCCTACAGAAATGGTGACAATCTTAACCTATTAGAGTTTTCTTTGGTTTTCTTTCTTTATTTGTACAGGTTTCACTGATTCTGTGCTACACCCACACTGTGCTTTTCCTATAAGACCCTTATTGCCATTTAAAGAAAAGCTCAGACTGTGCCTACAGTTGCTCAAAGTTGCTTTAGATGACAGACTCTACAGAACTGACGAAAATACCCTCCTCTGGTTACTTGTAACTCCTGCCCTAGAATGGTGTTTTAAATTCTGCTATTTTTGCTAAGAATCATTTGTGCATTATTTCTAATTTCCAAACGGACACCAAGCAAGCACGACCACCCACCGCACCCCCAGCCCCCGATTCCTATCCTTATAGTTTTGCTTTTTCCCAGAATGTCATTTAAATGTATGTCTGGCTACCTTCATGGAGCATAATGCCTTTTTAGATTCTTCCGTGGTGCTTCATATACGGGAGTCCATTCCTTTTTATTGTGGTGTGAATATACTACAACTCTTTTATCCATTCACCAGTTGAGAAGTTTAAACATATTGTAGTTTCTTGCTTCACATAAACGAGTGATCTCTGCTTTTAAGGAAAATTCTCTCACACTTTTCTGCACCACAGGCAGAGAGATTGACTCATCCCATGAATTTCTTGAATCCAAATGTAGACATATTACTAAATTTGAATCCCTATGCAATATAATATCTCACGACAAAAAGCTTTTGTAATGCAAACAATAATATGTAAAAGTATGTATTAAGCCACATTTAAAAACATACTTCTCTGTGAATAAAATATAAACTTTAAAAAATTAAAAAATATTTTATGAAAATTATAGAAAAAATGGGAAATATATTTCATATTGCACCTAATAAGTGCTCATAAACAAAAAATTAGAGTACATGGGTAATTGTTTCAGTAGGTTTTATTATTTAAGTGTGGTGAAGCCTACATATCATGCCATTGAAAAGATAATTGGTCACTGACGGTTCTCAAGAGGAGGGGGCCCATCTATGACAAACGAGACAAGGATATACAATGGAGGAAAGACAGTCTCTTCAATAAGTGGTGCTAGGAAAACTGGACAGCTACATAGAAAAGAATGAAACTAGAACACTCCCTAACACCATACACAAAAATAAGCTCAAAATGGATTAGAGACCTAAACGTAAGACCGGACACTATAAAACTCTTAGAGGAAAACATAGGAAGAACACTCTTTGACATAAATCACAGCAAGATCTTTTTTGATCCACCTCCTAGAGTAATGGAAATAAAAACAAAAATAAACAAATGGGACCTAATGAAACTTCAAAGCTTTTGCACAGCAAAGGAAACTACAAACAAGACAAAAAGACAACCCTCAAGATGGGAGAAAATATTTGCAAAGGATTAATCTCCAAAATATATATACAGCTCATGCAGCTCAGTATTAAAAAAACAAACAACCCAATCAAAAAATGGGCTGAAGACCTAAATAGACATTTCTCCCAAGAAGACATACAGATGGCCAAGAAGCACATGAAAAGCTACTCAACATCACTAATTATTAGAGAAATGCAAATCAAAACTACAATGAGGTATCACCTCACACCAGTTAGAATGGGCATCATCAGAAAATCTACAAACAACAAATGCTGGAGAGGGTGTGGAGAAAAGGGAACCCTCTTGCACTGTTGGTGGGAATGTAAATTGATACAGCCACTATGGAGAACAGTATGGAGGTTCCTTAAAAAACTAAAAATAGAACTACCATACGACCCAGCAATCCCACTACTGGACATATACCCAGAGAAAATCATAACTCAAAAAGACACATGCACCTCGATGTTCATTGCAGCACTATTTACAATAGCCACGTCATGGAAGCAACCTAAATTCCCATCGACAGACGAATAGATAAAGAAGATGTGGTACATATATACAACGGAATATTACTCAGCCATAAAAAGGAACGAAATTGGGTCATTTGTAGAGATGTGGATGGATCTAGAGACTGTCGTACAGAGTGAAGTAAGTCAGAAAGAGAAAAACAAATATCGTATATTAACGCATATATGTAGAACCTAGAAAAATGGTACAGGTGAACTGGTTTGCAGGGCAGAAATAGAGACACAGATGTAGAGAACAAACGTATGGACACCAAGCAGGGAAAGTGGCGGGGGGTGGGTGGTGGTGGTGGGGGGGTGGTGTGATGAATTGGGAGATTGGGATTGACATGTGTACGCTGATGTGTATAAAATGAATGACTGTATAAAAAGATAAATAAAATTCAAAAATTAAAAAAACAAAAAGATGAACCCCACACCCCATGGCCTCATCACCAGCAACTATATACAAGTCTCTAGGCAAGAAAGGAGAGACCCAAGCATCGATGCACATGGAGAATTGCTGGCTTCCACTGAGACTGAAGGGCTGTGCATGGTCTTTCCTGTCCTGAATCCTTCTAAAAAGCTAAGCAAACTAAGTGCTGGATCAAATGCTACTGTGTCTTATGAGTTTGATTGCCAGTCAAACCTGTTACCAGTGCAATAGTGGGACAGTGTATTGTACTTCAGTAAAAAGTTTACTACAGAAAAAAAAAGAAAAGAAAAGAGGAGGGGGCCCGCCATGGCAGGGGGGGCCACAGGAGAAGTACCAGGAAGCAGAGGGAGAAAGGGAAATGCAGGCAAGGGCCTTTATTGTGAACCTGGTGAGGCAGCGTGAGCAGGCTTAGGATTGGCGAGTTTGAATCATTTCAGGGTGCTCTGGGGTGGAGGAACTGTCCCTGGGTGTCTGGTACTGACCCTGGGCTGATTAGGGCAGGTGAGTTTACCATCTCTAGGAATCGGCCAACCCTGGGAGGGGCTGTCTCTCTAAGGTCAGCAAGGTCCTAAATGTCAAAGCATCAGAACACAGAAAATAAAGATATGGTGAATACAGTGATATATTTTTACAGTGTATTCCTTTAAGAAATGTAACTCTTGGGCTTCCCTGGTGGCACAGTGGTTAGGAATCTGCCTGCCAATGCAGGGGACACGGGTTCAAGCCCTGGTCCAGGAAGATCCCACATGCCGCGGAGCAACTAAGCCCGTGTTCCGAGCCTGTGCTCTAGAGCCCGTGAGCCACAACTACTGAGCCCCCGTGCCACAACTACTAAAGCCCGCGTGCCTAGAGCCCGTGCTCGGCAACAAGAGAAGCCACCGCAATGAGAAGCCCGTGCACCGCAACGAAGAGTAGCCCCCACTCACCACAACTATAGAAAGCCTGTGTGCAGCAAAGAAGACCCAACACGGCCAAAATAAATAAATAAGTAAAATAAATTTATTTAAAAAAAAAACGAAATGTAACTCTTTCGGTGGTCTTTACAATCAATAGGAAGTTGCAGAATTCCACATCAGTCCAGAGGATGGGAATAAGGGCAGAGGAACCCGAGGGGTCCACGTTGAGTCTTGGAGGCACTGAGGAGTAGATTTGCGTCTTGGTGCATTTGAAGTGATCTGGGGTGGGTGGAAGGAAAGTAAGAGCACGCAGCCGCTGTCTGAAAGCTGAGGGAAACGGGCAATTTCCATGCAGCGAGAGGAAGTGCTGAGTCGTTTAATCCACTGTTCAGAAAGCAGGAACTCTGTGAGATGGGAGTAACAATAGAGCACATTTTATCAAGAAAGGAACTATGACTTCCCAACAGGGTTTGGAAGTAAAAAGGTAGTAAAATTGTTACAGAAGTTGTTTCTCTACTATTATGATGAGGCCGCTATTTAGTTTTAAAAAGGAAGCATATTTTATGCTATGCTTATCACTTTCTATTGTATTAATCGCTTCACTTCTCATCGAGGAGAACTTGCCTGGTGTTTTATACTCGCCATGAATTCTACCACTCAGATAAGCCCAGTACTATTCAATATGAACACCTACTTCATCTCCAATGCACTAGTACTCTATTTGCCTCTAATTTTTACTGGGACCAAAGATAGCATTGACCTAGGTCAGCACTCGAAAAGAGAACCTGGATAACCATCCAAAAGGATACACGAATATGCTGGACTCTGACAAAAAGGAAAACTGGAGTCTGCTCAAAATCTAAAGAGCTAAGACATTGGGAGTACAAAATAATGGTTGACACTAATAATTGTATAGTCTTAGAAGAGCAAAGAATATAATTAAATTGTTGAAAGCAAAATGTAATCAACACCTAAAGTCCTAGGCTTCGTGTGGTTGATCAGTGGTTTACATTAACATTAATACGAACAAACCATGCTTTAAAGTTTAAGTGTGGAACCATGATTTAGCAAACACAAGACTTGTATTGACGGTATTTATATATACATTATAACCTGATTTAATTATCAAGCATCATAATAGCTACTGGCTTTGCAAGATGTTATAGTGCTATAATTATACTTTTGAATGATCTCTCGATAGATAGATAGAAATAGATATCTATATGGAGAGAGAGAAAGAGTAAGTACTCCTGGAGTGAGAGCACATAGCAGCTGCCTGAAAGCTGAGGAAAACAGGAAGTTTCCGTGCAGCATGTATTTTTCCTTTCCCCACACCTCTCTACAGGTAACTCCTTCAGTAGTCATTGTGGTCCAAGCCTTCCAGAACTCTCCTGGTACAGCATACTCCTTCTGTTACAGCTTTTATTACAAGTTTTGATGCTGTAATTCATTAAGATGTCCTTCATCTACGGAGTCATTCTGTCAGCAATTCTAATTCAAAGTGCAGAAGTTACAAAGGCAGGATCTTGGAGAAGGCAAACATAAATTATCTCTGGAGGAAAATAATATGCATTTTAAGCCTCAGACAATTTCACTAAAAAGTCTATTGCACAGTAAAACATAATCAGGACACGAGTTAAGACGACATGAAGAACAACTAGAAGAAACAATAGGCAATAATAACAAACCCAAAGAGATACCAAATCCTGGAGTTATCATGTACAGACTTCAAGATAAGTACATTTACAAGATTTCAAGAGATAAATGAAGACACTGAGAATTTAGTCAAAAAACTGGAAACTATTTTTAAAAATTGAGCAAATGAAGGTTTCAGGGCTAATAATGTTTCAGTTCCCCTTCCACTATTTGAAATGTAGTGATGTAAAACAAGAAAAATCGTTATTACTATCATTATTAATATCATCATCACAATCTTTCACAATTCTCAGAGTCGACTTTGTTCAGCTAGCAGTTCTTGTTCATTCAGTTCTCTCATGTGTTTGCAATCAGATGGAGGCTAAAGAGGAAATCATTTCAAAGGCTTCCTTACTTACATGTCTGGATTGACATCACCTAGACCTAGATCTCCACTGGGAAAGTAAGCTGGGACCCTTACACGTAGCCCCCTCAGTGTGGCTTCCTCAAAGCATGATGACTGAATTCCAGGAACAAGCGCCTCAAGAAAGAGGGGTTCAGGTGAAAGCTGGGTTTTATGACCTAGAATTGGAGGTCTTACAGTGTCACTTCTACTGCATCCTGTTCACTAGAAGTGGATGACTAAGCATGCCCAAATTCAATAGAATGGGAATAAGATGACTTCTTTTGATAGAAGCAGTGTCAGAAAATTTGCAGGTCCATACAGCACATACAATGACAAACTTCATGAACTGACTGAATGTGTATAGCTGCAGATTAGACATACCTAAAGAAATAACTAATTAATGAGAAAAAAAGAGCAGAAGAAAATATCCAGAAAAGAAAAAAAGCACAGAGAGACAAAAGGCTGGAAGAGAACTACAAGAAACAAAGAATTTCATGTTTAATTGGAGTCCTAGCAGAAGGGAGCAGAGAAAATTGGACACGTGCAAAATTTGAAGATATAATGGCTGAGAATTTTCAAAAATAACAAAAGACATCATGTCACAGAGTCTAGAATTTCTAAGAATTTCTAAATCTAAGATAGATAAATAAAAAGAAAACCGCACTTAGAAATAGGTTACTTTCTGAGGTTACAATGTAATTTACAGCTAATAGCTCAACAGAAATTACGAAAGCCAGAAATAAAAATATGGAATGATAACCTATAAAGTCCTAAAGGGAAATAACTGTCACTTAAAATTCTATTCTTAGAAAAAATATTCTTCAAGAGTAAATGCAAAATTAAAATGTTTCATACAAACCAAACTGGACAGCAGACCTTCACCAAAGGAAATACAGACTTACAAAAAGATATACTTCACGCCAAAGGAAACTGTTCCCACATAGAAGATTAGAAATGCAATATTGAATAAAGATAAATGAAAAGAGTAAAAATGTGAAACTTTAAAAGCTCATTCTAAAAGGTGTCTGGAAATGAAAATGGAAAAAGTTATATGAATTTACCAATTCATTCTTGAAGAACAATCTGAGAAGGCAACCCTACCAGATTTTTAGACATATTATAAAGCTAAACTATTTTAAACAGTGTAGCATTAGCAGAGGAATAGATCTTTGCCCACTGAAAGAAGCATAGAAACTCTTTTACAGATTTTTTGTTTTATAGCAAAGGTTGTAGTGGAGAACATTGGAGAATAGCCAGTCTTTTAAATAAATGGTGCTGAGTCAACTGGATAACTATAGGGAATAAAAAGTAATTTGATCCAACCTCAGATATATAAACATTAATAATATTAATTACAGATAGATTATATATAGATTTAAAATGTGAGAGAAAAATTAATATAATTTTTAGAATCAAACAGAGGATAATATCTTCATGAACTCAAAGGAGAAATACTTTTTAAATAAAACTAAAACACTAACAAAACAATCAGTAGATTGGGCCATATTAAAATTAAGAACATTAATGCTGTTCATCAAAAGATCATTGAAGGCATGAAAATTAGGCATAGTGTGAAAAGAATCACTTGCAACATATATAATTGATAAAGGGCTCATATCTGCTCTATGTAATAAAGTAAATAAAGTAAAAAAGACTGACGATACCAAGTGTTGGTGAGGATGTGAAGCAACTGGAACTCTTATTCACTGTAGTAGAGTGAAATTTGTATAATCACTAGTTTATCTGATTTACCTAGTAAATAGGAACATACGCATACTTCACAACCAAGCAATACCACTTCTAGATATATACCCAATAGAAATGCTGCATGTATCCACCAAGAGACATGTATTCTAGTATTTATGTATTTGGTAAGAGCCACAACATGGAAATAACCTGAATAGGCTTTAGCAGTAGAATGGAAAAGTAATTTAGCACAATCAACAATAGGATAATTCAAGAACAATGAATGGCCTACACTCTACATGCCCAGGTGGATTAATAAATATCATTTTGAGTAAGCAGAAACCAAACACAAAAGAATGAAATTGGCAAATTAGCAGGACTAAACTACGATGTTTGTGTATGCATAATTAGATGAAAAACTAAAGAAAACCCAGAATGCTATTGCCATAAACATCTGGTTAAATCAGAGTGTAGAGTGGAAGGTGTGAGATTGGGAGGGACAAACATAAGATGGTAACTATGTTTTAAATTTTGACTAGGTGGTAGTTATACTGGTGTTTGCTTTTGATGTATCATCGAGCTCTACATTTATATTTTATTTTATCTCATTTTCTGTATGTGTTCTTCGTAACTAAAAACTTAATATGAAAATTAAAATTATATTTTTAAGAAATTCGTTATTTTAGTAATCAAAATTTTCTGCATTCTGTTTCAGGATATTTACATGGATATAATAATTCATTTACTCCTTCATATAGTCACAAAATTTCATAGTTGTTGGGTTCTGGGTTTTGAAATATAGTTAACATGGTGATTTTATGATTATATTCCCTTAAAAAACTATTTCATGAGATCAAAATCAAAGCTTCAAAAGATTTCCTGTAAGGTACTTCATCAAGAGTGACAATTGTAATCAAATGAACATACTTTAAAATCTAAAAAGGTTGAATAAGTGAATTCCTGTATAAAAGAGTAAATACAACCTGAAAGGAGGAATTTTTATCTTAGAAATGCCCCATATACAGCCTGCCCCCAAAATGTATTTGATATTCAATCTTGACTTTCTTATATTTTCATCTTTAATGTTGCTTGTGTTCACCAGCTTAAAAACTGCACGTAAATTTCAAAGCTTGCCTTCATCAGGCCATAAATTAGGAGAGGTCTTCACATACCTAGGATATTATGCAAATGTCTAGATTAAAATGTTCTTTCCTGTGTTATTGTTAGAAGATCACTTCAGTAAGTATTGTAGAGCATACACCTACTTTTCTTTTTGCCAACAACCATATGTATCCCTGGGACATAGTAGGCACATAAAAAATATATATTTGCTTGATTATTTGAAGATGTTTGTAGCCTAAGTCAAATATTTACTTGAAGAGTGGGATTTTTTCTAACTTACCTCCTCTTCAAATGGCAGGGGCTCCATGAAGTCCTCACCAGTGGTTCCAAGGTAGCTAGTTATAGATCTGGCCAAAACTTTAAACAGAAATAAAGATGACATTTTCAACAGAAATATGTTTATGACAGTATAACTTATAAAACTTGGAAATATAATGCTTTGGTTATCTAAAACAAAAAAGTAAATTTAATTTACTTTCTTCCATGACGTTGTGCTGTTGTGTGCAGCGCACATTCAGGTGTATTCTCTAATTGCAATAAGCATTTTCATCTCTCTGTCTTGACACTAGTTATCCACCAAAAAATGCTAATTTTTTGGGAAAAAAATTTTTTGGAAAAAAAAAGCTTTCCTAAGCTGGCTCCCTTGGAAGGAATTTTTTGAATGAAGTGGAAGCATTATTATGAATTTACTTAAAATATGTATTTCATACATTTATTGATGAGAACAAAAAAAAAAAGAGAAAATAACCACCAAAGAATGATTTTTCTTGTGGTTACAAGAGACAACATAAAAATATAAATAATGTAAACAGTGTTGTCTTTTTAAATAGAATGAAGTCAAAGGATCATTGAAAGTTTATTCTCTATAGTGAGAGCTATGGATATATTGGAAAACACGTTTGATCTGTCTTTAAACAAAGAGGCTTAAATTATAAGAGAATTTTTTGAATAAAAATCGTCAGTTCAAGGGTACCTATGGATTTGGAATATTATGGTAACTCGGGGGAAATGAAAATCTCCCTCAAAAAAGAGATGGTGTTGTTTTATACCTCTTTTCAGTGGAGATCTTAATTTAATTCCACATAATACAATGAAATCATAGGTTTGCGTCTGGGTCACTGTTGAAAGCTGTGCTTTAGGGACATAGTCACACACCTTTGAACTTTCAGTCCATATTTATGAGAGGGTGTGATCCAAGTAAGTTATTATTCTTATCTTCAAATGAGTACCCTCAAAGAGCCTAGCAACTCCTCCTTGATGCAGAGGCATCAGCACCAATGTCAGCCTCATGTCTCAGCCTTTGATCCAAAGCTCAGAGAACATTGGTGACCCAGCTTCAGAGACAAGTACCATGTCTTCTCCCCAAAACGCCCTTCTCCTTGGTACTTCTCTCAGACTTGACACAGATTGGACAAGCATGATATTTTGAATGTACCGAGCATCCATTTTTTAAAAATGCAACTCTTGAACTTCTCTGCATAGTCATTACTGCAGTTTTCTGAAGGATCCTTAAGGACTGCACACAGTTGAGGGCCTCCTCCCCAGGCAGTCATGCCTCGGGATAGAAGAGTATCTGGATAACCTCTACTGTCATATTCTGTTTGAGCTGAGGCTAACCCTCCTGTCCCAAACACAAGATCCTATGGCATTAGCTTCCATCCAGATACACTCTTTGACCCATCATGAGACGTCTTCTAAGCCAAGGCTCTGGTGTGTTTGAACCCTGTGCTCTCTCTCTCCTAAGACTCTAGTCCACAAAACTTACTTCTTTTCTGCCATCTACTTCTCTCTTTTTTGGTTTTTATCATATAATTTTTTTTAATTTCTAATTCTAACTAATATGCAACATCATTTGTTGACACTCATGGCCAGCATGCCTTTGGAAACTCAGATGACAAACAGTTTCCCTCTGCTTAACTTCCAGTGCGCCTGCATTGGTGCTCTGGTCTGCTGCTGTAGAGACTCCAAAAAGCACAGCATCCCAAGACCTTCTTGGAGCACCTTTTTTTCTGCCATCATAACATACTGATTATAATAATGTACGATACAAGTCACTCATTTATATAACATAATATTTTAAAATAACTGTCATATTTTTCTTATTTGCAAAGAATGGTTCTATCAGCTGTCTGTTGCTGTGTAACAACTCACCTAAATCTAATGGTAAACAACAGCCATTTATGTCCTTGAGTCTGTAGGTCATCAATCTGCTCGATTGGTCCAGGCCCACTCATCTTGGCTGGGCTTGCACATTCTCCTGCAGTCAGGTAGCAGCTTGGCCGGAGACTGGATGACCTAATAAGGTGTCTCCTACCAGTCTAGGGGATCAGTGACCAGATGAGCATGATGGGGACATGTGTCTCTTGTTATCCAGCAGGCTTCCTGGTCTTGTTCACACGGTGGCAAGGTTCCAAAGCAGCAAGCAAGGAAGCACAAGCCCTTTGTCAGCTGCTAATGGCATCTCATTTTACCAGTGGCCAAGGCAAGCCACAGGCTGGCAGAGAATCGGAGGATGTATGAAAATGCCACCTTTGATGCGAAGAGTATTAACAGCACGTGGCAAGGGCACAAACACAGGATGGGAATTAGTTTGTGGCTGTTTTTCCATTCCACAGGAAATAGTATCATGGGTAGAGGGTGAGCTTTTCAGTAGATACATAGTGCAGGCCAGGTATTATTATTATCACTATTATTATCTCCATCCTTATTCCTGCTCATCATAACAGTCTTCTGAGATGTACTGGATAAATATTCTTTTCCTTCTTTTATAAATGAGAGGACAGGCTCAGAGAGATGAAGAAACTTGTTATAAATTAAGTTTAGACCCAGCAATAAAGAAATGACCTACTCAAAGGGTTTGAGAAGAATCCAGTGTAGGAATTATTTTAAAAGGTGAGGGTATGATTAGGGAAAAAACACGGGGTGGTAGAGCACCCCGAGACTAGTAACAGAGAAGCTTGTCCCTACCCCAGGCCTGAAGGAGCAAGGAAACCAGAGCCCAGAAAGAACTTAGATCCTTGGAAGAAGGAACACTGTCAAAACTACAGTGTTGAGACGGGAAGGACAGGGTGGAAAAACACCTCTGTTCTCCTTCCAGTTCTACTGGCTTCTGTCAACACCCTCCTCTGGCCAAACCAGGAGGCAAGTAAGCCTGAGCCTGTAGAAGTCAGCTTCCCAGGGCACAATGCCAGACAGACACGTTAGAAAAAAGATAGAGAATGGGTATCAGGGTACAAGTAGAGAACAGTCAATACATTCAAGGTCACATAAGTCATTTTTAGCACATCCAGAGAAGACATCTGTCACTATAGAGCCTGAATCCAGAACACTTTTTTTTCAACTAGAAGATTTAAATGGTAAATTATTATTTCCTTTGCCATGTGTTTGCATGAAGAGCAAAATACTTGATATTTCCAAATTTAAATTCAATCACATTTATGTTCATTAAAATATTAATAACAAATATTTAGCACCGAAATCTAAAATGACAACATAGTATCCTGAGGAAATATATATCATTGGTCTATTTACCTGTAAAACTGGTTCAAAATGAACCCCACAATAACTTAGAAACCCTAAAGAAATTATTCTCACTAAAAGAAATTGTTTTCTTACTCTTCATGCCAAGGTAACTTGCCATATTTTAAATGGAACCCCAGAGAAAAATACATAGTCACCCAAATCTACAATAGAAACTAAGCCTTTCCGTTCATGCCAGTCGCGACGACCTATACATATTTTTACACACTGCATTTCTATTAAATATGCAGGAAGCTGACAATAGGTATAGTAATGGGTCATTTTGCCTGCAATTCTAACTACATCATTTACACGCTGCACTAAATATAATGAAACTCGGTGTAGGGGGAAGACAACACAGCCCTTGAGAACAAAAATGAATTTCCAAAAAAGGCAACATTACTAGAGCTATATAATCAAAACTTTCCACTGCAGGAGAAACAGGTTGAAAAATGACCTTTACATGAGCTGATGAAATAACAAAGTGTTTTTCCTTCCCTTCTCCAACATTGTCTGTGTTGGTGAAAGCAGAAGGCCGATTTCCCCCGTGGAAAACTGCCACTTTACCAGAGGAAGCCGTTTTTCACAGGCAAATTCTCCGACAGGGACAATTACTAGTTGGACTGAGTACACACCAGGGCGCGACTGGGCCTGCCAGAGGCCTCACAGTTTGAGAACAGGAAATGCCATCTCCAAACATAGAAAACGCAGCAGTATCATCGGGGGATGCAGCAGAGGTTGATGATGTTCAAAAGCAGCCAGGAGGCGTCGCTAAGGAGGAAGTTGGAGCTCTCCGGATGCAGGAGTGCCCTGGCCAAACCAGCTCCCGTAATCACACTAGTAATATCCTGCATTGCGTAGTACTTGACAGTTTTCATGATGCTTTCCCATTTTGATCCTCGTAGCAATCCTATAAGGTATGTAAGACAAATAGTTTTATAGACGAGCAGCTGAAGACTTAGCGGTCAGGTGACTTTTCCAAGGCCTCCAAGCTAAGCCAGAGCTGTTTGGATCCTCAGTGCTTCCCCAGGATCCTGGGTGCCTGCCCAGGGCATCATCTTATCCCTGTGGCTTCCATCCACCGCTGTCCACGCAACCCAGGGCTGCTCTGGCTCTTAACCCTGATCCCAAAACCTTGACTGCTTCCTTTGACGTAAACACGAATTGAAAAGAAACAGAGGAGATTCGCCTTTCAATCCTCCCTTGTTTGGTACCTTGCTAATTCCTTCTCACCTTTAATCCGTGGAAAATCCTAATGAAAATAGCAAGACAGGCAATCCTTGGGAATTGGAAGCAGTCATCAATCCCTAGATGGAAAAAAATAGTATGAATTATATAAACATAAGATAACTCTATGGCTCAAGCATTTAGAATGGTAGACAGCAGAGCAACACAGAATGTTATATAATTGAGATTCCGTAACATCCTCATATGTGATAAGAAAAAGGGAATCATATAGATATTACTTAGCAGCAAATGATCTTTTGTTCATTGCGAAGATAGCGTTTCAAATGAGCACATGGAGCTTGATCCATGATAGGTATTTACGGCAACCAGCCAAGGGCTTTGACCATTAAGAAAAGTAAAATAGGGCTTCCCTGGTGGCACAGTGGTTGAGAGTCCGCCTGCCGATGCAGGGGACACGGGTTCGTGCCCCGGTCCGCGAAGATCCCACATGCCGCGGAGCGGCTGGGCCCGTGAGCCATGACCACTGAGCCTGCGCGTCCGGACCCTGTGCTCCGCAATGGGAGAGGCCATGACAGTGAGAGGCCCCGTACCGCAAAAAAAAAAAAAAGTTTGAACTCCCTTGTGGATGTCATTCAAGACATCCCACTCTTTGGGCTATTCAGGCCTCCAATGGATTGGATGAGGTGCACTCACATTGGGGAAGGCAATCTGCTTTATTCAGTCCACTGAGTCAAATGTTAATCTCATCCAGAAACACCCTCACACACACACACAGAATAATGTTTAGCCAAATGTCTAGGCACCTATGGCCTGGTCAAGTCGACACATAAAATTATCCATCATACTTGCCTTAAAGAGTGGGCTGTTGACTGTAGAGGTGATATCAGGATGTAAGCCAGAGAGTTTGAGTGAGAATTTCCAAGAGCAACCATGTGACATTAGAGCTCGATAAATGGTAGACCGAATGGATCTGAGATGGGTGTAAATGAACCTTGATATGAACTATATGTTCATGCTGATCTTCTGCACATCCCTGTCTCATGAACTCCTGGACAGCAAGATGACTTTGATTAACTCCATTCTCTTTTCCCTTACCTAGAAGTTGTTAAGCAGGAAAAGGAAAAGTACCCAAGGCACGACTAAGGTAACACAACACAGTACATCATGTTTTAAAGACACTGGCTGCCTTTTGAAATACAAGCATAAATAGATGAAGTTTAAAGCTAACTAACCACTTAAATGGATCTGTAAGCTTAGTTATGAACTGCTTCTGTATTTGAAAGGGATCTTAACGATCATTTAGCCAAACCTTCTTACTTTAAAAACAGGAATACTGACATTCAAAACTGGGTAAGAAAAGGATTACTAATAAGTTTTTTCATTTATACAACTTCCATTTGACATCTTTCAATATCAGTGTTTCTTTTTGTCATTTGCATCGTCCTATGACTTGATGTGTGTAGGAATCTAGAGACTTTGACATAGACTGGAAGTGAAGATGGATGAGAGGTGGAGATTGAAAACCTGTTCAAACATTAAAAGGAATGTATTCCCAGGAGTCATCTCCTTTAAGGAATGATGACTTATATCTCCTTTGTCTCTAGATTTTTGAGGAGCTTTTTGAATTAATGTGATTTTTTTTTCATTTCATTCTTTGTTTTTTTTTAAATTTATTTATTTATTTATTTATGGCTGCGTTGGGTCTTCATTGCTGCACGCAGGCTTTCCTAGTTGCGGCGAGTGGGGGCTACTCTTCTTTGTAGTACGCGAGCTTCTCATTGTGGTGGCTTCTCTTGTTGCAGAGCATGTGTTCTAGGCACGCGGGCTTCAGTAGTTGTGGCACGCAGTCTCAGTAGCTGTGTCTCTTGGGCTCTAGAGTGCAGGCTCAGTAGTTGTGGCACATGGGCTTAGTTGCTCTGTGGCATGTGGGATCTTCCCAGACCAGGGCTTGAACATGTGTCCCCTGCATTGGCAGGCGGGTTCTACTTTGAAGGTGATTCAAATTGTCTGTTCACTATATGTTCAATTCAGATACTTTTAAAGAAAACAATTTAAAGTTTAAGTGAGTTTAAAAATTAAGGTTTAAAATTTACTAACCTGGAATGATGACATTTGAAATTATAAAAAAAAAAAACTAAGTAATTACATTTTAAATTCTTTAATTTTTTAAATTTAAGTATATTCATTTTTTACTATGGCATTAATTTTAATTTCTGTTTCTAAACAAATGAAAAAGCTGTAGTAGACACATATGCCCACATCCTTTGTAATGCCAATCAGTATTCTCCCTGATTGGTATTACAAAGGATGTAATATTCTACCTTAGAATGATATGTTTTGTACCATTTTACCGGGTGGTTTGTTTTGGTAATGGCAGTAAAAGAGTAAAAGTTATACTCTGTCAGTGATCTGTCAACCTAAAACCTCTAGAGAAAATTTTAACACAATAAGGATAACCAGTTCAATTCTTCAAAATGTGTAATTGTGTTATGTATTTCATATAGCCATCTACTCATTTACTGAGTGTTTAAATGAAAAAGTAAACACATAGAAAGATGGGTAGATAGATAGACAGGTAATGAGAGCAAATGCAATTCATGAGTTAATGTTTATTATTTAATTATTTTTTAAATATGATTTTTAAAATATAGTCTAGAAGCTAATACAGGGCCTGACGCATTATTGGCTGACGTCCAAAAAAATCAATGAATGAATAAATATAAGCGAAGAAGAAAAGGCAAATAACCATCATAAAATCAAGTATAGTCTTAATTTTTTTCTATTTTGGCTATAATTTAAACACTTTCCTCTGTAGTCACTTGAGACAACAAAAGTATCTTTCAAATAATTTAAAAATTACCTTAATTAACTATATTTAGAGCAAAAAGAGAACAAAATGTAATTTTAAACCCTGATTACATGCTCTTTTGCTCTAAGGGAATATAATTATTTCATTTTTAGTCTCCCCTCAAAATGGTAAGAGAAGGAAAACTCTTCTTTTGCAATTCAGTGTCTAGATATTAGTAACTTGCATGATAATTTAAAAAATCTTCCAGTCGTAACTTGGCAAATTCACTTTAAAAAGGGAATATAATTTCTAAATGACAGAATTTAAACTTTTGCTTGACTTGTTTTGTCTTCAGCTCTTCCTACAAAAATAGGTTTGGGTTGTTTCATATGATATACACACAGCCTCCCTCAAACAATATTAAGACAGACCAAGTGTGTATCAGCTGGGAACATAACGTATCAGCTCTGTTTTCCTTTGGATTGTTTGGTCTGCTCCTTTCAGAAGAAAATGTTAACACTATGGGGTCATTCTTCAAAGAAAATTTCTTTCTTTGATATTTTATTTTGCTTTTTTTTTGCTATCCAGAACTACAATTTCATTACCTGTCAGGAAGCCATCATAATGATATTTTTCAAGTCATTTCGGTCAACAAACATTTTTGGAGTGCATTGGGTTGCTTTTTGTGGTTGACACTTGGGGGTTACAGATGTTAAAACTCCTAATCCTCAAGGAGTATGCAATATTTTTACAATAAAGCCACCGGATGCATATAAAATTAGCTGTAACCCTTTTAAAATGCTTTTTTTTCCCACTAAACCTTCATAAACACAATGTAAGAGTATAATGAGAATAATAATGTTAATAATTTATGATCATGCTTTGAGGTAATTAAATAGCAACTAAAGTCCTATGGTTTATTTACATCTTCACCTGGTGGATTTTTCAATTCTCAATTTTTGAGGCAGGAAGGAAGGTAAGGAGAAGAACATCTTATATGTATATTTTCTCAAGGATTTAGTAAAACCAGAACTTCAGACTGCTTCAGGGAGACTCAATTGGCTTTTTCATTGAGGTGAAAAACCAAAAGAGAACATTTGGCAGTAAGAAAAAGTAAATAAAATAGAATAATACGAAAATTTGGAAAATATTTGTAAAGATGGAGATATTTTAATTAATGTGATTATAATTTGTACTCATCACTGAGTACACAGGTGGAGGAATTGTAGAATTTTGGAAGAAATTTGTACATTAGAGATCATTTATATCAATTCTTTCATTGAAACTCAATTTTATAAAGGATCAAAATGACATTTCAAGCTAATTTGCAGAGAGCCTGGACTAAAATCAAGATCTCCTTGTAGGATCGAATCTCTCAACTTGTTTGAGGGACAGCATTGTAGCCCTAAGGTTCCAACAGTGAGATAAGCAAGAACAGGCACCATATGCATTAAATGTTTAGGAACATACAGTAGTCCAGTCAGGAGGCAGAGAGGATGGCAGATGTTCTGCTAAATCTTCCTCCTTATAAAGGACTTGACTTGAAGTTGGGAGTCCAGGGCATGTTTGAGTCCAATTCAACAATTTTGATTGATTTACCTTCATGTCCATTTTAAGGGTGCACATATGCCATTGAGGTATGTGTCTTGGGAACCTAATTTGACAGAAAAGGAACAGCAGCAAAGAAGGAGAGAGCTTTCAAAATATTTTATCCCGAGCCCTGTCCTAGCTCTGTTTCCCTGTTACAGAAATGTTCATAATGAAAGAATTATGCGTGCTTTTCTGCTTCTTATCTTGAATGAATGCAACTGGGCTTAGTGATGATGAGCTTACCCTCCAAAATCACACGGCTACGTTCAGATCACAGCTCGACCACGTCAATTTTAATGACCTTGGGCAAATCTATTAGCCTCCTTAGCATGGTGTTTTCTGTAAAATGGAAGCAGTGAGAGCTTTGTAGGGTGTTGTGAAGCTCAGTGAGGTAATGCACACACGGCATTTATCACCATGCCTGACACTAGTAGGTGCTCCCCGAAAGCTAGCTGTTATCATTCTCCTCATTGCTGTGGGTATTGTTTCAACGCTTTACAAACCAGAACTCTCCATAATCCTGGTCCCTTGAAGATCAGATCAGATGCCTGTGCTACACTGGAAAGAGATTAAATGTATATATAAATATATATACTGTGTGTGTGTGTGTGTGTGTGTGTGTGTGTGTGTGTGTGTTTAAACTGGAAGGGAGGCCCTTAAGTCATCAGTACAGTGTTGTATAAGTTTAACAGTAAAAGTGAACAGTCGGCACTCAGTATCCGTGGCTTCCACATCTGCAGATTTAACCAACTGAGGGTTGACCTGCAGATGCAGAACCGCTGACACTGAGGGCCAAGTGTACTACATCACTTTATACGAGGGGCTTGAGCATCCTCGGATTCTGCTATCGAGCCCTGGAGCCAGTCCCCCGCGAATACCGAGGGCAGCCTGTTATTTGCTAAGGGACAGAGACAGAGCTGGGCACATCATAAACACTACATCTTCACAAAAACCCTGTGAGGGTCCTCAGACCTTTACTTTAAATTTTAATGTGATTTAATTTTAGTTAATTAAATTCAATTAATAAATCCATAGCATTCCTTTATTTAATTTGATGGTTTACATAAAGAAGAATCAGCAAGAAGTGTCCCTCCCATATTCATAGACCACGTTCACTTCCCCCCCAGCAAATAACACGGTTACTAGTTTCCTGTGCATTCCTCCGGAGTTTAATGTACATATAAGCAAAGATGTATATAAATCCTTCCCCACATACTTTTTTACAAAACTGTTGGCACACTATATACATTATATTCTCCTTGTTTTTTACTAGCTTAGCAATATGTCTTAGGTATCTAACTATTTGGGTAGTAGTAGTAGTAATAATAATAGAAGTACTATTTCATAATAATAAGTTACAATCACTGTTTTAATATTTACATATATTAATCCATTTAATGATCAGACAACCCAATGAAAAAAGTACTGATATTATACCTAACTTACAGGTATCAGAAGTTATCAGTGTTGTGAGTTTCAAATATTTTTCCTAGTTTTAAATTTGCCATTTGCTATCTTATGATTTCTTACTTATTTTTTTCATTGTTCACAGGCAGATTTATCAATCTTTTGTCACATTTTGCCTTGGATCGTAGCTTGAAACCCCCTCCATTTTCTGAGTTTATATAGGAATTCTTTCCTACTTTCTTCTGGTACTTTTTTGGTTTTGTTTTTGCTTTCTCTGGAGTTTATATCAGTGGAGGTAGAAACATGGATCCAAATATTTTTCCAGATGGCTATTGTCCAAACGCAGTTTATTGACTAGCCCAGCTTTCCCTCACAGATTTGAGACAACACTTTCACCACATGTTGAACTCCCATATGAACTGGGTCTGTTTCTGGACTTGCTTTACTGTTGCTTTCGTCTGTTTGTCCGTTTTGCTTGTAATTTTTTACTACGGATCAACGTCTGACTCACTAGAGCTTTAGACAGAAACTTCAGCCTTTTCAAAGCTGCTAAAAAAAAAAAAGTAAAATGCTAGCATTGTTAAATGACAATAAAGATTAAACTGTTATCAGGAAAGAATTGTTAATGGGGTTTCACTGCTCTGCAGAAGAGCTGTGCTTTTAAGAATTTCATTACTTTCTGTAATTAAACATTAAATTGTAAATAATGAATAGAAACACCACTGGCTTTCAAGAAAGTGCTCCTGCTTTACACCATTGCTGAGAGTTTAAAATTTCTATGTGCATGGAGGATAAATATGTGGTCACTAAATATACATACAAAACTGCAAAACTCACTGCAGGGGTGAAATTATACGCTGCGAGAGGTTTACAAATTCATCTGTAGCGAAATTATGTCTAAAGACCCCCAGAGAATTATTTTAAAGTATCCATTTTCATTTCTTAAACTGTTTCCTTAGCTTCTCACTTGGTAAATTTCTTTTGCTTGCCATTTGGAAGAAAGGCTGGAATTCTGATGCCACTCCTTCCTAAAGAGCTAAGTTTGAAATGTAAGGACAAGAAAAGGAGGGCAGTGGTCTAGCGATTACATGGTAGGGGCTTTTTCTCAAGTGAAGTTGCCTCCGTGGCACCATCGTTTAGGATTATTTCTCTGCTTGAAGGGAACTTTGAGACCCATACATAATGGAGTGCCTCCCTGGAGTTTAGTTTCCTCTGAATACAGAATTCACAGGGAACTCTAGTTATTTCTTACTTGTTAGAACACAGTAGAGACGAGACTGGCAGTACTGTTGTTTCAAGGGATTCTGGAAGGGAATGGTGAGGTGGGATAAAGAAAGAGAGCATGCCCTCTTAAATCCCTAGAGGAATGGAATTTGAAAAAGAGCCATTTAAGGAAAAGACTAGGATTTTTAATATTCTTATTACATCAAAATATATTAACAACCTACCACCTGCTGGCTGTCTTGGGTGGAGGAGTCTCCAGGACTATCCTCAGGCTCAATGATTCCCTAGAAAGACTCGCAAGGTTCAGAAAAAAGCTATTATGCACGCAGTTTCGTTTTACTAGAGTGAAGGGTACATGTTACAATCAGCGAAGAGAAAAGACACAAGGATGCAGACAAGGAGGGACCAGGCACGAGCCTCCAGACCCCTGTCCCATGCAGTCACACGGGGACAGCAATGATACCTGACAGTAAGCGTGAGGTGTTGTGAACCAAGGAAGCCCCCGAGCCTTGGTGTCTGAGGTTTTGGTTGAGGGTCAGCTAGATGGGCATGCAGTGTCCTCAGGGTCCAGGAGCAACCTCAGTCACTCAGACCCTAGCCACCACCAGAGCAAAACAGGCATTCATGGTGAACCACCTTGTTAGGATAAACTTACCTGGTCAGAGTGATACAGCATGGCTCAAGGCCTCAGGCACAAGAGACACTCTTATCAGACTGAATATAACAAAGGCTCCAAGGTTGCATTCCAGAAACCCTCCAAGGGACCATCCCCCAAACAGACTTTTCTTCGAGATGTGCAGAGTTTGAGCAACCCAGGCCTGCTGAATTAATCCTTTCCTGCCCACTGTCACATACATTACTTCATTTGATTAAAAGAAAAATAAAAACAATCTTGTGACAAAGTCTTGTCACCCGCATTTTGTACATGAGGAGAAAATAGGTGAAATAACTTTCCATGGCCTTCCTCTTGGCCGTGTACTTCTTCCTGCTAGCATTTACCACAGTGAGTGAGTCATTTTCTGAACAATGCTTATCTTCCCCACCATTTAAAAAGCCTCAGAGGCAATGAGCCATGTATATTGTTCCCTCCTTTTTATCCCCACGCCCAAGACAGAGTCTGGCTTTATAGTACTAGATAAGTATGTGATAAATGAATATGACAGGCCATAACATGATTGTTGAAATTTGTACCCTTAGTCTTTTGACTGTACCATTATAGTCTATGCTATTATAATGTCCCTTATATCACAATGTCAGAAAAGAAAAAAAAAAACCTGGAAATAAGTGTGTCAGTCCGACTTCTTAGAATTTTTATGAAGCCCCAAATTATTCCTTAAAGCTGAAAGGGACCTTAGAGATTCTACTCTTTAACATTTTATTTTAGGTAAGAAGAAGTATTAATTTTGTGCAAATACCTTGTTAAGTATAAAGAGAGATATCATTTGTAATTGTCTATACATTTCAATAAAATTCTAGTTTGGAGTCAGGACAAACATACATTGTCCATATTTTCACTTATTCTTCAAGTCAATGCAGTTGAGGAATGTGCATGTTAGTGGTGAGGGGTTAGGATATTCAAATGTAACTAGCACCTCTATCTTAGCTCTCTCCAAATGAAGGAAAGGATTCTTCTAGAGGTGTTTTTGTCATTTTCATCACATTTCTTCCTTTCTAACCTTCAGTTTGTTATGTCAAAGCCTTAAGCTGCACAAATATGGCTTCTAATTTGTCCTGCTATGGGTCCCAAGCATCATCTCCCACTCCCTTGAATGAAATGGTGACCTGTGGAAAGAGTTCTATAACGCAGTACTTCTCAAACTACACTGTGCGTACAAATCATATTGTCAAACGCAGGTTCTGCGTCAGCACTCTGGACAGCTCCCAGCGGTGCAGGTGCTGCTGGTCTGGGGACCAGATCGAGGGGCGGGGCAATAGCTGTCAGAATGATTTCATGCCTCCTCCCATTGTCCTCTCTAGTACTGGCTCGCTACCACAAAACTCTTTAGACGTATAAGAAAAATCTCCATATCTGTTCCTTACCACTCCTGAGAGAACATGTTTTAAACAATAACTGGTAAAAACCTAAACTGTTTCTTCCAACACTGCTGACAGAAGTCATAAATCTGAGCCAATTATAGTGAAGAAGTTTGATTTCGGCTTGGCTTTAGGTACCTATTGTTTAAAAAAGAGCCCCTTCTACCTAAAAGTTCTTTGCTTTTTATGCTGGCATGTTCTAATTCCTGGTTTCTTGATAGATGGACGAAGTTTACAGCAGTTTTTATTTCAGAGGCTAGAAATAAAACCCTTCTGTAAGCTTTCAGACTCCTTCACTGGGCAGAGTTAAGTCCCAGGAAGTGCTAAGTGTTAGACCTTTGCAACTCAGTGACTGAGTATGGAATAACAATTTGTGTCTTCGTTATCTCATTTCCGAAGCCTCATAAGCAGTGTTTTTCCGATAACAATGAACAAAACTCAACCTCAAACAAGATGGGCTCACCACTCGTCAATGATTTGCCTGCTCCCGCTGCTGGAGTTTTTTACCCCTCTGAATCAACAAAGAAAGCTCATTTGTTTCACTTTGTGAAAACTCTTCATTTTTCTCTCAGACTTTCCATTTCACGCTTTGTGAATTTTATTAAGATCTCTTTCACAGAAGCTAAGTGCTGGCTCTATGGAGCCCTGAGGGATGGCAGTCACAGCCTCTATAATTTCTGAAGCCTCTTGAGACACTTCTTTTCTACTAAAACTCCTTGGAGAATCATAAGGTAGAATCTAAAATCTTTTTGGTGCTGGAAGACAGAGGTTGGCCTCATGAGCATTTTGTGCAAATCTTTTGGTGTTGTAGCCTGAAAACAACAACACAGCAGCCCAGTTAAGGTCCAGTTTCAGATTGGGAACTTCATATTGATATTCAGCGGGTCTTTCTGAAGGCCTCCAATTATTTTTAAAAGCTGGTTTAAAATATTAATTTAAAATATGTTTTATTTTAGAATGTCTTTATTAATGAAACTTACACATAATCCTGTTGCCTGAGAAATTGTCAGTGGCTTTAGTCCAATAAAAAAAACTATGTTTTAAAAGGTAATTATAGTTAAATAATTGAAAAGGAATTTGTATTCTGATTTTCTTTTCCTCTTGAATTTACATTATAGGAAATTTAGGGAGTTCCCTGGTGGCCTAGTGGTGAGAATTCCAGGCTTTCACTGCCGTGGTCCAGGTTCAGTCTCTGGTCAGGGAACTGAGATCCTGCAAGCCCTGTGGCATGGCCCAAAAAATGTTTTAATGTTATTATATGCTCTCAGAAATGACATAGTAACAGTTGTATAATAGTCCATCAGATAAAAATATTATATTTAAGCCAACCACTTCTCTATGGTGGATATTGAGATGAGTGCCATACTTTCTCTATGATGAAAAGAATGATAACTAACATTTTTGAGCGCTTAATATCTGCTAAGGAACACTATAAATATTGTATCAAGTCTCTCCACTGTCGTAAGGATCTGATGAGCTGGGTACTGTTATTTTTCCTGTTAGAGATTGTGCGAAGGGGGTACAGGCAAGTTAGCTTGCTTCAGGTCACACTGCTGGTAAGGGGCAGGGCCAAGTTCAGACAAATACTCTCACATCCAAACGGAGTCTCCTCTCTGCCATGTTATTTCTTAGGCTATACTGAGATTTACGTAAGGATTCCTCAGTTTAAATAAAAGCTTCAAACTATGTATGCAAATCCTTAAACTAAAAAAATCTTCTCCTTGGTTCCTACTACATGAGTATAAAATTGCAGATTTTTTCTTAAGTTCTTAATGTTTCAAGAGCTATCAAGTCATAGGAGACAGTGCTATGATATCAGAGTGAAGGCTGTTAAAGAAAACAACTATTTGCTTTGATTCTTTGAATATTGGTAAGACATGCCCTGTAATAACTGACAGCACTTTTGTCTGTTCCTTCACACGTTTGTGAACACTTCATCTTTAAAAATCCAAATGTGCATGGATTTTCACCCTTAGTTTCATTCTCATGCACCATTTAAAGATGCGTTGGTTGGTTGGTTCCTTGGTTGGTTTGGTCAAGGATGAATCTGCTTCACTCGCTCCTATGAAAATCAAGGTGGAGGGGATGACAGGGTGAGGGCATCTTTTACATGGAGAACTGTTACGCACTTGAACACATGAAGACCCATCTCTTTCCCTATCTCTATCCTCACAGAATGTGTGACACAGGAGAAGGACTATTCACTTTTCAAACAAGGGAAGGAGAAATGATCTATCAGAAGGTCCATTCTGCGACACTGGCCATAGCTGAGCAACATGAAAGATTAATGCTAGAAATGGAGCAGAAGGCCCGGGTAAGGCTCCTTCCTTGGTAACCTAACAGCTTGGAAATGAATGTCACTGAGGTCTGATGCACATCGTGTGTATGTGGGTCCTTTCATGACAGCGCCCCAGCGTCCAACCCCATCCCAGCCCCGAGAGCTTGTCCCAGTTACTGAACCTCATCTTTCTAATATCCTCTTCAGCATATGACAGAAGAAGCTATTTGTGGCCGCTAGCCATGCACGTCGTGTATGTACCTATGACCTGTTACCACAGTTACCCAGAGACGAGTGGAGTGCACAGAGAGTGAAACAAGAAGCAGTGCTCTCTGCATCTCTCCACATGTAGTCGGACAATCAGAGATGCAAATGTGGACCCAAAATAATGAGGAAAATAGGTTTCTACCAGAAAGGATTACACTTTTCTTTTTGTCTTTGTATTTATCCTAGATTCTCTGAAACTTCCAGCTCTTTCTGTCCGTGTTTCAGAGCCGATACTAAAATGTTTGCAAAAGGAGCTTATACTGTTTACCAGCTATCCGTTATCCTGTCGTGGAACTATGCTATAGTTTCAGGGTCAAGCTAAGAAATAATTTAATAAAGAATCTGAAATAGCAAATTTTACAAGTAGCTAAAAAAAATTATAAGCTTTACTACTAACTTCTTTGAAAAGCAAACAATGGAATTATTATCGGCTGTAATTTTAATAGGTCAATATTCTCTTTCTTCAGAATTTATAGGGATGCATTAGATTCCATCTATGAGAGGACAAGTGGAGCTTTGGGAAATAGGTGGGTCACTACCCAGAAAAACTTTCATAATTCTATTCCATTTTAAGAGTATGGGGCTTTATATCTAGTATTATTTTAGTTTTGACTTTTAAAATTCTTAAATACATAATATTTTGAAGTATAAAATTATCTTTTAAATGTAAGAAGACAAAATAGTCTAGCAAATGATTTTACATTATTTTTAATACATTTCAGATTTTGTCAATACTACGTACACATTTTTCTCTATCTAGGGTATGGTTTAAAAAGCCTTCCTAATACTTAAGGGCAGCAAGTGCAAATCAGGCTTACATTTGGCCTTCAATGGGGGTGAAAGAGTAACTTGAACGTTAATAGGATTATTAACATGAGACTATGCGATTAATTGATGAAGCATCAATAGGAGGTTGGTATGATTTAGTCTTCTAGAAAGATTTGGGTTAAATTTAAATTATTGTAACAATTATCTAATTAATATGACATTTTTCTAGTGGCTTAAATCGGGTGAAAAAAATGTAACTACCAAACTTCAAATTATTTCAGAATCTTGAACATTCATTATCAGCCCATATTTACAATCTGCTGATGTTAATTTTCAGCCAAAATGAACAACTGTGATGTCACTTGCTATTAGTCAACAGCGGTAGTTCTTTACTTCTAGTTGTTCTGAACGGGCAAAATGCTCATAAGTGAGTCATTTAAATTGTATTTCATAAAGGAAATTTCAAGAGCTCTTTCATGCAACTGTAATTGTCTGCCGTAAGGAGAGCACTCAGTGTACTGGGTTCCCATCCCCATTCTACCACTCACTGTCTGTATAATCTTGAACAAGTTATTTAACTTCTAAATGTCTCATTTTCCTGTATCTGTAAAATGGGGATACAAGAGTTCTACTTATTTGGCTGTAATGAGGTATCTGTGCATTAACATATATAAAGTGCTAAGAACAGACCTGGCACTCAGAAAGTACTATGAAAGTTTCATTATCATGATGGTGGTGTTGAATAATTATAAGACTTGCAAATGTTTGTGAAGACACTAAATTTTTATTCCCAACTATAGCTACGTAATGTCTTCCAATCCTTTACAAGTGTGTCTAACAATCTTGTGCGAAAACATTTGCAAAACAAAATTTAATTTACATTTGCTTTTGGTGTGGTTGTACGTTTATCTTATCCTGTGCCACTGAGAAGCAAGTCCAGGGGAGTGGAGTGAAGCAATTGCTGTGAAGGAGTTAGAGATGGTAGGTCCACCTACTAAGATCTCAGGCAGTGGAAAGCCAGGATTTGGGTACACCGTGGATCTGGGTGCTCGGAGGTGGAAGGGAAAGGGGGCAGGTGTTTAAATAGCAGGCTCAGTATGGCTTAACAAAGAAACCAAATGTTTCTGAAAATCACAAAATCAGAGACTCCATCAACTTGGTGCATACATATAAATGGAGTATTTGGTTTAATTTCAACAGTGATTGCAAAGCTATGCTTTTCTCTGAAGGATAATATTGATACTAATTAAATTACTCCATAGGTAGTCCATTCTGTAGAATAAGTTGAACTAATGATGCTTTTCCAAGGGCATGCTACCACAAGTTGAGAACTGCCCCAATTCCCCAAATTCTAGGGCTGTAAGCAAAGATTTCCAGGTCTCCCAGATACCTTTTCTTTTTCTTTTAAGAGACCTCCTCTACATGTACAAATCTCTTTTTAAAAAAGAAATTCCAACAAGTATGGAATAGAATTTAAATACCCTCTATCTAACTCTTAATTGATTTATACAAAATAAAACAAAGGTTTGTGCCATAAACTAGGCAATAGTGTAACTTGCGAGTTGGAAAAGTACCGGAAAACCTACCTAAGATATAAAAATGTTGCATTTTGTTTATTATGTATTCACTGCAAAATAAGAAGATAACACTGCTCATTGGCTTTCCAGTTTTAAAACCAAGCCGTGGAAGATAAATATTGATCAGACAGAAAATGTTTATACATTTTTAATGTTATTAAAAAGATTTTACAAGATTACCAAGAAGCTATACAAGCAATGAATTCCCCCAAACATTGTTGTTCAGGCAACTGAAGTATTTACTTTCATCCTTTAAAAAAGAGATGATTTCAGAGTGCTACTGGCTTTATAGATAAACTTGAATGAGAAATAATGTCTCAACAACCGTTTCTTAACTATAAGAGAAAGAATTCAGTATATCTTTCAGCATGATATGCATGTAAAACTTCGTTTTGCCCCATTTATCACCATCCTTCCTGGGGAACACGTGAATAGACATATTTTGATATATCTCTATAATCTGAGTTAGGCAATGTTTCTATTCTTGTTTGAAGAATCTTATATCTAGAAAAGCACTGTGCATAAAACAGTTCATTGGCACTGTGGAGAACTGGATAAAAAGAATCACTAAATCGGTAAGGCTGTTAGAGGTGTGTGCTTACATTTCCTTCACTGAGAAAGGTAATGAAAGAATGAATGAATATTAACTGACTCCATTAAGAAGTTTTAAAGGAGAAGTTGGCCATTTATTAACTCCATTCACAGGTTTGTAAATAATACATTTATTACTCCGTGCTCAAAACGCTGCAGGGTGGTAGGGAAAACAAGAAAAGGACAACAATGTTCCTTCTCTCAAGTGGCCCAGAATTTTGTGGGATCAAAGTTTTGTAATTTTGAGTAAGCTTATCTTTTTCCTTTTACTCCTTGAAATCTCAAGTTTTCCATGCTTTATTAATGTAACTAATTAAATCAGATGGTTAAGAAATGCCATTACAAAATTTTGATTCAACTATACTAAAAACACCAGTTGGTCTTGTTTATGTTGTCATGACAGTAGAGCCTGATTGATTTCTTGGATAATCAACTTATTGGAAGGTCCTCAGTCAAAGCTCCATGGAGAATGATTTCTTCAGTACAACAAAGACACTCTTCCTTTTTCCATTCAGATGTAAAGCTTCAGCTTCTCACTCTTAAGTCCAGATAAGAAAGGGAAAATGATCATGATAGTAAAACAGAGAGTGATCTTAAGTAGTCCTATATTTTCTTTACTTACTAACTCAAAACTAGCCTTATTTTAAAAGAGAATTTTGTAAGGGGGTACATGGGAGAATTAAGCCACGATAATAAATTTTAAACTGGAACTCTGTCTGAGATTACTAAGATTCAAGTATTTGAGGAAATTATTAAAGCTAGATAGTTAAACAAATGGCACCTCTAGAATTTGTTTCCATTTCATAAAGCTCATGTTCTTAGAACCCTCCAAGTTCTTCGAATTCTATTGCCAAAAGCATTTATAGGTGCTCTGCCTTGCACGTGCAACATTATCGAGGAAAGTTTTCGTTGTCTTGGTGAACAGCCATTCATCAGAAAGCACATTGCAAATGTGCCAGCATGGCTTAGCCCCCTGAGGGTGAGTGGAGGCTGATTTCATCTTCAACAAGACCTGAAATAATTTAATTTTGGATTTCCGTGGATCTCTACACACATACACACACAACACAAACACACACAAAAAAATAATACAAAAGAAACTTCTTTTTTAATTTGCTTTTTATGTTTTTAAGCTTTACAAGTATTATGAAATGTCCACAGGGAAGAAGCAGCTGAGACGACATAAATGTAATTTTTAAAACACAGATTTTTCCTGATATCTTATCAAAAATAAGTAAAGGAAGTGGGGGAGGGGGTCGTTAGTACCTTTGTAATATTGTAAGTGATTTAAAAGGGAACGGTCTCCCATAACAAGAATTACAGTGTGTCCTTTAAAAGCATAGGGTCTGGAATGTGCCTGTTTCCAGTAATTCTTGCCTCCTGGTCACCAGAAAAGCTCTGTACACAATTTAAGGACAAATAGCTTCAGTGTTATTGAAACACCTGCAAGATAGCAAACCCACTTCTAATGCCTAAAAAACAACACTGGCAAGACTTGTTGAAGGCGCTGCTGTCCAAAGCTGTCAGTTCTTTGGTTTTCCTAAGCTCTAGTGGTTGGAGAAAAACAAATAGCAGAGTCTCACATAGAACTTCTTCCCTGGAAAACAAATTGTTTTCTTTAAGATTTGTCATTTTACTTGCCCTTGTTACTAGAAATACAAGAAACAAAAGTAACCTCGCACATTTAACAAACTAAAAAATTTGTACTGTTCCCAAAACAATAACCCTTTTGAACAGTAATCATTTAAAAACAAATGATCTTATTTCCTTTTATAATGTAAGATGAAAAGAAATTTCTGGTGAGGAAGCAGCATTGTTTGACTCTACCTACTGCCCTGTAGGCATAGAGGTGGGTCTAATGCCGCCCTGTCTCTGGGGAGGGCAGAGTGGAGAGAAGAGGAGAGGGGGAGAGAGAACAAAGCTGGCTTTATGTACAACTAGCTTAGACTGCGACTCGAAATTAGCGTATTTGCCCTTCTAGATTTATACTTGATCATAGATCTTACCCGAGTATTGACTGCTACCAGCCTATGAAATTATTTTTTGTTTAAATAGTTGCATGAACGAGGAAATGCTATTCCACTGCATCAATTCCAAGATGCACATCTTTTTCACAGTTTAACATCTGTCTAGTCAGATGGGAGTTACAGTCTAATTAGCAGCACTGTTCTTTTGTAGTGCTACATAAAATCACGTTGGCTTTCTAATGATGGCATCTTAGAGTGTATAAAATACCGTAATACTTGTTGTGAGCATTCTGAAGACACTAAGCTGTTATTCCCAACTGTAGCTAAATTATATCTTTCAGTTCCTTTCAAGTATATCTAACAAGACCATGAGCACTATGTGCTCATTTATAACTTTTGAAGGAATAAGAAAGCTTCCAGAATGGGATGTATCCTAGGTAGTTTGGCTTCCTTTTGAGTGACAGCATTCTTCATACCCACATTTTACAGGAATCTCTATCAGCTATGGGGAAAAAACAAACAAACAAACAAAACTAGTTTTCCCATACTGAAAAGGTGAAGAATTTGGAAACATCATAATCTCGTGAGCCACACACAGGAAAATGTTAACACTTCTTGCAGTCTCTCTTCTAGGTATATTCATAGAAGTTTACAGAATTCTAGGAGAAGTTTAAACGTGTGATTTGTGATTGCAAGTGGTATGTTATATCCAATATATAGGAATATCTGTTAATGAATTCATCCTTCAAAGTTCTATTCTTGATTCTGTTGCTCAGTATTATCAATTATTAACCAAAAGACAAGACCTTTATTATTACTGACAATGACCAGTTCCCTGCTGGGAAATGCCATTAGCATTTTTGTGAAATTTTCTTTTACTGATTGACAGACACTGATTAAACTAACACAAGCTCACTCAATTAGAACAAATTATTATAGCTGATAACTAAAGTGGGCCTGTGTTCCTAATGTTTCAGAACACTAAAGGAAATTTCATCTCTAAACAAACACACAAGAACAAAGAAAATATACATTTCTGTCTGCAGTAAATACACAAATGAGATGGAAATGACGAGAAGGCAATGTGTAATTTTTCTAATACGTGGTGCTGAGACACAGTGTAATAGTAAATATTTTATTTAGATCATGTTTTTTTCCCTTAAAATTTGTTGTGGATACTCTAGATGTCACTTCAAAAAAAGCATTATATCAATATATAATATTTATGTATAATATTTAATCAACTTGATTAGAATTGATAATGTATAAGGAAAATGAGTGCCCAACATTAAAAATTTCAACTTCTATGTTTAAAAAATAGGGCTTCCCTGGTGGCTCAGTGGTTGAGAATCTGCCTGCCAATGCAGGGGACACGGGTTCGTGCCTCGGTCCAGGAAGATTCCACATGCCGCGGAGCAGCTGGGCCCGTGAGCCATGGCCGCTGAGCCTGCGCGTCCGGAGCCTGTGCTCTGCAATGGGAGAGTCCACAACAGTGAGAGGCCCACGTACAGCAAAAAAAAAAAAAAAAATACAATTTTGTTTCTTTTATTTGTACTGCTAGAATGGAACAATAGTAAGGAAATTACAAAAAAAAATTTACTTTTAAACTGTGGTAATCTTATTTATTGAGGGTCATACAATCTGCTCTTGGCAATTACAAGAATAATTTCCTTAAAAAAAAAAACAAAACAGATGTCAAAAGTCAATCAAGATGACTCAGCATAAAAACATATATGACATATACACATACAACCCAAAGAATCAGACTGACTCTTCTTTGGCACAGTGCTGTAAAATAGGGAAACACTTAGGCCAACAGTGGTCAAACTAAAATCTAAGAAATTGATGTAAGCATTGCATGGGAAGATATTTAAGGATGCTTTCAAAGAATGTGAACATAGTTCACATTCTGGGATGTATTCAGTGAATGCATACACTTTAGGTGGAAGCAGCATGGCATGTTGGGTAACCAGGTAGACTCTAGGGAAAGACAAGCAGAGCTGTGTGACCTTCTGCAAGTCGCTTACCTCCTCTGTGCCTTAGCTTCCTCTTCTTAAAAGAGGAAGAAGGATCAATAATATCTACTTCAGAGTGTTAGAATGCCACCTGGTCTTTAGTAAAAGGTCAATAATTATTAGCTAATTCATAAAATGGCAAAAGAAAAACCTTTAATTTTAAATGGGTAAAATTGTATAACCACCACTAAAGTTCATCCCAGTTTTTATTATATGCAGACATTGGAAATTAATTACATAAACCTTATTATAGCCTCTAGATATTTATATATTTCAAAATCAAATGACAGCAAAAATTTTATTTATGAAATTTAATGCTTTAATATGTATTCATCATGTTCCTTATATTCAAAGGGTGTCTCTGTAAATGTATCTGCTTACAGATGATAGACAGATGAATGATTGATAGATAGAGAATATATATTCTTAAAATCATTACTGAGTACAGGTAAGAATATACCTGTACTTAATACTTAAAGTGTTTATGTAGATGTTTGTAATAATTTCTGATGTTATTCCAAAATCCAGCTTTTTTCACACTCTATGAAAGTATTTTGGTCAATACATGGTTTAAAATATATAATAATGACATCCGTTTTGTTTCAAGTTAATGAAAATGATATTCTACAAAGTCCAATTTTAAATGTCACCTAGCAACTTCCACTACATGACTATATGAACTACATTTTATTTGTTAGTCTGGTACAAACTCAGCAAGATATCTTCTTCTTTTTTTTTTCCATTTATCTTGAATAAAATGGAAGATTAAGTGTAAGGTGTCCCCTATTGAAAATTAAGTCAAGTCTGTGAGAAGCCAATTGTCCATAAACCTTCCAACTTGAGAGGACTGTTTGAACAAATCCAAACAGTGCCAATCCAAGCTTGGCTGGCTAATGCTCTCCTGGGCTTCTGTTTCCATAGAGTTTTCAAGTTTCATGAGCTGTTTTCCAAGACAAGTAAAACTAAATGTTCTCGACCAGGAGTGCACTGGTGTTGAGCATTTCCTTATTAAGCAGCACTGTTTTTTCTTACACTGACACACATGTCACATTAACATATTTCCCAACCACCTGTGTTTTTGCAGTGCTTCTTACCTACAGTGTGTTTCCCGGCCCATTTTCTCTTGTCTCAGACAAACCAGGGCCCATGTTGACACATCCACCCATATGAGGCATTCTTTAACTCTCTTCATACAGAAAAGCTGTGTCTGTCTCTTCCCAGCTGATAGTACACGTATGTACAAACATACACGCACTCTGCTCACCTGTCTCCCCTCTGTCTTCCAGCCCTCCCACCTGCCCATACTGACCACCTATTCCTGACTCACATTACTAGTTTTTTTTACTTCTATTAAGCTTTTAGACTTAGATCCAAGTAGATGCCTCTGCCTCCTTTGTCGTTCCTTTGATAGCTCATTTTGGACAAATTTACATCTTGACCACATGGAGACTTGGACACCCCTGGTCTAAGCCACCTCTCTGTGCAGTAGCAGCAGTAAAGGTGCAGCTGTGTTTACTGAGCACTTCAGGCATGACAAGCATTGTGCTTTTCACTCTAAAAGCATCATCTTATAAAATACTTATAACAACACTTAAGGCACATTATATTAACTTTAGCGATAAGGAAAAATTGAATCTTAAAAAAAAAAAAGTTTAAGTACCTTTCCTGAAGTCAGAAGGCTAGGCAGCTGTGGGGTTGATATTTGACAACAGGTCGCTGACAGCAAAGCCCATGGACTTAACTCCGTGATTTTGCCACACAGATTGTGGTGTTCTGTCTTGAACATAGCAAAGAGGCACTCGCATTCTGGCCTTGATCCAGTGGAATAGACCCAGTTGGTGTAATTCTCACCTAACCTGCTCTTTGAATAGAGGGTTCCAATAATTTATTTTACAGTGAGTGTGGTAAAGAGGGAAGAACGTCATGGGCTCCGAGCCTCAGAAACATTACCCACTGGCTATGGCAGGATGAAAAAATTACGTGACCCCTGTGAGCCTCATTTTCCTTGTCTGTAAAGTTCAGATGGCATATGTGTTGACGATTTATGTGGATATTAAATGGGATAACCTATGAAACCAGTTT
The DNA here is from genome assembly GCF_005190385.1 of Monodon monoceros. Taxonomy (NCBI): domain Eukaryota; kingdom Metazoa; phylum Chordata; class Mammalia; order Artiodactyla; family Monodontidae; genus Monodon; species Monodon monoceros. The sequence goes on along the minus strand of NW_021703765.1, from coordinate 7,446,909 downwards.
GCACAGGGCCAGGCCCATAGAGAATGACTCATAAATGCTAATCTATAAATGCTGAATTTTTCCTCTCCCAATTATGTAGATTTGTGTCTTGAGTGCTAAAATGATTTTTTAAATTCTAGGCAATAATTAGGGAGAGACAGAGCAAAAGGAAAATTGATTTTTTAATTATTTTTTTCAATACTTTTTTTCTTTTTTTTGGCCGCACCACACAGCTTATTCCCTGACCAGGGATCGAACTGGGGCCCTCAGCAGTGAAAGTGCAGAGTCCTAACCACTGGACCACCAGGGAATTCCCCAGAATTGATTTTTTTTAACCATTTTTTTTAATACATATGAATTTTATGTAGGTGAACACAAATTAGCATTAAGGTTTATCACAAGGGTCAGCAGAGTCCCAAAACAGCAAAGGGAAATTGCAAAAGGCAGTAGCATAACCTGGATAACGTTTGTGGTAAAAGCGAGAAGAGGTGCTGGTAGCCTGTATGTTCACAAAAATTCTAGCAGTTGTCAGGCCCTTCCTGCTGCTTCTTGGCGGCACAGGTTCTGTCAAAGTACAAGGCTGTGTTGTCACACGTTGTCATATGTGGGGAGGAAGCTCATCTTCCCAGGAGAGATCAGCATTGGAGTCTAAAGAGCAGTGGACGCAGAAGTCAAGGGGACTGTTTTGTATTGGAGCTTCTGGAGTTAGGATTTTGCCTTGAGCAAATCCTTGAATTTTTTTTGGATTTTGATTTTCCATCTGTAAGATGAAAATGGCTGGATTCTCTAAGAAAGAGTCTAACCTCGAATTACGTGGCCAGTGTACACAGTGAGCTTGGGCTTCCTCATACCATGGCAGCCTCAGAGCAGTGTGACTCACATGGTGACTCAGAACAAGGGAGAGAAGGAGAAACTGCCATAAAGGTCTCAAAGGGCATGGCCGAAACAAACAAAATGTCACATCTACCAGATGTTATTAATCAGACCAGTCACCAACCAGTCCAGAAGCCCAGATGTAAAGGTCTGGAACCTAGATGCCCTATTTCTGAATGCAGGCTTTCCAAGAATTTGAAGCCATCTTCAATCCTCCACAAAAAAATAATGCAGTATCTAATATTAATTATGATGAAACTTCATTTGAAAGTCATTAAACAGAATCTCTTGATGCTCAGAAAAATCACAGGACAGAGCAGAAGCACGATTCTAGTCATGCTTCCACTTCCTTAGAAAAGTCAGGTCACACCTCAAAGCCTCAGCCTCCTCTCATTTTAAAGAGGGATATTTCATCCCTTTCCTATCTCCCAAAAATTTTATGAGGATTTGACTAGATAAAATAAATGATCTCTGGGCCAAATGCCAGGAAAAATGACTGAAAGAAGATAAAGGTGTAGAATATTTGAATTTGGCTGAAAATAGGGAAGTGGTATTATTATCTATATGTTGTAAATGCCTAGGAATTTCTAGTAGACCAAGTGCAGATGAAACAAAGGATAGATGAATGGATGATGGACAACACCACTTCTTGGAAAAGAAGCCCAGACGTGCTAAGAAAGAAGGGGAGATTACTAACCCATTTATGTGGAAGAGTGGAGGTGAAAAGACGGAGGTTAGGCTGAACCCTGGGACGGGGAGAACTTTTGCAAGTGGAGTTTTAAAATATAGCTAAAGAATGGGAAAATAAAGAACCATAAAACAGTCAGGAAGCTTTGTGTGTCAATAAAATACCGTTTTCATTAAGTACTATTTTATGAGTACTTAAATATACAAGAGGAAATGGACAGAAACATGTTAATTAGTAATTCGAAATTAACACTTTCCTTCATATTTGATAAAGTCGATTTAGTTTTTTTTGAATATATGGAGAAGGAAATTGAGTGAATAGTGTGTGTAGAGAGAGAAAGACTCTACATTCATTGTGCATCTTTTCAAGTACCTATGAAACATTTACAAAAATTGTCATATATTAGATAAAAATAAAAAATAAACTTCAATATATAGAAACTACTCAGGCCATATTATCTGACCACAATGCATTATTAAATGAAAATTAATAAAATATGCACAAAAAAGCAATATCTCAACAAAATGTACACAAGCAATCTCCCATATAAAATAGGAAATAATACCACAATTACATAATTTAGAAAAGAATGATTTTTATTCTACGTACAAGCCATTGTGATGTGGACAAAGTGGCATTTGGAAGGAAATGCTTTCATTAATAAACAAATGGAAATGGAAATATTCAACTTGAAAAGATTGAAAAGATCAAGAAAACAAGACAGACAGAAGGTGGAAGTTAATTAGGATAAAAGCAAAGTATAAGAAAAACTGAAAAATATAAATTCTTTAAATAAATTTTAAAACCCAAGTATATAAGTTGGAGACATGAAAGGACTTACAAAAACAGGCAAAATTCCTTTTAAGCTCCAAGAGAATTTGATGCTTTTTTAAATAAAAATGTAAATGTCAAATGATATTAGGAGAATTGAGACTCTTTGGGAAACCATGATCATAACTCTACTTGTACATACTAAACTAATTCCCTTGGATGGAATACTGACTTAAATGTTTTTTTTCTACAGTTTCTCAAAATTCTTTAATATTAGGATCTATTCGTTTTAGTGTGAAAAGAGCAGAAACAACTCGAAAGCCTTTCAATGTGGATATATTGAATAAATTGGGGTATGAGATCGTCCTTTGTCTTTGTCAGGGTGCATGTAAGTAAATAGGGCCTATGCTAGGTAGTTCAGTAGAGGGAATTTTAATAAGATAGTTTAGACTCAAGATGTAGGAAGAGCAGGGACGATCCAGAGATTAGCAAATGCAGGAAAGATACACCACCCTCAGCTCCCTTGCCTGCCACAGTGTCACGGAAGCCAGCAGAAGACACAAGACTCCCAGATCAGAGACAAAGGACTTTATTACTCATGGCACAGCCGGCAGCATGAATTCCAGGTTCCCATCAGTTCCCCTGTTCCCCAAGTCCCATGGAGCCATGTGGAGCAGCCCATCTATATATTTACATATTGCCTAAATGGGAATGAGCAGAAGCTGCCAACCCTTGTTTATATCTTTAAGAGTCTTCTAAATATGAGGTTCTTTGCTTTGGGGTTTCCTTTCTTATCCACTGGAAGACAGCATAACTCTTATCTGTATGATGCTCAGATAAAGGTATTAACTGAATATCCATAGGGCACACTTTGGGACAAAATCATCCTCTTGGGCTGTGGGCTTTGTGAGATGTGTAGATTTTTTTTGTTTTGTTTTTTGTTTGTTTTTGCTGTACGCGGGCCTCTCACTGCTGTGGCCTCTCCCGTTGCGGAGCACAGGCTCCGGACGTGCAGGCTTGGCGGCCATGGCTCACGGGCCCAGCTGCTCCGCGGCATGTGGGATCTTCCCGGACCGGGGCACGAACCCGTGTCCCCTGCATCGGCAGGCGGACTCTCAACCACTGCGCCACCAGGGAAGCCCTGAGATGTTATTAATTAGAGGACTGCCCACTGTCAGAAAGTGCACGTTTGCTCAGATTACATCAGAGAAATGTGCACGAAGGCCAAACAGAACCATTTCTGGATATTTTTTGAAAACAGTGTGAATCAGTAAAAATAAATTTCTTTCTTGAAAATGCAGTGTAAAGTATTATTCTTTTTCAACTAATCACGTGTCTGAGCATCACCTGATGGGCTGTTGTGTGGATCTCTGTAGCTAACCTTACAGTTTATCTTGCAAATAAGCAAACATACCACACTTTCATCACAGAACTTCTCAGGGAAAACACTTTTTCTAATATGTACGAACTCCTATTGCAGGAGCAAGGAAAAAGATCTATTTGAGGAAAGAGCCATTGGGTAAGGGTGGGAGTGGGTGGGCCTGCTTCACCTACACCCTATGCATACGACTGACCTTCCTGCGTACTTGCCCCAGGTCCCAGCTGGTGATTGTTCTTATCAAAGGGGCGGGGAGGTGCATTCCCTCCGCTGGTTTCCCTGGTAACTAATGAGCCCACCTGACGTCAATCCCCATATAAGTGGCAATGCCCCTCCCACAGCAAAGACTGCCGCCATGTCCTGCCACAGCCTGCCTGCCTTGCGCCGGCACATGGTACGGTGTCGCTCCAGGACCTTGCTTCAGACATGTAAGCTCCCTCATCCATTAAACCACTGATGTCTCTGTTGCCAGCTCCGGGTTCTTTCTTCGGTCTTGAAGCTGGGCAAGCATAGGGCTTGTAGGTTTGTGGGGTGCAGCCCAACAGACAATGAAATGGGTGAAAAAGAAACGGTATCTTGGGCTTCCCTGGTGGTGCAGTGGTAGAGAGTCCGCCTGCCGATGCAGGGGACACGGGTTTGTGCCCCGGTTCGGGAGGATCCCACATGCCGTGGAGCAGCTAGGCCCGTGAGCCATGGCCGCCGAGCCTGCGCGTCCGGAGCCTGTGCTCCGCCACGGGAGAGGCCACAACAGTGAGAGGCCCGCGTACCGAAAAAAAAAAAAAGAAATGGTATCTTGTGTTTGGCACCATTTGGGGGTATCTGTTTCTGAAAGGGCTTGCACCTCCATTTTTTGAGTTATTTTACAATTCAATAAATTGTATAAAGCCGATAGCATCAGTAATGCAGGTAATTCTTGCTTACAAAAATGCAAATAAACGTGTCTGATGGAATGTAATTGATTATTGCTGTGGCTGTTTACAGCGTTCCTGACCAGCTAGAAGCCCTTTGAATTCTCCTTGGAATCAGTCGACCATCTTTTTGTTCCCTTCTTAATTAATGAGTGAGATGAATTGCTTACAAGTGTTCATTTCATATTTTTTAAGTCATGATTTTCCTTTTTTTAAAATGATATCTTAGATGTTCCCTGGCAGTCCAGTGGTTAGTATTCAGAGCTTTCATTTCAGTGGCCCCAGGTTCAATCCCTGGTCGGGGAACTAAGATCCTGAAAGCCACACGGCGCACCACGCACCCCCCTCCAAAAAAACCAAAATGGTATCTTGAAACAGCAGGTAATGCAGGAACCTGTAACATTATATCATATGTCACCCACGTTTAACTCTGAACTTTTAAAAGAACACATTTCAGTTTACTATTTTAAATAAAGCCTAACACACGTTATCTTTTTCTTTTAGCTTCAGACAAGCTTGACTGAACCAATGACGTTATCCAAATCGATATCTCTTCCTCGCAGTGCATACTGGCATCACATCACTCGTCAGAACAGCGTTGGGGAAATCTACAGTTTGCAAGGCAAGTAACCGTAAAGCACCTGCTTTAGCTTCCTACAGGTGGACCACCAGCCACACAAATAGCTTTGTATTTGCATTGCTTGCTTTTCCTCCATTTCCAGTTATCAGCTGTCACTGGCCACAGTGGGAGCTCTGAGATTTACCGTGGCTTTGCTAAAGGTATCATTTCATAGACTCATGGTAAAAATTATCCCAAAGATCACCAAAGGCTGAGGACCCACTTTGGCACAGGAATTTGACTAAAACATTATACAAAACATATTATCAGAAGCTAAAAGTAGCTAATACCAGGGTCTGTTTCATGCTGTGTTTTACAAAGGATTTCTTACTTAGCATCTTGTTGCCGTAATAGGATTGAATATCAGTTCAGGAGGCTGACTTCCAGCTCTGTGATGAAATGCTGCATGAACCTACTCATAGTTTTAAGGTTTAGCCAAAGCCTTGACATAGAAACCATATGGGAGGGTGCAGGGCAGAAGGAGACAGGTGTAAGTATTGTTGCTTCTGTATTTTTCCTAACGATAAGGCGTTGACTGACTGCTTGGCAGATGAATCAGAGGAACAGAGAGCAGGTATTTGATCGACAGCAGCAGAACTCAGTTTCCATGGTTTTCTTCCTATTTTTTCCCTTTTGTCCTAAATTCATAAACTTAACCTTCAGATAAAATATTCAGCTGCAAGAAACTAACAGCTGACCAAGACAGGAGGAAGCAGGAAGTAGGAAAAATAAGGCTAAAACAACACAGCTGAAAACACTCATCAAACCTTTTTTGAGCATAATAGGCTTGAACATACTAGGTACCCAATAAATACCTGGTGAAGGAATGGCAATCATAACCTTTCAGAATATTTTTCTTTTCATACATTAACTTTTGCTCATATTAACAACATTAAATGTTTTGACAAAAAAAGAAAAAATTTCTGTAACAAGCAAACTGAAATAGTGTAGTTTTAAAGCAGTATTTGCTTGCCAGAGTTTCAAAGCTAGAATAATGGGATTTGATGAGTGGGAATGAATGATTAAAGATACATTCTGCAAGGAAAAGCAGTCAGAACCACGTTAGTCACTTACAGAATTGCATTTTATATTTTAAATGAACCCTCTTATCACCAACTTGACTACCTGTATTTAATAGATCCTTATTATCTTTTTGTATTATTTATTTGTATGAGAAAATCTTTAATGGCACAAGGATTAGAGGATTGAGAAAAGGAGGGGAACTACTTTGACAGTTTCATTTGCCAGAAAGAGGAGATGTGCTTTCATTCTGTTTTTTCTGTCCACAAATGCCAGTAACCACACACTAAAATCACCCGAGTCATGATCTTATGAAGCTAATCTTGCTTGTTCCGGGGATTAGAAAAATTAGAAAATATGCCTTTAACGTAAGGTTGTTTTTATTTAAACATAAACATATATATGTAAATATTGATATTCAATAGAAGAAAACTAAAACTATGGAATATTTGAATAAGAATAAAAACAGTTAAATTTCTAAGCAAAAAGAAAGCGAGATGTTAATACAAATACATTGGAAATGGGTTGGAACCACTGTACTGAAAACTTTGGGTTCTGACAAGGTGTCGGTTTGTAATCCCAGCAAATAAAAGACTGTGGTTTTCATGGTAACATACAGAAAACTTTTCTCCGAAGGTAGCATTAAGATCTAGACTGATAACTTCAGAAATAATGTCATAAGCACCCAACAAAAAATACCAGAATGCATTAAATTTCTGAAAACATTGCCAGAGACTTGTTGGAGGACGGTATTGATTTACACAACAAAATAGAATCAATAACTAATTAGAATTCTCTATGATTTATGTCACAAATATTAATTTCCAGTTAAGGGTTTCAAATGCCTTATTGATTACGATGAACTGTTTATTTATATGATCTTGTTGGCAAGGTAAAATTTACCTTCTAACCTTCCAGGTTCTTTGGCTGGTCTAATAATTAAATTGACATTCGATTAACAGGAGAAAAACAATTTGTTACATATACACGGGAGTCCCCTGAGAGCCAGAGGCAAGTCTGGCAACCGAGGCTTATATGGCATATCCTGAGCTCAGGGAAGGGACAGGGGCCTGGGGCTTCCAAGGGGAGGAAGGTGAGTCACAGGACCATAAGAAGAGCAGATGTTTGGTAATTAACTGTTTGCCCTGCCACACTGATCGGTCATTCAGATAGAGTTATCTCTTGTGTCTGAGCCAGGCCCCCTGTCGGAATTCTTTTAGGCAATTAAGTGAGAGGTTAAAGCTCTTCCTGAGTCTTTTGGACCTTGACTGTCTTCAGCTCAAAATAATCCGCACGCCAAAGTGGCACATTTTGGGGAGGCTCATTCCGAACCCCTTCAATCTCAATGTCACATTCTTCTTTGGTCGTTAGTTGTTGTTTTTATGTAACAAAAAATACGCATTGATTAGGGTAATTACTGTAAGTCAGATAAATATAGAATATACTCAATGTAGGGTACATTTCACTCTACTGTACATTTATTTTTGTGTTGCATGCTGCTTAGAGCGATACATTCTGCCATTTTATATACCCCTCATATTATGGTTATAGCATATAGATAAGAGACACAGATAGATAAATAGATTGTAGGTAGGTAGACAATATATAGGTCAATATAGATATAAATTTGTTAGTGATACTTTGACAATGATTTGTTTTGTTCTCCTTTTGTTCTGCTGAGAGAGGTGGAGGGGCAGAGCCTTTGACCATGGTTTTTACTGGGGTGTAATCTCCTCAGGCTCTGCCCTCATGGAATTAGGGCAGAATAAAACTACTGAATCAAAAAATCAAAATAGAAACCACCTCATCACCCCTTCATGCACAGGTGCATTTTTTTCACTAAACTACATTTAAAAGTGTGGTTATTTTGCATCTCACTCCCTCAGTTGTGCTCCTTGAAGTGGCATCACCTCTTCTTTCCAAAGAGGAGAACATAGTCAAGCAACTATCATCATTGATCTTCCAGAGTCAAAGGAAAACTCTGGCGTTGGTGGGTGATATATCATCAAGTAAACTGCAGGTAGCATTGAGGAATAAAAATCCGTCGTTAGAATTTTTTCACCATACTGTTAACATTCTAACTGTGAAGCTGAGATCAATATGAATTAAATTCAACAGGCTTTCATTCAGAAGGTAAAGGGGGAAAGTTTTATATGCTTAAAGTTTAATAGATTGGAATTCATTAATAAGCAGCACATGTACTGGAACGGAAAACAAATTCCTGGTGTGAAAACATCCATTACATATAAAGACTTACCTATAACTTCAATTGCCGGTCACCCTCAAAACTGCACTTTACTTGGTTTACTGTATTCACTTCTGTCATCCAGTCTATAACCATAGAGGCAATATACACTGTGAAAGATTGACGTATCAATACTGACATCCTGCGTTTTGTTTGCTCTGATGTTTGGAAGAAAGGTGCAATATCAGATCTCTCCATGGTACTCCCAGGACAGCGCTCTGAGAGTATGAGCTGTTATGGTTTCCCCAGTGTGCTCTAGCTCTCTGGAGTCAAAAAGATTGAAAACCAGAATGATTCCTCTTTAATAAGTACACACTAGCTAAGTACGAGGCAGCTGCTGTTTAAAATCTCTATCCCTAAATGGCTGTGATGGGTTATGTCACCTCTTCCTGGAGAAGTCGTTAATAAAGACTTTTCCTTTTCTTGATTTTTACCAGGTAATCGGGATGATTGATTTGTATTAGAAAGTAATTTTTTATTTATGTCTCTCTAACTTCTGCATTTATGAAAAACATTTGTGTCAAAACACATTCTAGGGCTTCCCTGGTGGTGCAGTGGTTGAGAGTCCGCCTGCCGATGCAGGGGACGCGGGTTCGTGCCCCCGTCCGGGAAGATCCCACATGCCGCGGAGAGGCTGGGCCCGTGAGCCATGGCCGCTGAGCCTGCGCATCCGGAGGAGCCTGTGCTCCCGCAACGGGAGAGGCCACAACAGTGAGAGGCCGTGTACCGCAAAACAAACAAACAAACACATTCTAGAGATGTTATCTCTAGACTTAGGGAAACATAAACTGTTAAAGGGTAGGAAACATGATCTTGAACTCTTGACTCAAAAGTGAATGCTCAAAACACATCATTTGTTTTACTAGTGATAGAACTGTGGTTTTAGTTCTAAGGCCTTCAGCAGAAGATGTGTTGGGAGGATGAGGAACAGTCAAAAAAAGCAGGAGACAGAAAGAAAGAAGGAGGGGGGTAGGGAGGGAGGAAGGGGAAAGAAAGAAAAGAAAAGAAAGAAAAAGACCACTCAACAGCCAATAAATCGAGAGGCAATTTCAGTAGAGAAGGATGGACTTTATTCAGAAAAGCCGGCAATCTGGGGAGATGGTGGACTCATGTCCAGAGACCAGTTCCCAAGGTTCTGCTCAGCCATGACAGCTTTTAAAGGGAAAAAGGGGAAACCATCTCAGTTAATCATTAAGGCAGGAGGTCAGATTCTTCATCATTTTTCCGCTGTGTGCAGGCCTGCTGACTCCTTCCCATCTTCCTTGGGACGCGTCTTGCCCACGGGGTCTACCTGCCCCCGCAGGGTCCACCCGCAAATTTGCTAAGGGGAAGAAGCTAGGGGTAGAGAGTCAGTCATTCTTTAACTGCTTAATTCTTCATTCTTACTCGTTCTCATCCAGGAAAGGGACCAACAGGTTAGGTAAGGTGTTGTGTATATTTAGAAAAGCAGAAACCAGGAGCTATGTTAAATGTTGCCTGATCTCATCTTTATGACTAGGGTCTAAGGAAAACAGGGAAGAAGAAACAGAAAAGGGGCAAAGGAGCTGCTTACAGTAAGGAGGTCAGAGTTTTTCTTACTTAAGGCTCTCACCTTGACTTTAATTGCCATTCTACTTATTTAGATGATGGACTATAGAGCAGGGTCTTTAAAGTGGGATTTGTGAAGACGATGAGCATTTATTAAAGACGACAAATCAAACTAGTAAAGACCATGGGTGGTACCAAAGCTCGCTCACGGGAGGCACTTGTGAGTCTTCAATGAACTCAAAAATGTATTAGAAAATGCATTATAACGGATACAAGGAGGGGATGGCGTCGAGACCACTCTTCTCTCTGAGGACAGTTCTCAACCAGTGTCGCAAAAGGAACCACGTCCACTCCATTGTCCCAGCAGCCCTTCTCTGTGCACAGGCTCAGGCCTTTGTTGGCGTGTCTGTTCCTTGCTTTACGATTGTTGATAGTGAACACAGACGCTTACTGCTGCTGGTCTTTCCTTTGGTAGCACAGGAGATACTGTGACATGCTGGGTTTCTGCCTCTCCACCTGATGCTTCCATCCGGGATGCGCTCTTCCACAAGCTACAATGATGAGAAGGGGGGGCATCAAGAATGTGAGCTGGAAATGATCCCCATGCGCCGCCTTATGAGACTGTGTTATCCTTAAACTTTCCCTGATACATTTAATTACTATTTTTTACACAAATCTACATGGGATAGGCTGGGACTCGTTTTTGAACAGCCTGAACAACTTCACTCTCGGAATTAAGGACGATTGGGGGTGCCGTTTGTAAAGGTGACAACTTTTGGAGTTCTGCTTTCATTAAACTGATTAATATTCAGATGCCAGCTCTGAACTGTCTGCTCCCTCCGCCCGTGGTACATCTGTAATTAGCTCCAGACCCCCGGTGTCAGCACAGCAGCCAACCTGATTACACAGAAGGCATGTTATGTTCACCGAAAGGGCATCTGCTGCTCCAATTTCTCAGAAGGACAGGATGCAAACAGGCAATTAGAATTAGAGATAACCTTTGGAAAACGGTAAATAGAGTTCTGGCGGAGATGAAGGAGGTAAATCAAAGGATTTACTCACTCTTTGCTCAGCTCTGACCCTCTGTCCTTTACTGCCTGTTTAATTTCAAGATCGCATGGTTTTTAGATTGCTTCCATTGAGATCTTCTGTTTAAATTTTCATGATATGATGTTTTCCAAATCGCAAAGTTAATAAAAGCCTCCTGTAGCAAGTAACACACACACACACAGAGAAATCTGCACCAGTGGTAAAAAGGAGCTTGCACGTGTTCATGCTCCCATCTTCCCAGGATTTCATCTACATGTTGTCAGGTGAATCAGTCACTGTGGGTCCACAGCAGCCAATACATCCCACGTTGTCCATAAGGCCCGACCCTGCTTCTGGCGATTCGGCAACAAACCTTAAAACATGAGCCGGTTTTTAGAATCAACACTTTGTGTCTATCAAAGCTTCTCTATGAACATGTACTGCGTATCCTTACCTTACGAAGGGGAAGTCAAAGGCAGAAGGTGCCTCCCTGGATATCAGTTTTCAGAGAGGAATGAAACAGTTGCTTCCCCAAGATAGACACCAAAACGATGCTCCAAATATTCTCAGTGTGAAATGTCCCTCATACCCCACAGTTATCATCCATCACTCCCTCTACCAAGCTCCCAGACATTTAGGTACAGCTTTAATATATCAATCTATTTGTTTATAAACCTGTTTCTTCTACTAGGTTCTGAGGTAGCAACTTTTATTTTATGGTGAATCTACATTTTCTTTTTCCTTTTGTTTTTAATGTTGGAATTTTTTTTTTTACACAGCAGGTTCTTATTAGTCATCCATTTTATTCACATCAACGTATACATGTCAATCCCAATCTCCCAATTCATCACACCACCACCACCACCACCCCCTGCCGCTTTCCCCCCTTGGTGTCCATACGTTTGTTCTCTACATCTGTGTCTCAACTTCTGCCCTGCAAACCAGTTATCTGTACCATTTTCCTAGGTTCCACATATATGGGTTAATATACGCTATTTGTTTTTCTGACTTACTTCACTCTCTATGACAGTCTCTAGATTCATCAGCGTCTCTGCAAATGACTCTATTTCATTCCTTTTTATGGCTGAGTAATATTCCATTGTATATTTGTACCACAACTTTATCCATTCGTCTGTTGATGGGCATTTAGGTTGCCTTCATGACCTGGCTGTTGTAAATAGTGCTGCAATGAACATTGGGGTGCATGTGTCTTTTTGAATTATGGTTTTCTCTGAGTATATGTGCAGTAGTGGGATTTCTGGGTCATATGGTCATTCTATTTTTAGTTTTTTAAGGAACCTCCATACTGTTCTCCACAGTGGCTGTATCAATTTACATTCCCAGCAACAGTGCAAGAGGGTTTCCTTTTCTCCACACCCTCTCCAGCATTTGTTGTTTGTAGATTTCCTGATGAAGCCCATTCTAACTGGTGTGAGGTCAAATACCTCATTGTAGTTTTGATTTGCATTTCTCTAATAATTAGTGATGTTGAGCAGCTTTTCATGTGCTTCTTGGCCATGTGTATGTCTTCTGTGGAGAAATGTCTGTTTAGGTCTTCTGCCCATTTTGGGATTGGGTTGTTTGTTTTTTTAATATTGAGCTGCATGAGCTGATTCTATATTTTGGAGATTAATCCTTTGCCTGTTGATTCATTTGCAAATATTTTCTCCCATTCTGAGAGTTGTCTTCTCATCTTCTTAGTAGTTTCCTTTGCTTTGCAAAAGCTTTGACGTTTCATTAGGTCCCATTTGTTTATTTTTGTTTTTATTTACATTATTTACTCTAGGAGGTGGATCAAAAAAGATCTTGCTGTGATTTATGTCAAAGAGTGTTCCTCCTATGTTTTCCTCTAAGAGTTTTATAGTGTCTGGTCTTACATTTAGGTCTCTAATCCCTTTTGAGTTTATTTTTGTGTGTAGTGTTAGGGAGTGTTCTAATTTCATTCTTTTATATGTAGCTGTCCAGTTTTGCCAGCACCACTTATTGAAGAGGCTGTCTTTTCTTCACTGTATATCCTTGCCTCCTTTGACATAGATCAGTTGACCATAGGTGTGTGGGTTTATCTCTGAGCTTTCTCTCCTGTTCCATTGATCTATATTTCTTTTTTGTGCCAGTACCATATTGTCTTGATTACTGTAGCTTTGTAGTATCGTCTGAAGTCAGGGAGCCTGATTCCTCCAGCTCCATTTTTCTTTCTCAAGATTGCTTTGGCTACTCAGGGTCTTTTATGTTTCCATACAAATTGTGAAATTTTTTGTTCTAATTCTGTGAAGAATGCCATTGGTAGTTTGATGGGGAATGCAATGAATCTGTAGATTGCCTTGGGTAATATAGTCATTTTCACAATGTTGATTCTTCCAATCCAAGAACATGGTATATCTCTCCATCAGTTGGTATCATCTTTAATTTCTTTCGTCAGTGTCTTATAGTTTTCTGCATACAGGTCTTTTGTCTCCTAGGGTAGGTTTATTCCTAGGTATTTTATTCTCTTTGCTGCAATGGTAAATGGGAGTGTTTCCTTAATTTATCTTTCAGATTTTTCATTGTTAGTATATAGGAATGCAAGAGATTTCTGTGCATTAATTTTGTATCCTGCAACTTTACCAAATTCATTGATTAGCTCTAGTGGTTTTCTGGTCGCACCTTTAGGATTCTATATGTATAGTATCATGTCATCTGCAAACAGCGACAGTTTTATTTCTTCTTTTCCAATTTGTATTCGTTTTATTTCTTTCTCTTCTATAATTGCCATGGCTAGGACTTCCAAAACTATGTTGAATAATAGTGGTGAGAGTGGACATTCTTGTCTTGTTCCTCATCTTAGAGGAAATGCTTTCAGTTTTTCACCATTGAGAATGATGTTTGCTGTGGGTTTCTTGTATGTAACCTTTATTATGTTGAGGTAGGTGTCCCTCTATGCCCACTTTCTGGAGGGTTTTTATCATAAATGGGTGTTGAATTTTGTCACAAGCTTTTTCTGCATCTATTGAGATGATCATATGGTTTTTCTTCTTCAATTTGTTAATATGGTGTATCACATTGATTGATTTGCATATATTGAAGAATCCTTGCATCCCTGGGATAAATCCCACTTGATCATGGTGTATGATCCTTTTAATGTGCTGTTGGATTCTGTTTGCTAGTATTTTGTTGAGGATTTTTGCAACTATATTCATCAGTGATATTGGTGTGTAATTTTATTTTTTTGTAGTATCTTTGTCTGGTTTTGGTATCAGGGTGAAGGTGGCCTCATAGAATGAGTTTGGGAGTGTTCCTTCCTCTGCAATTTTTGGAAGACTTTGAGAAGGATGGGTTTTAGCTCTTCTCTAAATGTTTGATAGAATTCACCTGTGAAACCATCTGGTCCTGGACTTTTGTTTGTTGGAAGATTTTTAATCACAGTTTCAATTTCATTACTTGTGATTGTTCTGTTCATATTTTCTATTTCTTCCTGGTGCAGTCTTGGAAGGTTATACCTTTCTAAGAATTTGTCCATTTCTTCCAGGTTGTCCATTTTATTGGCATAGGGTTGCTTGTAGTAGTCTCTTAGGATGCCTTTTATTTCTGCCATGTCTGTTTTAACTTCTTTTTCACTTCCAATTTTATTGATTTGAGTCCTCTCCCTTTTTTTCTTGATGAGTCTGGCTAATGGTTTATGAATTTTGTTTATCTTCTCAAAGAACCAGCTTTTAATTCTATTGATCTTTGCTCTTGTTTTCTTTGTTTCTATTTCACTTATTTCTGCTCTGATTTTTATGATTTCTTTCCTTCTGCTAAGGTGGGGTTTTGTTTGTTCTTTTCTCCACTCCTTTTAGGTGTAAGGTTAGATTGTTTATTTGAGATGTTTGTTGTTTCTTGAGGTAGGATTGTATTGTTATAAACTGCCCTCTTAGAACTGCTTTTGCTGCATCCAATAGGTTTTGGATTGTCGTGTTTTCATTGTCATTTGTCTCTAGGTATTTTTTGATTTCCTCTTTGATTTCTTCAGTGATCTCTTGGTTATTTAGTAACATATTGTTTAGCCTCCATCTGTCTGTGTTTTTTATGTTTTTTTCCCTGTGACCGATTTCCAATCTCATAGCGTTGTCGTCAGAAAAGATGCTTGATATGATTTCAAGTTTCTTAAATTCACTGAGGCTTGATTTGTGACCCAAGATGTGATCCATCCTGGAGAATGTTCCATGCGCATTTGAGAAGAAAGTGTAATCTTCTGTTTTTGGATGGAATGTCTCATAAATATCAATTAAATCTATCTGGTCTATTGTGTCATTTAAAGCTTGAGTTTCCTTATTAATTTTCTGTTTGGATGATCTGAGGTAGCAACTTTGAATGATTTTTTTATCCCCATGGCTCTGCTAAATTTGGATGGCTCAGTCATTGTGAAGAGGCTCTATCTGCAGAGGTTAAAATCTGGAGTTTCAGAGTTAAGTAAACCTGAGTTTGAATATTAACTTTACCATTGCTAAGTTGTGTGACTTTGGGCTACTTACTTAATCTTTCTAAGCCTCATATTCTTGATCTCTAAAACGAGGATAATGGTACCTATCACAGCGCTTAAATGAGATCGTCCACATAAGGTATAAAGATTCCATAATTACTAACCATTGTCAATATTAAATTTGCAGTAAGAAGTTTCTTTCCCAGAAAAGGGAAGCATGCTATCATACTACATTTTTTAACATCTTTATTTGAATATAATTGCTTTACAATGGTGTGTTAGTTTCTGCTTTATAACACAGTGAATCAACTATACATATACATATATCCCCACATCTCATCCCTCTTGCATCTCCCTCCCTCCCACCCTCCCTATCCCACCCCTCTAAGTGGTGACAAAGCACTGACCTGATCTCCCTGTGCTGTGCAGCTGCTTCCCACTAGCGATCTAGTTTACATTTGGTAGTGTATATATGTCCATGCCAATCTCTCACTTTGCCCCAGCTAACCCTTCCCCATCCTCAAGTCCATTCTCTAGTAGGTCTGTGTCTTTATTCCCATCCTGCCCCTAGGGTCTTCACGACCATTGGTTTTTTTATTTTTTTAGATTCCATATATATGTGTTAGCATACAGTATTTCTTTTTCTCATTCTGACTTACTTCAGTCGGTATGGCAGACTGTAGGTCCATCCACCTCACTACAAATAACTCAATTTCATTTCTTTTTATGGCTCAGTAATATTCCATTGTATATATGTGCCACATCTTTATCCATTGATCTGTCGATGGACACTTAGGTTGCTTCCATACCCTGGCTACTGTAAATACAGCTGCAATGAATATTGTGGTACATGACTCTTTTTGAATTATGGTTGCCTCCAGGTATATGCGCAGTAGTGGTATTGCTGGGTCGTATGGTAGTTCTATTTTTAATTTTTTAAGGAACCTCCATACTGTTCTGCATGGTGGCTGTATCAATTTATATTCCCACCCAGAGGGCAAGAGGGTTCCCTTTTCTCCACACTGTCTCCAGCATTTACTGTTTGTACATTTTTTGATGATGGACATTCTGACTGGTGTGAGGTCATACCTCACTGTAGTTTTGATTTGCATGTCTCTAATGATTAGTGATGTTGAGCATCCTTTCATGTGTTTGTTGGCAATCTGTATATCGTCTTTGGAGAAATGTCTGTTTAGGTCTTCTGCCCATTTTTGGATTGAGTTTTTTGTTTTTTTGATATTGAGCTGCATGAGCTGCTTTTAAATTTTGGAGATTAATTCTCTGTCAGTTGCTTCATTTGCAAATATTTTCTCCCATTCTGAGGGTTGTCTTTTCATCTTGTTTATGGTTTCCTATGCTGTGCAAAAGCTTTTAAGTTTCATTAGGTCCCATTTGTTTATTTTTATTTCCATTTCTCTAGGAGATGGGTCAAAAAGGATCTTGCTGTGATTTATGTCATAGAGGGTTCTGCCTATGTTTTCCTCTAAGAGTTTTCCAGTGTCTGGCCTTACATTTAGGTCTTTAATCCACTTTGGGTTTATTTTTGTGTATGGTGGTAGGGAGTGTTCTAATTTCATTCTTTTACATGTTGCTGTCCAGTTTTCCCAGCACCACTTATCGAAGAGGCTGTCTTTTCTTCCTTCATTGTATATTCTTGCCTCCTTTATCAAAGATAAGGTGACCATATGTGTGTGGGTTTATCTCTGGGCTTTCTATCCTGTTCCATTGATCTATATTTCTGTTTTGTGCCAGTACCATACTGTCTTGATTACTGTAGCTTTGTAGTATCGTCTGAAGTCAGGGAGCCTGATTCCTCCAGCTCCATTTTTCTTTCTCAAGATTGCTTTGGCTATTCAGGGACTTTTGTGTTTCCATACAAATTGTGAAATTTTTTGTTCTATTTCTGTGTAAAATGCCAGTGGTAGTTTGATAGGGATTGCATTGAATCTGCAGATTGCTTTGGGTAGTATAGTCATTTTCACAGTGTTCATTCTTCCAGTCTAAGAACATTGTATATCTCTCCATCTATTTGTATCATCTTTAATTTCTTTCATCAGTGTCAGTTTTCTGCATACATGTCTTTTGTCTCATCAGGTAGGTTTATTCCTAGGTATTTTATTCTTTTTGTTGCAGTGGTAATGTGAGTGTTTCTTTAATTTCGCTTTCAGATTTTTCTTCATTAGTGTGTAAGAATGCAAGAGATTTCTGTGCATTAATTTTGTATCCTGCAACTTTACCAAATTCATTGATTAGCTCTAGAAGTTTTCTGATAGCATCTTTAGGATTCTCTATGTATAGTATCATGTCATCTGTAAACAGTGACAGCTTTACTTCTTTTTTCCCATTTGTATTCCTTTTATTTCTTTTTATTCTCTGACTGCTGTGGTTAAAACTTCCAAAACAATGTTGAATAACAGTGGTGAGAGTGGGCAAACTTGTTTTGTTTCTGATCTTAGTGGAAATGGTTTCAGGTTTTCACAAATGAGGATGATGTTGGCTGTTGGTTTGTCACATATGGCCTATATTATGTTGAGGTAAGTTCCCTCTATGCCTTCTTTCTGGAGGGTTTTTATCATAAATGGGTGTTGAATTTTGTCAAAAACTTATTCTGCATCTATTGAGATGATCATATGGTTTTTATTCTTCGATTTGTTAATATGGTGTATCACATTAATTGATGTGCATATATTGAAGAATCCTTGCTTTCCTGGGATAAACCCTACTTGATCATGGTGTATGATCCTTTTAATGTGCTGTTGGATTCTGTTTGCTAGTATTTTGTTGAGGGTTTTTGCATCTATGTTCATCAGTGATACTGGTCTGTAGTTTTCTTTTTTGGGACATCGTTGTCTGGTTTTGGTATCAGGGTGATGATAGCCTCGTAGAATGAGTGTGGGCGTGTTTTTCCCTCTGCTATAATTTGGAAGAGTTTGAGAAGGATAGGTGTTAGCTCTTCTCTAAATGTTTGATAGAATTCTCCTGTGAAGCCATCTGGTCCTGGGCTTTTGTTTGTTGGAAGAGTTTTAATCACAGTCTCAACTTCAGTGCTTGTGATTGGTTTGTTTATATTTTCGATTTCTTCCTGGTTCAGTCTCGGAAGTTTGTGCTTTTCTATGAATTTGTCCATTTCTTCCAGGTTGTCCATTTTATTGGCATAGAATTGCTTGTAGTTATCTCTCATGATCCTTTGTATTTCTGCAGTGTCAGTTGTTAAGTCTCCTTTTTCATTTCTAATTGTATTGACTTGAGTCTTCTTGCTTTTTTTCTTGATGAGTCTGGCTAATGGTTTATCAATTTTGTTTATGTTCCCAAAGAACCAGCTTTTAGTTTTATTGATCTTTGCT
Organism: Monodon monoceros; assembly: GCF_005190385.1. Classification (NCBI taxonomy): domain Eukaryota; kingdom Metazoa; phylum Chordata; class Mammalia; order Artiodactyla; family Monodontidae; genus Monodon; species Monodon monoceros. The sequence goes on along the minus strand of NW_021703765.1, from coordinate 7,428,090 downwards.
ATTGTTTCCTTCATTTCTTTTTATTTCTGATCTGACCTTTATGATATCTTTCCTTCTACTAACTTTGAGATTTTTTTGTTCTTTTTTCTCTGATTGCTTTAGGTGTAAGGTTAGGTTGTTTATTTGAGATGTTTCTTGTTTCTTAAGGTAGGATTGTATTGCTATAACTTCCCTCTTCGAAATGCTTTTGCTGCATCCCATAGGTTTTGGGTCGTCGTGTTTTCATTGTCATTTGTTTCTAGGTATTTTTTCATTTCCTCAGGGATGTCTTGGTTATTAAGTAGTGTATTGTTTAGCCTCCATGTGTTTATATTTTTTACAGATTTTTTCCTTTAATTGATATCTAGTCTCATAGCATTCTGTTCAAAAAAGATACTTGATACGATTTCAATTTTCTTAAATTCACCAAGGCTTGATTTGTGACCCAAGGTGTGACCTATCCTGCAGAATGTTCCATGAGAACTTAGGAAGAAAGTGTATTCTGTTGTTTTTGGATGGAATGTCCTATAAATATCAATTAAGTCCATATTGTTTGATGTATCATTTAAAGCTTGTGTTTCCTTTTTTATTTTCATTTTGGATGATCTGTCCATTGGTGAAAGTGGGGTGTTAAAGTCCCCTAGTATGATTGTGTTACTGTCGATTTCCCCTTTTATGGCTGTTAGTATTTGCCTTATGTATTGGTGTGCTCCTATGTTGGTTGCAGAAATATTTATAATTGTTATATCTTCTTGGATTGATTCCCTGATCATTATGTAGTGTCCTTCTTGTCTCTTGTAATAGTCTTTGTTTTAAAGTCTATTTTGTCTGATATGAAAATTGCTACTCCAGCTTTCTTTTGATTTCCATTTGCATGGAATATCTTTTTCCATCCCCTGACTTTCTGTGTGTGTGTCCCTAGGTCTGAAGTGGGTCTCTTGTAGACAGCATATATACGGGTCTTGTTTTTGTATCCATTCAGTCAGTCTATGTCTTTTGTTTGGAGCATTTAATCCATTTACATTTAAGGTAGTTATCAATATGTATGTTCCTATTACCATTTTCTTAATTGTTTTGGGCTTGTTATTGTAGGTCTTTTCCTTCTTTTGTGTTTCCTGTCTAGGGAAGTTCCTTTAGCGTTTGTTGTTTAGCTAGTTTGGTGTTGCTGAATTCTCTTAGCTTTTGCTTGTCTGTAAAGGTTTTAATTTCTCTGTCAAATCTGAATGAGATCCTTGCTGGGTAGAGTAATCTTGGTTGTAGGTTTTTCCCTTTCACCACTTTAAATATGTCCTGCCACTCTCTTATGGCTTGCAGAGTTTCTGCTGAAAGATCAGCTGTTACCTTTATGGGGATTCCCTTGTATATCCTACTACAATTTATTGTAGTTGTTAACTTTAAAATATTATTATGGAGTTTCCACTCTGCATGAAGAATTTTGTTCTAAGCACGTTATAAAAATCTCGCTTTAAGAAATGGTTTTCTATGGAGCTGGAGGAATCAGGCTCGCTGACTTCAGACTAAACTACAAAGCTACAGTAATCAAGACAGTATGGTACTTGCACAAAAACAGAAATATAGATCAATGGAACAGGATAGAAAGCCCAGAGATAAACCCACATACATATGGTCACCTTATTTTTGATAAAGGAGGCAAGAATATACAGTGGAGAAAAGACAGCCTCTTCAATAAGTGGTGCTGGGAAAACTGCACCGTTACATGTAAGAGAATGAAATTAGAACACTTCTTAATACCATACACAAAAATAAACTCAAAATGGATTAAAGACCTAAATGTAAGGCCAGACACTAGAAAACTCTTAGAGGAAAACGTAGGCAGAATACTCTATTACATAAATCACACAAGATCCTTTTTGACCCACCTCCTAGAGAAACGGAAATCAAAACAAAAATAAACGAATGGGACCTAATGAAACTTAAAAGCTTTTGCACAGCAAAGGAAACCACAAACAAGACGAAAAGACAACCCTCAGAATGGGAGAAAATATTTGCAAATGACAAAGGATTAATCTCCAAAATTTATAAGCAGCTCATGCAGCTCAATATCAAAAAAATAAACAACCCAATCCAAAATGGGCAGAAGACTTAAACAGACATTTCTCCAAAGAAGATGTACAGATTGCCAACAAACATGAAAGGATGCTCAACATCTCTAATCATTAAAGAAATGCAAATCAAAACTGCAGTGAGGTATCACCTCACACCAGTCAGAATGGCCATCATCAAAAAATCTACGAACAACAAATGCTGGAGAGGGTGTGGAGAAATGGATATCCTCTTGCACTGTGGGTTCATTGTGTACATTGTTACAGCCACTATGGAGGACAGTATGGAGGTTCCTTAGAAAACTAAAAATAGAACTACCATATGACCCAGCAATCCCACTACTGGGCATATACCCTGAGTAAACCACAATTCATAAAGAGTCATGTACCACAGTGTTCATTGCAGCTCTATTTACAACAGCCAGGACATGGAAGCAACCTGAGTGTCCATCGACAGATGAATGGATAAAGAAGATGTGGCACATATATAGAATGGAATATTACTCAGCCATAAAAAGAAATGAAATTGAGTTATCTGTAGTGAGGTGGATGGACCTAGAATCTGTCATACAGAGTAAAGTAAGTCAGTAAGAGAAAAATATATACCGTATGCTAACACATATATGGAATTAAAAAAAAAAAAAAGGATATGAAGAACCTAAGAGCAGGACAGTAATAAAGACGCAGACTTAGAGAATAGACTTGAGGACACAAGGAGGGGGAAGGGGAAGCTGGGACAAAGTGAGAGAGTGGCTTGGACATATTTATACTACCAAATGTAAAATAGATAGCTAGTGGGAAGCAACCTCACAGCACAGGGAGATCAGCTTGGTACTTTGTGACCACCTAGAGGGGTTGGATAGGGAGGGTGGGAGGAAGACACAAAAGGGAGGAAATATGGGGATATATGTATACGTATAGCTGATTCACTTTGTTATAAAGCAGAAACTAACACTCCATTGTAAATCAATTATACTCCAATAAAAATGTTAAAAAATATATATATAGAAATGGTTTTCTAGCTTCTAAAGTTCGAGAAAAACTAAATCTAACTCTAAACCTAACCCAAAGTTTTTTTTTTTTTTAATTGAGTCATACTATTGTTTCATTCTTTTTAGAATTTTTTAAAAAATTTATTTATTGTATTTTATTTTTGGCTGTAGTGGATCTTCGTTGCTGCCCTTGGGGCTTTCTCTGTTTGCAGCAAGCGGGGGCTACTCTTCATTGCTGTGCGCGGGCTTATTGCAGTGGCTTCTCTTGTGGCAGAGCACAGGCCCCAGGCGCACGGGCCTTGGTAGTTGTGGCGCGAGGGCTCAGTAGTTGTGGCTCATGGGCTTAGTTGCTCTGCGGCATGTGGGGTCCTCCCGGACCAGGGCTCGAACCCGTGTCCCCTTCGTTGGCAGATGGATTCTTAACCCCGCCGCACCACCAGGAAGCCCCAAACCCTACGTTTTTAATGCAAGAAAAAAAAAATGTCAGGCAAAACGTCAGGGTTAAGTCTTCAGTTGTTTTTTTCTTTCCATCTGTGAGTATAAACAAGACATTGCCCCCTAAAGAGATGAACCCCTTCTCCCAAGCCTTACATCACTCAGTCCATGTAGCCCAAGGGAAATGGGACACTGTTTTTCAGTCCGTGGAGTTGCAAAATTCCTGAATGACTTTATTCAGCTCAGTGTAGAAGAGGTGTCCACAGCCCACCCTCCCGCCCAAGGTCAATTCTTGCTGATTCATCACCCTGACTCCTGAGTAACCTGAGAACTTCCTCTACCAGGCCCCAACCTGTCTCCTCAGGTAGACCAAGTTTGCTTGAGCCCATTACTACTAAGCTGATTTTATCATGGCTGGACCAGAGATGAAAGCCAAGATGCAGACTGTTAATTAAGTTCTCCTGACATAGCACAATGAAAAATCTGAAGGTAACTCAGTGTGAAATGTTAACAGTCAGCCATTTAATCATATTCTATTAGATGCATAAAAGTAGTTACTAAAAGGCCCAGAGTTTCCAGATATTATATTGGATTAGTATAATCTAACAATGACCTTATTCAAACAAATCGCTTCACTCTCTTTAATTCAAACCTGAAATTTCAATTTCAGAAAACTGAAGCCAGGAAGAAAAATATTAATGTAAGTGAACTTTTTTCCCTCTCAAGGTTCTTCTATGTAGTTTATAGTTTGTGAAGTGTAGCTTAACACAATTAAACCTGAAACTTGGTCTCTATACTTGATTTTTCTCCATCAAGCTTCCCCATGCAATTTTCTAAATATAATAGGTAACATATAGTTCTATATGGATCAAACTTTTACGGAAAAAATATATTCCTTTTGATTCAGTAGGGAATAAATATGGTACATGACATTAGCTCAAGGAAAGGTTAATACAACCATGACAGAAGGTCAGCTGTCATCATGTATTTATGTGCATGTGCACACACACATACACACACATACGTATGTACACACACATACATATGTACACACGCACACAGGACCATTTGGCTCACTGGTGTCTCACCGTATATCACTTCCCTTGAAATGTGCCTATTAAGCTACACTTCACAAACGATAAACTACACAGAAGAACGTTGAGAGGAGAAAATTCACTTATATTTTTCTTCCTGACTTCTGTTTTTTTAACCTCATCTCTACCTCTGGCTCTTCAACTAAATGTACCCAATCCCTAGTTCTAGGTTTAAAAATTGTATTTCATACATCTTCCCCTTTATTTTTTTTTGTCTGCCAGAGAGCATCACATCTGGAGACTTGATAATGATTGGAGAATAAGAAAAGATGAGAAACATCAGAAATTAGCATCATTAAAATTATACTGCAGAGTTAATGTAGATTTAAGCCAGATGTGGCCTTCAGTGAAGTTGTGGCACTTACCCCACTGCCCTATAAATAACAGATGCTAACTCAATGTTTGCTACTTCAGACTTCAAACAGCCAGTATTTTAAAACTTAGGAGCATGGTTACATGAGAGAAATTTATGTTAAGAATTTAAAACATGTACTTATGTTTTAACGTCTGTATTTTAACACAGTAAGAATAGTATAGTTTGGGCATGTTCCTAGAAATTTTTGATTGGCATTGCTATATTGCATTGGTTTGGTAGGGAATTTAGAACCTCCATTTTATTAATATGTCTAAATATTCATAATGCAAAAAAGAAATTCAATGCCAAACTTCAAATGACATAATATGTCTTTTACGTATATATTCAAAGATAAAAGGTATGTGACTTTAGAACAGAATGTTCTCACTGACATCACAACTCTGTGAGAGAAATTATACTTCTTATCCTTCTGTCCGTCAGAAAATCCCATTCTTCCAAATGAATTTGGGAAGTTGCCTCTCTGTTGTATATTTGAGGAATAGTCATTGTCTACGGCCCTGGAGTATTATTTTAGAATTCTGTATGTGCTCAAAAAAGAGGTTGGCTTAGAAATACCTCGTGCTTGTGTTGGGCTGAAGATCTGCAAGCCTTATAGTTGCCCAGACTTGAGACCAAAGACAGAGCCTGGAGACAGTGACAGAGACATCAATTGTTTGCTGGACAGGAGGCCTCACACAAAGGGTCCTGGAGTGGCACCCCACCTGTGTGGCACTGTAATCTTAGACTTTCCTTTAACAATAGTAATGGCGTTTCATATTCTGCCCTTTCCTATCCTTACAGCATTTTCTCCCTCAGTAAATCTCATGCCAGGGATGTAACTGTCCCAAGTGGGAATGCACTTTCCCATTTTTACTCTCTTTTTTAATATTGGGTTGGCCAAAAAGTTCATTCGGATTTTGCCATATCCTATGGAGAAACCTGAGCAAACGGGCCAACCCGGTACTGTCACTTCCATCCAGTGTCCTTTCCACGTCTGTCTTGTACTAGTGACTTTGTTATGTGTACTTTGAGGTCCAGATAAAAGTTTAATCGTATCTTTCTCCAAATAGACCCCTACCTGCTCACTAGGTTGTCAAAGTAGAAAATACCTTTGCTTTCCCTGGTACCTACCCAGCAGAGTGCCTTAGAAAGGGCTTTCGGGCTGATCTTATCTATACAAAAAGCAGTATGTTTCTGGCAAGAAATTCCCATGTTGTCGTGCTGCTATTTATTAAATTCTTGTAATTGTGTTGCCTTATGATAGAAGTTTTGCCATGGAGAGAAGATGCAGCCCAAGTTATTTTGGCTCTAATTTGTAAGATAAAAATTAAAAATACAGTTGACCCTTGAACAACACAGGGGTTGGGGGCACCACCCCTCTACGCAGTTGAAAATCCATGTATAACTTATAGTCAGTCTTCTGTATCCGTGCTTCTGCACCCAAGGATTCAACTAACCCTGGTAATTCTATTGAAAACTCCTAAGTGGACACACACACTTGTTCAACATTGTGTAGTTCAAGGGTCAGCTGTATTCTCAGCTCTTAGAAGTGAAAGGTGATTTGGCAGTGGCCCCTCTCCCTCTCCTGTCCCCCTCCCCCCTCTTCTCCAACCTCTCCCTCCCTTTCCCTGTTTCCCCCCTTGCCCTCTCCTCTTCCCTCTATCCCTCCCCCCCATCCCTCTCCCTCCCTCTTGATGCTAAAAACTCAGCCTCTGTGCACAGATGCCGAATCGAATCTCAGAGACAGAGTTTTGGGTGAAGTAGAAAAGAATAGTTTTATTGCTTTGCCAGGCAAAGGGGGACACAGCAGGCTTGTGTCCCTGAAAACCTGTGTGTCCCAACCAGGGGGATTTGGTGAGGAGTTTGACAGCAGTCCCTTCAAGGGTGGGGTTGATGATAAGATTAGGGTGTGTGCAGGGCCTGCAGTCCTTTAATCTGGTCGCAGGTAATCTGATGAGTTTCTGTGGTTCCTTTAATCTGGCCTCAGGTGGTGTTATGGAAGGGCTTCTCTGGTTCCTTTAATCTGGAATGGAGAATGCTGACATTATCCATCTGTTGGGGGTTTTAGGTCCGTACAGGGCTTGAAGATACCTTGAGGGGGAACCAGGATCTGCCCCAAGGCTGCACTATTGTTTCTTGACTGCCCCTCCCTTGTCTCTGCATCCCCTCCCTTCCCTGATAAGCAACTGTTCAAATCTGCCCTTTGGAACTCAGGGAAGGTCATAGAGGCTGGAGGCTGTTCCCTACAAACAAGAAATGGGGGACACGGAAAGGCTTCGGTGCCCAGGAGCCCCACAGGGTCCTGCTCAGTTTCACTCCCCCCTCTCTGTCTCTCCCTCCCTCTCCCCCTCTCACTGTCCTACTCTTTCCCTCTCCCCATCGCGCTCTCTCTCCCTCTGTGTGTGTGTGTTTAACCTGCCGTTGTACCACAGTTCACCTGACTTCATATTTAGGAGGCTCTTCCTTGGTTTTCTTCTCGGTAAATGATGCTAGTGGGCTGGTAACTCCTGCAATGTCCTTTAAACCTGAACTTAACCTTTTCTATCTTGGGAATCTACACTTGACATATTTTTCATATTTTCACATTTTTGTAAAAAATAATCTGAATTCGGTGGCAGCATCCTGTTTACTGGGAAAAGAAATAGCTTATTTTAATCTGAATTGTACAAATGATTGTATAATTGTATAAATAATAGGACATGAAAATGTGGACCCACCTTTACATTTAAAGAAAATTTTAAAATATATAACATATATAATTTCTGAAATATATATTTTTTATTAATATTGATATATATTATAATTGTATTTAAATATATAACATATATTTCTAAAATTATAATTCGGAATGAAGGTTATGTGTCAG
>NW_021703765.1:7418489-7420296 GCF_005190385.1 Monodon monoceros | reverse complement strand
CATATACTTCTAAAATTATAATTCGGAATGAAGGTTATGTGTCAGTAATATAGAGTAAAAATTTTGGCAGATACAATCTGTTTACACACAGCACAGAACATTAAACCATATCTCCGGTTATGTATCAGAGTTTACTATAAGATTGAATCCATGGGCAGGGAAAATTATAAAATAGAGCCAAGATTTCCACTGAAAACCAAGCAATCATGTTTTACGTTTCTGAAAGCATAGAAGGATGAGAAAAGATCTGTGTTTTGGGTCAATTTGTTTTTCAGTTGCCACAAAGATGGGGCTATTTATTGGTCTGTCTGCTGTAGAGCCACATGTGGTAACTATGGGATTTTTTTTTTAACATTTTTATTGGAGTATAATTGCTTTACATTGTTGTGTTAGTTTCTGCTGTATACCACAGTCAATCAGCTATATGTATATATGTATCCCCATACTCCCTACCTATTGTGTCTCCCTCCCACCCTCCCTATCCCACCCCTCTAGGTGGTCACAAAGCACCAACCTGATCTCCCTGTGCTATGTGGCTGCTTCCCACTAGCTATCTACCTTAGGTTTGGTAGTGTATATATGTCCATGCCACTCTCACTTCATCCCAGTTTCCCCTTCCCCCTCCCCGTTTTCTCTTTCTGACTTACTTCACTCTGTCTGACAGACTCTAGGTCCATCCACCTCACTACAAATAACTCAATTTTGTTTCTTTTAATGGCTGAGTAATATCCCATTGTATGTATGTGCCACATCTTCTTTATCCATTCATCTGTCGATGGACAGTTAGGTGGCTTCCATGACCTGGCTATTGTAAATAGTGCTGCAGTGAACATTGTGGTACATGACTCTTTTTGAATTAATTTAGCCAAGTGAGGTTTCCATGGATTTCTCTGTTGATGTGACAGATGGCCGTCTGTTGGAAATATTATGGTGTGCACTGTGTCTTTGCTGTACCTGCAAACACTTTCAGCTAACAAGAGAAATACTTTGAGAATAGTTTCCAAATTCCAACTGATCATTTGCTTGTCCTCTTCAGAATGTTCAGAGCAGGATGTCAGAATATTTTCCTTAACTTAAATAATGTGCACTCTTAAATGGGAGAATGTTTTCTTTAGTGCTATAAAAATAAGATGTGTTTTCCAAAGGAGGAGTATAGTCTTAGTGGGTAAGCTTGACTGTTGACATTTTCTCCTGTGACATTGCCTAGATTTCTTGAAGAAAATACACCCTTGGTTATATAAGCCATCACTCACCCTCTGTTCACAGGTGATACTTTTACTGGGAAAATTACCCCTGGCTTGAAATAAACTAGCTCTAGTGTTATCATCACTGTTAATCAGAGATATGTTTTGTGTGATAAGAAATAAATGTTATTGATGTTATTATTTACTTATCACCTAAACATGATTATTCAGAGAAAGTAAAACTACAATATAGGTAAAATTTATGAAAAATACTCCATTACCACTGTAACTGAATAGATATTTTTGTATTCTACAAATAAATGACTCCATTACAGATGGAGAAGCTAGGCTAAAAAGTGCACTAGGATAGTTTCCTATATAGTTCTTAAATTTACTATTGTAATAATGGTCCTTGTTTGATTAAAACATTCAAAACAAAAAAAAGGAAAAAAGTGCACTTAACGTGGTAATACATGGGATTATATATTAATAATAATGGTCACTTCAATTGAACTTTACAGATGAATGCGATTGAAATCATCCTGTCAATTTATACAAATAAAATAGTTCTCGTTTACTCTGAGGGTATCCAGAGCCTGGTTCTCGTTCACTCTGAGGGTATC
>NW_021703765.1:7248010-7418479 GCF_005190385.1 Monodon monoceros | reverse complement strand
GCCTGGTTCTCGTTCACTCTGAGGGTATCCAGAGCCTGGTTCTCGTTTACTTATTGCATTAATGGATGCTTAGCATTTAAAGGAGTGTTTCTGAAGAAGCTGCCGAGTCACCAGGCACCTCTAGGATATTTTGAAATCCTCCAATGGCACAGCCCTCCTGGACCCACTAAAGGGACATGGGTTAAATGGGAGAGGACCCTTGTCTGGACCCCTCAAATCTCAAAACATCAATACTTTGTCTTGTACTTCTATTTTCTCCACTCCAAGTGCTAACGAGTTTTGGAGTAACTGAAGGTAATCTGGGTCTCTCCTGAATTGAAACGAGTGCCGTGGAATTCTCTTCCCAAAGCAATTTAAACAAACCACCACCAAGGGAGCAGAACCACAACTGTATGTGCCAGTATCCGCAGGAATCTAGACATCTCCCAGGCCCTTCTCTCACCCACCCAAACAACCGCATAGTTCAGAAACACAGAGTAATGACTGATTTCCTGTGGAGGGTGGACACAACTTACAAGCATAAATGGGCTCCTTGTAATGAGGAGAAATTAGAGGCCTCAGTTCCATTTACATAGTGTAGAGGAACAGAGGAGTAGAATGGAAATTTCCAGTGTTCTGCAAATAACAAATTAAGGAGTAGGTAGAAATGCCAACATTAAAGTAATGTTAAGCATATGATCCATTTAAACTTGGCACTGAAACAGTGAATAAAGCTGTCCAAGGGGTCCTAACTGATCATTTGGAACACTGGCAAAAGGGGTTGGCATAAAATTCCATGCCATGTGCAGTCAGAATGTATAAATTGTGATCATAATGCCTCCTCAGTGTACCCATGACAGTAACGGAGTCGCTGCCAGGTGATGAAGGTGGACTACTTGATCGGAAATAGCAATCTCATTTACTTTGGTAATATGTCCCAATTTGTAAATTAGGAGTGTAAAAAATTGCTTTTGCTTCCCTGTGTTTTCACTTCTGGCAAGGCTATCTCATGAAATAATGGAAATGTTTTCCTACGGATAACTGAAGTCTAGAAATAATGTGACTCATTATAATACAATAGAGTCCCTCACTTCACCTCACTTTAACCAGGTTGGCATGCCCGCTAAACAGCTCCTTAAAACAGGAAGTAGCAACATTTGATGTAGTTCTTAAAGGTAAATAATGTTTTGCTATTTTAAAAAAATCTGCCAAATAAAACCCAAGCCCATATATTTTGTTTACAAACACGATCATAAAAGTCCAAGTGAATGTGACAGTTGTGAAAAATTGAGGCAGTACAGCTTTCACCCTCCTGATTCTGAATCCCTTCATTCACTCAAGTAATTATATAGTATTTATCAATAGGATTTATGTAAATTATTAAATGTTTGTCAAATAATACATTATATATATATTATACTTATCAATAGGATTTATGTAAATTATTAAATGTTTGTCAAATAATACATTATATATATATTATACTTATATATATATATATATATATATATAAAAAATCTGGTTTTATAAGCAAACCATGTAATCTTATAGGACCTATCTTTTAGTTTTCTTTTGTTCCATTTTAATTTTTCCATTCTAAAAATGCTTACATTACATTGGTATAGCTCCCTAAGTTTTCACAAAACACACTCTAAACAGTGGATGTGTGACCATTATATTTGGTCAGATGTGTGTGTGTGTGCATGTGTGTGTATGTGTGTGATGTAACTAAAAGTTTTAAGAAACTAAATTATTATCTCTTATCTTGTAATGACTGAAGATAAGAAACCATCAATTTTAACTGTACACCTGTTTTCATTTTATTTTAATTTTTAAATTTTTTTATATGAGATACATAATGAAGATATAACATTGTGAAAGTTTAAGGTGTGTGTATTGATTTGATACACATTATACTGAGAAATGATTATCACCATAGCATTGGCTAACACCCTCATCTCCTTACGTAATTACCCTTTTTTAAAAAAAAAAAGATCTTTATTAGAATATACTTGCTTCACAATGCTGTGTTAGTTTCTGTTGTACAACAAAGTGAATCAGCCCTATGCACACATATGTCCCCATATGCCCTCCCTCTTGAGCCTCCACTCTCACCCTCCCTATCCCACCCCTCTAGGTCATCACAAAGCACCGAGCTGATCTCCCTGTGCTATGCAGCTGCTTCCCACTAGATATTTTACATTCGGTGGTGTATATATGTCAATGCTACTCTCACTTCGCCCCAGCTTCCCCCTCCCCCATCCCGTCTCCTCAAGTCCATTCTCTATATCTACGTCTTTATTCCTGCCCTGTCACTAGGTTCATCAGTATCATTTTTTTTCCCTTTAGATTCCATATATATGTGTTAGCATACGGTGTTTGTTTTTCTCTCTCTGACTTCACTCAGTATGACAGACTCTAGGTCCATAGACTACAAATAACTCAATTTCGTTTCTTTTTATGGCTGAGTAATATTCCATTGTATATACGTGCCACATCTTTATCCATTCATCTGTCGATAGACATATAGGTTGCTTCCACGTCCTGGCTATGGTAAATAGTGCTGCAGTGAACGTTGTGGCACAAGTCTCTTGTTGATTTATGGTTTTCTCAGGGTATATGCCCAGTAGTGGGATTGCTGGGTCATATGGCAGTTTTATTTTTAATTTTTTAAGGAACCTCCGTACTGTTCTCTATGGTGGTTGTACCGATTTACATTCCCACCAACAGTGCAGGAGGGTTCCTTTTTCACCACACCCTGGCCATTCTGACCAGTGTGAGGTGAAACCTCATTGTAGTTTTGATTTCCATTTCTCTAATAATTAGCGATGTTGAGCAGCTTTTCATGTGCTTCTTGGCCATATGTATGTCTTCTTCTTTAGTGAAATGTCTATTTAAGACTTCTGCCCAGTTTTTAATTGAACTGTTTTTTTGATATTGAGCTCTATGAGCTGTTTGTATATTTTGGAGATTAATCCTTTGTCCACTGTTTCATTTGAAAATATTTTCTCCCATTCTGAGGGTTGTCTTTTCCATCTTGTTTATAGTTTCCTTTGCTGTACAAAAACTTTTAAGTTTCATTAGGTCCCATTTGTTTATTTTTGTTTTTATTTCCATTTCTCTAGGAGGGGGTCAAAAAGGATCTTGCTGTGATTTACGTCATAGAGTGTTGTGCCTATGTTTTCCTCTAAGAGTTTTATAGTGTATGGTCTTACATTTAGGTCTTTAATCCATCTGGAGTTTATTTTTGTGTATGGTGTTAGGGTGTGTTCTAATTTCATTATTTTACATGTAGCTGTCCAGTTTTCCCAGCACTACTTATTGAAGAGGCTGTCTCTTCTCCATTGTATGTTCTTGACTCCTTTGTCGTAAAATAGGTGACCATATGTACGTGGGTTTATCTCTGGGCTTTCTATCCTGTTCCACTGATCTATATTTCTGTTTTTGTGCCAGTACCATACTGTCTTGATTACTGTAGCTTTGTAGTATCGTCTGAAATCAGGGAGCCTGATTCCTCCAGCTCCATTTTTCTTTCTCAAGATTGCTTTGGCTATTTGGGGTCTTTTGTGTTTCCGTACACAAATCAATCAATGTGATATACCATATTAACAAATTGAACAAGAAAAACCATACGATCATCTCAATAGATGCAGAAAAAGCTTTTGACAAAATTCAACACCCGTTTACGATAAAAACTCCCCAGAAAGTGGGCGTAGAGGGAACCAACCTAATAAAGGCCATATATGACAAAGCCACAGCAAACATCATACTCAATGGTGAAAAACTGAAAGCATTTCCACTAACATCAGGAACAAGACAAGGATTCCACTAACATCAGGAACAAGACAAGGATGTCCACCCTCACCACTCTTATTCAACATAGTTTTAGAAGTCCTAACCGTGGCAATCAGAGAAGAAAAAGAAATAAAAGGAATACAAATTGGAAAAGAAGAAGTAAAACTGTCACTCTTTGCAAATGACATGATACTATACATAGAGAATCCTAAAGATGCCACCAGAAAACTAGTAGAACTAATCAATGAATTTGTTAAGGTTGCAGGATACAAAATTAATGCACAGAAATCTCTGGCATTCCTATACACTAACAATGAAAAATCAGAGAAATTAAGGAAACAATTCCATTTACCATTACAACAGAAAGAATAAAATACCTAGGAATAAACATACCTTTTATTTAAGGAGACAAAAGATCTGTATGCAGAAAACTATAAAACACTGATGAAAGATATCAAAGATGACATAAACAGATGGAGAGACATACCATGTTCTTGGATTGGAAGAATCAGTATTGTGAAAATGACTCTACTACCCAAAGCAATCTACAGATTCAGTGCATTCCCCATCAAACTACCAATGGCATTCTTCACAGAATTAGAACAAAAAATTTGCAATTCGTATGGAAATAGCCTTTCTTTTTTGCGGTAAGAACGTTTAAGATCTACTCTCTTAGCAACTTTCAAGTACATAATACAGTATCGTTAGCTACAATCACCGTGCTGTGCATCAGGTCCCCAAAACTTATTCTTTTATAACTGAAAGTGTAACTGTGCCTGTTTTGCACTGTGGTAGAGGTGGGGTGTGCAACTGAACACACACGGATTGTCAGAGTTGCAAAAAGCATTTTTAGAAACATTTATACAAACGTACTTTGCAATATTTCTTTTGCTGAAATATGTATCAATTTACTAGTAATATCCAACCAGGTTAAATATATTAAACCTAGTTTTTTCCAAATGTAGCTACTATGGCTAACCACTAAGATTTCAGCTGGCACTACCTGAATCTCAAGTTCAAAATAAATTTTTAAACACTTTTTCTTCTTAATTTGAATATCCAGCAGGTATTCTGCCACTGAGGTCCCTACACAGCTGTGAGCACATCAGCAGAAGCTGCAATGTGAGTCTGAAGATACTGTTTCTAAGACGCAAAGACACTGCACATCCCCTGTGACATAATAATCTGCCTATTACTGAAATGCACCACTAATTTCCCTTTGCTGCTGCGGCGGAATGACAAGCCCCATGTCCTCAGAGTTGAGCAGAGCACAGGTTACACCCCAAGCCCTCTGTTACCCATGATCAGGGATGCACTCAAAGAAGAGGATGTCTCCTAATGCGGCTGAAGAAGCACTGAGCACCTCTGCCATTTAAATAGTTGCTGTTTCTCAGGTGTCTAGGCAGCCAGGCTCTCTCTTGTGTAAACCTGTAACCTTGATGGCTGGGACTTCCATTTCAGTCCCCAAACCTTCCGCGGCCCTCCTATCTGGGCCTCCGTATTCTCTCTCCCCTCCTATTTCATTCCACACGCAGAACCAAGCTGACAGCCATGGCCTAGATCATTGAACATCTAGCCTTTAGATAACGAAGTGTCTGGAGCAGAGGACCAGGGAGCCAATGGTAGACATAAGGTGTTCACATCTGTCCGTTTGTCTTTGGTGCCTTTAATTTTGTATTTTGGTATTTCCAACGCTGGTGGATGCCCTATCTGGATTTGTTCATTTAAAAAACATTTACTGACATCCTACTTTCCACCTGGACCAGGCACAGTGGATACAGAGAAGCCTCCTGCCCTGGGGGAGGGGGCACAGTGGTAGAGGAGTTGACATGCATGCAAATCTTTTTTTAAATATAAATGTATTTATTTAAAAAGTTGTTTTTGAGAATTACATTATAAAATCTAGAACATGTTTATAATTGATTGTGCTATCTAGCTGAAGCACATTCTATGTAAGAATGTCTTAAATTCCTTTAAAAATATGTGGAAGATATCTAGATCTTGGTTGTCCATATTTAGCATATGTGGAGTCACGCGGTGTGCTGCATTGCCTTTGTGAACCAGATCCTGGTATGCAAGGGAATCTGACCCGTCAAGAATAAAAACACTCAATTCTTTGAGCTCTGTAATTACAACACATTACATGCTCATTTAGGTTTTGTTGTCCTTGATCATCTGGTAAATAATCCTTCTGGGAAATAATTTTAAAATGATGCAAATTATAGAAAAACTAGAATGGTCTCCATTGAAAATTAGTATGTTCTGTTTAAAGAAGTAAGAGATGGTTGTCTTGTGGTTACTGGGCTCCTGCCCACTTTTCATATCAGTTTGGTTCCATCTTCATTTCTAGCTCCCCAAACGTGGCCAGTACTATTCAATAGCGTATAGCTTTATCAAATATCCAATACGTTTTCGCTTGGCTTCTGCAAAAGTATCTATTTTCTGTGGTGTTCTGGAGTAAGCATCATCTCCCTAGCAGAGGTACGCGTCGTTAGGCAAAGGAGAAAGTTATTCTCTGGAAAGTGAATGTCTATTTTCAGATCCACCAAAATATGCTTTTTTCCCCATCATTTTGATTTTTCAGTTTTAAAAACCAGTGATGCCATTTCTTCAAATGAAGTACTACCGTGGCTTAAGATTACTGGCAGTACAAGTAGTGACAACACGTCATATTTTACAGACTGAGATGTAAGCTCTAGGATTTCAGAACAGGTATGCGAAATAACTTGAGTAACGTCATACTCTCTGACCCTACTGTCATCAGATCCTATTGAGGTCGACACACCTGGGTTTTTATCCCAGTTCTGTCATAGCTTCTCGTACAACCTTGGACAAGTTGATCACCCTCTCTGAACTGTAGCGTTCTCTTGTGAAATACGGACCAGATGTAGCCAAGGTCATTTAAGCTTAGCATGCTCAGCCCTCCAATCTACCTCACTCAGAATATGCTTAACAACGGCTGTAGAAATCCTTCAGTCTCTTTAAACGTGTGACGAAGGATATGGGGATAGTTCCCTGGAGCTAAGAAGTTATTCTTAACTATGAAACAGCGGGTACAAACATTTGCAAAATTTAATAGCAATCCACCGAAAAACAGCACGGCCTGATCACCAGAGAAAGCAGAAATAAAGATAAAATAGCTCGGAACAACATTGCGCTTGAGCAACGGGAGAACAGGGGTCCAATACTCTAATGCTTATATTCATTTAACAAATGTTTACTGAGCACTGACTGTGCACTAGGCAGAGTGCCAGGTCTTCTGTATAACGAAGTTCCTTATTATACAAACTGATTCACTTAATGACACGACGGTTTGGGAATTTTACCCATTTGGCAGGCAGGGTAAATACAAAGTCTTGCTGCACTCAAAGTAAAGGTCTGTAATGAGAAGTTTCATCTGCTTTTAACTACCTCCTAACAAGTGGGAAGGAAGAGAGAAACAGCTCCATGTATCTGCCCAGGCTTATTTCTCCTCTGAGTAATCAGACTGTGGAAGGCCATCCTGGACCACGTAGGGAAAGAGCTAGTCACCGAACTGTGAACTGCAGTCATCCTGGAACTGAGGGCCTGGGGCACTTTCTAGAAGAATGAACTTTCTGCCTGAGTATTTCTTTTGAGAGAGAAGAGAAGGGAAATGTCACAGCAGTCGTCCGGGCGGTGGACAGTGTAGGGAAAGCTGGCTGTGGCCAGAGTCCCAACTAGTGGATTAGACAGAGATGAATCCCTGTCACTTCAAGGTGAGCCTCGTAACAGGATAATTGGAAGCAGGAGAAGAAATCCAGAGAAGCGTCCTAGAAACACACACACAAATGAGCATGGCTTGCCTTTCAGGAATGTTTGGGACCCACATTCCCAGTTTCTCTAATCCAAATTCTACCAATCCACATAATGAAAAACTTGTCACTGTGAATTTGTCTCTGATGATATGCACCCTTCCCCTCACTTCTAATTAATTTATTTTACTCTATGTAAGTCTAACACGTGGATCTGGCAGAGATGACAGCCTTTTCTGTCAGCTTTCACCTGTACACCAGCCTTCTTAGAACGTAAGACCACCATCTCTGATGGAACTTTCTCAGCCTGGGAGGGTCTGAAATATGAACGCACATATCCTTAAAAGTAGAATTTGCTAAGCACAATACATGGCACAAATCAAGTTCAAAACAGTCTTGCTCCCAAAATAAAGTTTATAGAAAAATTAAAGTCACTGACAACTTGTTGAAATTCCCTATCATGAATGCGCTTAGGAAATGTAGATGTCAAAATAGGGCCTCAGCACTATTCCAGAGCAGGAAGTCCTAGTCAGAACCCCAAACTGTCAAGCCAGCTACAAGGCTCCAGGTAGCAATGGCTTGTCATCCCCATAGCCTAGTTTGGGGCAGCCTAGACTACTGAAGCTATTCGATGTTGCATGACTCCTCCTCAGGGTGGTGTCTGGAGCAGAAGGTACAGTTCAGATGAAAAGCATCCTGGGTCGTGTGAATATTTTTTAGTAAGATTCTTGAAAACAGCTCTTGTCTCATGACAACTCAGCTGGGCTATGGTGATTACTCTTTCTGGAAATCGCACCTGTTGATTCAGTAATTTTATAGAGATTTATTTTCAATTTTTATGTTACCTCCTGATAGACTTGCCTATATTTACCAGAAATGAATTAGAAACCAATGCTTTACACCTGCACAAAACCTACCCCAAGGGACAGGTCTTCTCACCAATTGAAAGGAAGAAGACATGATTTTAAAATTCTTTGTGGCATTGCTGTGGTATAATTCTTCTAAGATTCTCTAAAAAAAGAGTTGTATCCTTTTTACAGGAATAAAATGCCACCATCACTGTAGTCACATAATGTCACCCACCAACCGCATATTAAATGTGAAAAAATAAAATTAGGAAAATATGTATCATTGCTTGCTTTAGGAAAATATGTATCATTGCTTGCTTTAGGAAAATATGTATCATTGCTTGCTTTACTTTCATTTTTTTCACATTTTTGTTCCACTTACCTGAAAACTATTTACCACATGCTATATAAGCCATGTCTCATTTACTAAGTTGCCTCTTTAACTTTTTTATTTTCATTCAGGAAAACTATAAAAATGTCAGAATGTCACCTTGGGCTACTAACATCTTGAAATGACATTAACCTTTAAAAAATACCTGTATACATTAAGGAAGAATGTAAACCAAAAAAAGGGCAAGAATCTTCTATTTTGTTAGTGCTAGGGGAAAAATAGCTCAAATTTTTTAATATACTAGTAATTATTAAGAAATATTTCCATAAATAAGTTATCTTCTACTAAGGCCTTCTGTACCACTGGTTCCCCCAACTGGGTATAATTTCTTCCTTTTTTGAACTGCCGTCACATTTCTTTCTTATATGACGCTGTTTCATAGTTTGTATTACAAATGGTGTGTTCTCTAGTAGTTAGAGGCAGTATCTTTTACTTCCTCACAGTGACTATCACTGTCTTATATTCATTTCTTCTTTTTGTTCATTCTTTCATCAAATGTTTATTAAAGCAGGCATTAGTAAACCAGAAAAATAAGGTTGCTGCCTCCATGCAATTTTCCTCTTTAAATATGATTCTTGACTCAGATTTTCATCACAGCTTATACCCTGGAGTTTTATACAGACTCATATAATAAGCCAACTTGATTGACTTATTTTTGTTTTCCCATATTAACTTGTTATTGAGTTATAATTTACCTACAATAAGATAAATATTTATAGATCATTAATTTCACGTCTTTGAGGTTTGAAATTACTCATGTAACCACCACCTAAACAAGATATAGAACATTTCTATCACCTCATAAAGTTCGCTTGTGAATCTTTCCAGTCAAATTCTCCACCACCAAACAACTCCTTCCTGAACTCAGTCACCATCGAATCTATTTAACTTGTTCTTAGACTTCTAATAATGCAGTCAGACATTGTATATTATTTTGTGTCTGGCGTCCTTCTCTCAACAAACTTTTGACATTTATTTGTATTGTTGTGTGGTTTAGTGCTTTGTTTCTTTTTACTGAATACTGTCCCATTATTGTCCAGTAACATTGAATATTATTCCATTGTATGAATATACCACAATTTGTTAATCCTCTCTCTTACTGACCATCTTGTGGATTGTTCCCAGTTTTCATTATCATGAGCAAGACTGTGAAAAACAATCTCATACAAGTCTTTTTTGGACACACGTTTTCATTTCTCTTGGTTAAATTATTGGGGGGGAATCACTAGGTAATAAGTTGAATGTGTGTTTAACCTTGTAGGAAACTCCCAAACGTTGTTATTTTACATTCCCACCAACCACTTGTGAGAGTTCCAGTTGCTTCTTCAACATTTGATGTTGTCAGTCTCTTCTATTTCAGCCATTCAGATGGGAGTGTAGTTCCAGTTGTTTCCCATCCTAGTCAGTATTTGGTATTTCAAGATTTTAACTTTAGTGATACTAGCAGGTGTGTTGTTCTCTCTCGTTTTTTTATTTGCATTGACATGAGTAATAAAGTTGAACATCTTACCATGTGCCCATTGGCCACTGTCTATCTAATAATTTTCTAAAGTGTCTGTTCAAGGCTTTTGCTCTTTTCAAAACTGGGTTTTAGGTCTTATTTTTGTTTTGTAGGTGTTCTCTATATTTTCTTGGTATAAGTTGTTTGTCAAAAATAAGTATTGCAAATTCTTTCCCTTTCTATGGGTTGCCTCTATACTTTCTTAATGGCGTCCTTTGTGGAGAAAAAATTTTAATTTTGGAAAACTCTGATTTCACATTGTTTTCTTCAAAGGTTTGTGCTTTGCTAAGTCCTCCCTAAGAAAAAGTTGCTTACCTCAAGAACACAATGATAGGCTTCTATGTTTTCTTCTCAAAGCTCTATGGGTCTCACTTTTACATTTAGGTATTTGATTCACCTCAAATTGACTTTTCTACATGGAGTGAAGTAGGAATAGAGGATTTTGAAAATCTATATAGATACTAAAGTTATTGAAGCACAATCTGTTCAAAAACAAACTTCATTTCCCCCACTGAGTTGATTTGGCATCTTAGTCAAAAATCATTTTTAAACCTGAAATCTGATCAAGTCTCTGTATACACCTAATTTTCAGCAAACAAAGAGAGGAGCAGAATATACTGACCACCATAAATGTGCAACAGTGAATCCAGCCTGTGGGCAACTCAACCCTACAGGTCAGTCAGTCCAGTATCTTTAACAGATAAACTGTAAGGTAAATAAAGTGATAAAGAGAGAACCTGTGGATTAAAAGAGACATAAAAGATATATTTAAGTTTTTAAAACGGGCAAGAATGAACTACAGTGTCTAGGAATGCATGCTTGAGTGGTAAAACGATAGAGAAATATAAGGAAGTGATTACTATAGATGCCAGGATAGTGGTTATTTTGGAAGGAGAAGAGAGGACTGTGACTGGGATGGGCAAATAGAAGGGTTTTGGGTGGGAGACAAAGTTATGTTACTTAACCTGAATGATGATTTTAATTGTGTTCTCTTTATAATAATTCAGTAAACTATACTTTTGTTTCACGTGATTTTTTGTATCTATGTTTTATTTTTCAATAAAATGGTTAAAAATAATTTTAAAAATTATGTTTTTAACAAACAAGGATTTATATCCTAGGTATACAGGTCTGGTTCAACAACTGAAACTCAATTAATGCAATCCATCACATCAACAGTCTAAAAAAGAAAAATCAAATGAGTATATCAGTAGACACAGAAAAAGCTTTTGACAAAATCCAACACCCAATTATTATAAAAACTTTCAGTAAACTGGGACTAGAGGGGACCTTGCTCAGCTTAATAAGAACATCTACAAAAAATCTACAGCTAACATCACACTTACTTAAGAGTGAGAAACTAGAAGCTTCCCCAGTAAGATCAGGTACAAGACAAGGATGTTGCCCTTTACACTTCTTTTCAGTATTATACTGAAGTAGTATAGTAGCTAATGCAGTAAGAAAAGGAAATTAAAAGTACGTAGATTGGGAAGGAAAAAATAAAACTGTCTTTGTTCTTTGATGACATGATCATCAATGCAGAAAATTTGGGAGAACTGACCAAAAACTCCTGAAATGAGTAAGTAATTAGCAAAGCTGCAAGATACGAGTTAATACAGAAAAGTCAATTGCATTCCCATATACCAGCAGTGAAAAAGTGGAATCTGAAATTAAAGCCACAGTACTATTTACATTAACATCTAATAAAGAAAATCAAAGAAGTAGTAAATGAATGGAAAAATAGTCCATGTTCATGGATAGGAAGACTCAAATTGTAAAGATTCTAGTTCTTCCCAAACTGATGTAGAGATTCTATGCTTTCCCATTCAGAATGCCAGTGACTTATTTCATAGAATTGACAAACTGATCCCAAAGTTTATGTGACGAGGCAAAGACTCAGAATAGATAACACAATATTGAAGGAAAAGAACAAGATTGCAGGATGACATTCTCCAACTTCAAGACTTACAAAACTTACTATAAAGCTACAGTAATCAACACAGTTTGGAACTGGCAAAATAGGTAAATGGAACAAAATAGAGAGCCCAGAAATAGATCTTTGACAAAGGAGCAAAGGCAACACAATGGAGCAAGGATAGTCTTTTCAGCAAGTGGTGCTGGAACAACTGGACATCCATATGCATACACATACAAAAAAAAGTTTAACTAGACACAGACTCTACACCCTTCATGAAAGTGAACTCAAAATGGATCACAGACCTAAATGCAAAACATAACACTTATAAAACTCCTAGAAGATAGCATAGGAGAAAACCTAGATGACCTTGGGTCTGGTGATGACTTTTTCGATACAACACCAAAGCCGTGGTCCATGAGAGAAATAATGGATAAGCTGGACTTCATTAAAATGAAAAACTTCTGCTCTATGAAAGACAATGGCAAGAGAATGAGAAGTCGAGCCACAGACTGGGAGAATATATTTGCAAAAGATAATCCAAAAAGGACTCTCATTTAAAATCTAAAAGGAACTCAAACTCAACAAAAGGAAACAGCCTGATTAAAAATGAGCCAATAGTCTTAGCAGACACCTCACCAAGGAAGATATACAGATGGAAAGTAAGCATATGAAAAGATGATCCATGTTATATGTTATGCAAAATAAAACAACAGGATTCCACTCACTGGAATGGCCAAAATCCAGAACACTGACAACAGCAAATGCTGGTGAGAATGTGGAGCAACAGGAGCCCTCGTTGATTGCTGGGGATGCAAAGTGATGCAGCCACTTTGGAAGACAGTTTGGCAGTTCCTTACAATACTAAGCATCCTCTTACCATACAATCCAGCATTCATGCTTCTTGATATTTACCCAAAAGAATTGGAAATTTACATCCACACAAAAACCTGCACACAGATATTAATAGCCGCTCTAGTGATAATTGCCAAAACGTGGAAGCAACCTAGTGAATGGATAAACTGTGGTATATCCACACAGTATTATTGCAGGCTAAAAATAAATGAGTTATCAAGCCATAAAAACAGATGGAAGAACCTCAAATGCATATTACCAAGAGAAAGAAGCCAGTGTGAAAAGATTATGTACTTATGATTCCAACTATATGACGTTCTGGAAAAGGCAAAACTAGGCAGACAGTAAAAAGATCAGTAGTTGCCAGAGGTTGGTCAAGGGGAAGATGAATAGGCAGAGCAAGGAGGATTTTTAGGGCAGTGAAAATACTCTGTACGATACCATAATGATGGATATATATCTTCATACATTTGTCCAAACCCATAGAATGTACAATACCATGAATGAACCCTAAAGTGAACTATGGGCTTTGAGTGATTATGATGTATGAATGTAGGTTAATCTGTTGTAACAAATGTAACGTTTTGGTGGATGATGTTGATAATGGGGGAGAGGATGTGCATGTGTAGGGGCAGCGGGAAATCTCTGCACCTTCCCTTCAGTTTTGCTGCGAAGCTAAAACTGCTCAAAAGAGTAAAATCATAATTTAAAAATTAACTGTATTAATTACATAACACTTGCACATTAGAATATGTCTTCAAATCTTTGTGAAAATTCAAGTTACCTAAAATGCCAGAAGTTGATCTTACCAGATTTTAGGAGAACAGAATTTTTTTGTTTTCTGTTTTGTATACTTTTGGAATCTCTTAAATAAACTAAAACAATAGTATCATGTTATTCATTATTAATATTATTAATGTTATAAAATTTAGAAAGAAATATTCCACTTACTGTTGCTTCTACGTTTTTAGGTTATAGAGACAACCATTTTCACTTCATGTTTTTTAGCTTCTAGAGGGGATGAGGGCATTCATTGGTTCTGAGGCCAAACCAACCTTGTTGGAGTACTAGCTATGCAATCATGGGCAGAAAACTTAACTACCATATTGTCTGTTTCCTAATGTGCAAAATAGAACTAAAAATCTTTCTAGGAAGTCACTGGCTTGTAAACAGAATTTAATGTTTAAAGAAACCATAAATCCTAGTACATAGTAAACTTACAATTAGTGCTGTGATTTTTCTACTATTACTACTAATTATTACTAATACACTGACCTGCAAGCAAGAAATTGGAGTTGTGAGCTAAAAGGAAACATTTCTTCATTTGAATTTTTAACAGTTTTATCTTGTTCATCTAAAATCCATTAAGATACCACAAAATTAGAAACTCTTTATTTTTTTTTAGAAGTTTTTTTGTCAGCAGCAATATTCTGCAAACTAGCTGAGAAAAATTAAGTATTTTTAAATCTGAGAACACCTAACCTCGTTTCGTAAAAAAATGAAGTCATTAACTCTGGCTTGCCTATGGCCCAAAAGGCAACAAATGGCCTTTGAAAAGCACTTAATCTGAAATCACTGAAATTGTTCATTCTGAAAAAGATCGAAAAAAGTATGAAGTGTTTTTCCATCAATTTCCATATAAAAAGAAAGCTACCTATACTTCCTTAGCATTGCTTGAATGTCTCCGATATTTGCTTGACGGGCATCCAAGATCATGAAGTGCCCTCAATAAGCTGGTTAGCTCTAAAATGAAACTACTTTGACAAGTTTTGGCCACGGGATTGAAATGTGATGTTTTTATCACGTAGAATCCACGTCTTGAATAATCAGGCTGCTTCAGTCATTTGTGGAAGACACAGCATAATAAATCTCAGATGTGAATCTACCCTGAGAGTCCATCATTTCCATGATGCCCTGATGACCAAGCCTCTATTACAGTTTTCTCACACTTGACTGGTTCGGTCTCAGATATCATCAGCTGGGAGACCCTCTAAACTTAGCCGCACAGCTTCATTCTCCAAGCCATTTGACTTTAATATAAACGCAAATAGAAGTAATTATGATGGCTGTCTTTCAAGGGGTGGGAGTTAGTTCCCAGCATATACAATTTTAAGGCAACAAATTGAAATCAGCAGGAAAGAAACATTTACAGTTCAGCTTATCTTTATGGAGTTATTTTTACAATTTTTAGTTTTTCTTTATCTCTGCATGTGCTATAAAAACACAAAATTTGGAGCCATTCAATTTGGCTTCCTTTTTCGATTGCATTGAAACAGTAAATGAAATCTAAAGCCACTAATCTATGAATTTCCCTAATTTCAAAGTATGTTAATATTTTTCTTTAGGTACACTACCTACCAAATGGCTTCTCGTTAAATGGGATGTTAAAATATATTCTATATTACAATTACATTCTACTCTTCCCCATTGTATTTTCAAATTGCTTATAACAAAGAAGTTACATTATTATGTCAACATTTATTTTGCCTCTGTTTAGTTCCTCTTTTCAGAAATCACTTATGCTTCAGAAATTACCCATTACGGTTCTGGGAAAGATATTAAGTGCTATTACTGAACATGATTCATCCCATGCACTCTGCCTGTGTACATGTCTAATAGACCTAGCTTAACACAAAAAGCTTTGTTACTTTATTTTGTCAGAATTCATAATTTTGTAAAAAAATGTTCACATGAATATCTTCTTTTCTCCAGACTTTTTTCTATTTTGGCATCATAATAGTTTCAGAATGCTAGATTTTTAAAATTCATTTATGAAAATGGCCTCTGAAAGACATGGGGTATCTTTTTTACAGTGACCTGTTATATAATCTGGCCTCTCAGACTCAACCTCGGAATAGTTCAGTCATTCTGGCCAGCTTAGAAATGTCATTACTAATATCTTGATGAAGTTTGTATTTTAAGAAATATGACTTTTCCCCTACACTACACTCTTTCCAAACAACATAATAAATGACTCTGAAACATTTATTTTAATGATTTTGTTGCTACAACTGACATACCTTTGGAATTTTTCTCATTGGGCAAAATACATTTATGTCCTTGGGTTGGAAAGAATCCATTAGAACTTGAAATACAGAGTGCATCTAGTTCTATTATACCCTCCCAACAACCCATGAAACTCCAGTCCCAAGAGGTCAAGGTGGCATGTAGCATGGAGAGGAAGAATAGGGGTTCTTGTTTAGGACTCCTCCCCTTACAAGCATTATGATCTCAGGTAAACTAAATTCTCTGTACTTTATTATCTTCATCTGTCAAATGAGAATAATTTTAGTACTTATCACATGGGGATACAAATATTAAGTGAGTTAATGTTTTTTCCTCTTAAATATTCACTTTTTTCTCCTGTTTTCCAGGCCTTAGAATAAATAGTGTGTGGAACACAATTTGGGTTCAACTAGTATCAGTATGGTTTTTACTAAACTGTCTAAGGCTCTTGTGGTGAGCTGGATAATGGTCCCACAACGACGCCCATCACTTGAGGGCCCCTAAAAGTCATCACAAGTGTGCTTCTAAGAGGGAGGCAGGAGGGGGATGTGGCTGCAGAAGAGGGCAAAGGTGATGTGCCGGTGGGGTCATGAGCCAACCATGGGGACGGCCTCCAGGAGCAGGCAGAAGCAAGGCCAACAGTCCGGAGGGGGCGCGACCCTGCTGACCTTTCTGTCCAGGGATGTTCATTTCAGACTCCCGCCTCCAGGAGTGCAAGAGGATAATCTGTTGTTCTAAGCCGTTGAGTTTGTGGCCATTTGTTAAAGCAGCAGTAGGAAACCGAAACAGCCATCCGACTAGATACGGAAGTTCCCAGAACCATTACTGCATCTCTGACTCTCTGGCTGTTCTACTTTTCATCACATTTTGGGCTAATCCATAGAGAACACTGCACAGTTGGGGTCACCTCTATGCTAGCGAATACTGGACTCTTGTTCAAGTACCGCATAGTTGGGAATTGAATTGCCAAGAAACTATCAAAGACAAATATTTTTTCATAGTTTAAGAAAGGCCACTCAAGTTTTCTCTTTTTACTTTTTCGAAACCTACATTTCTATTATTTACGAGTTGAAAGTTCAAGCCTGAGCGGGAGGCTAGCAGCTGAGCCTCACGCGGGCAGCACACGTAGGGCCAGTGTCACCCCTAAGGCTTACTGTGCTACAGCTGGACGAGTCAGCGTCTCCTGGCACAGGGACCAGAGGACAGCAGGAATCGAACTCCTGTCCTCTGTCCCCTTGCAAAAAGAGGTTAGCCCCAAGTTTGCTTGATCTCAAGGGAAACCACATCTTAGTGACCACTATTAGGAAAGAGAACCTACTCCTTGCTCTGTGGTGACCTACATGGGAAGGAAATCTAAGAGTGGATGTACGTACATGTATAACTGATTCACTTTGCTGCACAGCAGAAACTAACACAACGTTGTAAAGCAACTATACTGCAATAAAAATTAAAAAAAAAGAAAGAGAACCTACTCCAAACTGCACTATAACAAATATTGTTAAATTACATTGTTTACAATATTCTCTTTTTTTCAAACGATTTGTAAGGGGGGTTCTAATAGTATTTTTTTTTAAATATAGTTACAATCCCACCATCTAATTTTGCTAGTGGACCTCATTTAATAATTAGGAATGTTTTTTGCTGCAAGTAAGTTAAAAACCAACTGACAGTGGTTTACACCAATAGTCCATTTCTTTATCATATAAAAAAGCCTCCTTTGGCTTCTCTTGTTGATTTAGCTGCTCAGTGATGTCACTGGGGATCCAGGGTCTTTCTATGCTTCTGTTCTGTTGTGCTTATTAGCAAGCTTCCTTTCCATCTTCATGCTTGTAACTCCTGTTCACAAGATGACTGCTAGAGCTCCAGGCATCACATTTACTTTCAAAACACAAATCAGAAGGAAGAGACAAAGCTTCTCCACTGTGAGGCTTATTAATTTTTAATCAGTGAAGGAAATCTTTCCAAATTTCCACACAGATGTCTTCTATTTCATGGGCCAGAATTTTGATATTATGGGTAACTCCGTCTGCACTGGGAAACTGCTGGGAAAAGTAAGTAACTGGCAAAGGGGAAGGAAACGCTGTGATGAGCTTACTAGTCATTATTTATCTCCTTGCCTGAGGGAAAACCCTAACTTCCCTGAGATCAAAAGATTTCTACCCTGGCTTCTTATCACAAGGACAAAAGGGCAAATGGGCAGTTGTCAAGGCAATAAACAGAATCTGGCATATTTTAGGACAATATAATTAGAAAATTATAAATTCTCCAAGAATATTTATTCAAGCAAGTTACTATTTTAAATCTATCTTTAAGTGCATATACTTCTGATTAAAATAATGTATGGGAATTGAAGAAAATTTGGGGAAAGAAAAAAGAACTAAGAATAAAGTGAGACGTGAGAATAAAATAAAATGTTTAAAAGCATCTCCCAGAGACTATCATGTTGGTATTTAGGTATAAAGATATGTGCAGCCTTTTTGTTTAGTTTGTTTTACTCAGTGTATCTTTCTTTTTAATCAGCCTTTTCCTTAACAGTATGTCATGGGCATTCTCCCACATCATTAATATCCTTGTACATCGTCATTTAGAATAGCTATATGATAGTCTAAGCAGTAGGTCTATAGTTTAATAGATACAACCAACTCCCACTGTCAAACATTTAGACTGTTTCCTGTTTGTGTTTTTTGGTTTGGTTTTTTATTTTGCTATTAAACACCAAATTATTGTTCTTGTGATGAGAACCTTTAACGTCTACTCTCTCAGCAACTCGCCAATATACAATCCAGTATTGTTGACTATAGTCACCATGCTGTACATCACATCCCCACACCTTATTTATCTTAGAGCTGGAACCCAAAGTACCTCTTAAGCTTCCTCAGAAAATCTTAAGCCAAGATTTTTCATACTCACAAATTGCTCTGCCATCTCACATATTAACACAGACTGCCCACTGGCATTGGTGCTATGAGTGTCATAAATTTTCTCTAACTCTGACTTCGGTGCAGGGTATCTACCAAAGGGAGTAACTGCAGAGTTGGATAAAAATAAAGAATGGAGAAGTTTAGCAACAGGGGGAGGGTCAAAATACATTTCTGCTCAGAAAGGAAGGTGAGTCCTTACATCCTGGAAGCACTTTAGGGAAGCACTTCAGAACAAGCTCTATTTCATATCCTTTTACTGCCAAAATGGAGGCGTTTGGTCGAGCAAATTTCTCACTCATTTAATGATTCTTATGATTAAGTGCCGTCAAAAGTCAGAACTTGGACAGCACATAAAGAGACACAGCTCCTGCACTTGTGGTTTATAATCTAAGGGAGGCATATATGCTGGTGAGACATTAAACTCATCACCGAAGAAAGTATTTTCACCTCAGAGGAGGAAAGTTCATGAGCACTTAGATGGTGGCTTTATTTCACCTGTTATGTCCTTTTGGGGAGGATGAAGGTGGGAGTATGAAGGCCATTGAAAAGATTTCCTGGAAGAAATGAGTGATGAGAAGTAATGATCCAAGAAATAAGACTACTGATGAAATAATCGATGCAAAATAAAATAGACATAGCTCTTTTTAAATACACATAGCCACATGCAAAATAGGCAGTGCCATAATTTTGACTGAACTTGTTTCTACAGTTTAATAATCTTCTTTCAATATTCCAGGAAACCATAACACTGTTAAGATACCGCTCATACACACGGGGAGGAAAAAAGAAGAAACCCAAATAGGCCACAGTATTTCCAAATAGATCTTCTCCCAAACAAATTCTGATCTAACATAAAGCACATATGTGATAATGTTTGAGAACTGTCAATTTACAAGCAATAACACATTTTCCTGAAGCTTTGACCAAAGGTTCACAGGCTTAACTGAAACTTCTCAGGGTACAAACATATGAATAAACTCTGAAGAAAAGTCATTAATTGTATCTGTCCTTTCAAACAAGTTTTTCATTTTATTGTTAAGGGAAGAGATATTGTAATAATTTCACTTATTATTTGGTTTTTGAAACTGAGTTTATGTTTTGTGTGTGTGTGTGTGTGCTAAAAAAAAAAAGGTTGTGTACTTTACTGTTTACTTTTCCTTCAAGATTTCTTGGATGTATTTCAAAATTTTAGATTGAAATTTGCATTATATTCACTTAAATGTCTTTCTTATCTGGGCTTTTTTTTAGTTCTCTAACCTAGTAAAGCCCTAATCAAAGAGAACTACTTGGGGCTTCCCTGGTGACGCAGTGGTTAAGAATCTGCTTGCCAATGCAGGGGACACGGGTTCGATCCCTGGTCTCGGAAGATCCCACATGCCGTGGAGCAACTAACTAAGCCCGTGAGCCACAACTACTGAAGTCCGCGCATGAGAGCCCGTGCTCCGCAACAAGAGAAGCCACCGCAATGAGAAGCCCGCGCACTGCAACGAAGAGTAGCCCCCACTCACTGCAACTAGAGAAAGCCCGCACACAACCAAAAATAAATTTTTAAAAAATTTTTAAGAAACTAAAAAAAAATTACTTGTTCTAGTATAATTAGTATAATAAATTATATATTTAATGGTATCCACACAGTTTAGAAAATTAGTTTTATTTTTGTCTTCTTAGATGGTCTTGCTGCCTATAAATTCTTATTGGAAGGCAGCTGAATGAAATATAAAAATTTTCAGGAGCATACTGCTAATTCTATTTGGACTTGTGCTGTATGTTAAATTTTAGCCCGTTCCAACTGTTAATATTGTAAAAGGTCAAATACTCAATGCAATGCATTTTAGTGTCTGCACTGAATGCCAGATTAATCTCAGTGTAATTAAAGAGTTTAACCCTATAGTTATTAAGCAGGAAAATAGGATTGTTTCCCTCAGATCCCACGAACCTAGCAGAAGGATAAGAAACATAAATTGTGCAGCTGCTGCCCTGACTAGAGACTAGCTATACAGCCCAAATACATTCCGTTTTGGTGAGACCCAGACTTACAGTATAAAATCCCATTCATTAATCACTGTAGTCCCATGATCATCAACCTTAAGGATCAGTATTTTACAAGGCGGGCTAGGTCATTGGAGGTTCATACCACTAGGCAGGTTATTATATAACATTATGCTAAGGGACAAGGTCATTCAGAAATCCGATTGCATGCAGATTGGCTTTGATGTCTCTACAAATTTCTAAAACATAAACACTAGCCATTCAAGTTCATCATATGTTCAAATGGAAAAGGGAACCAATATTGGATTCACATCAAGCTTTAGGCAGACCTGGTCAGGAGAAGCTGGTGGGTTCGTTACGAGCATCCTCCATCTTAGTTTCTCATCTTCAAAAAAGTGCCAAGCTACATGGTTTTATCAGCAGCTTACTGACAGTGACCACTGTCACTCCCAATCACAACTGGTTAAAAGTTAAGAGAATTTAGAAATTATGTGGGCCAGCAGTTCTTAAAGTGTGGTCCCCAAGTCAGCAGTATCATCAGGGAACTTGTTAGAAATGCAAATTCCAGACCTACTGAAAATCATAACTTCTAGGGGCGGAGCCCAGGAGTCCGCGTTTAGGAAACACTTGGGGTGATTCTGATGAACGCTTAAATTCCAAGCAACTCTGCCCCATTTTGTTCCATTTTATGAGTGACAAGACAGTAAAGTCAGAAGGAACCTCAGACCTCCTGACTTCCCGAAGAATATCCTACACCGTCCATACAGATGATTGCATTTTTTTTAGTGGCAGAGTTGGACTTCATTTGGGGAGTGAAATGGGGGAAGGGGGACTTCGAAAGAGTTCTGTCATTAGACAGCTGATGTTCCAGAAGCCACGAAGCAGAGCCCAGAGGACACCCGGGGTGCAGTGCGAGGAAGCAAACACACAACCAGGAACTCGGCAATCTGGGTTGTAGACCTCACGCGCACCTGGCCGGTCCTAGCGGTGTCACACCAGCCCCCAGGTGGTTTCTCCGAGTTCCAAGTGGGAATAATACCTGCCCTCTTACTTCTCAGTGCCGTTTTCAGAATTAAAATAAGTAATTACATGTGAAACTATCTGAAGCCTGAAAGCCACATATAAACATGTTACTACTTTGGGCAAGCATGCGGCCCGCCGCCGAGAGGGTATAACCCGGAAGGGAGGCACCGCCGCAGAGAGGTGGGGGAGTGACAGGAGGGACCCCCAGGAGAAAGGATGGGACAGACGGTGACTTAGAGCTGGGTGACCTTGAGAAAACCCGTAAAGGACGACGATAAAAATACGGGGGCTGGCAATGAGAAACCAGTACCAACCAGAAAGAGAAGTGAAAGAGGCTGGATGAGGTGTTCCCGATCACACAGCTGCAGCTCAACAAGAAGAAGTGTGTATTTTTAAGGCTACACTGGCCCTGAAGTGGGGGGGAAATGGGAGGGGACAAAAGGTGGCGCCGTGGTAAACAAACCAAAATCCCTTTGCGGGGACGCGGCCAGCAGGGCGACTGGCCGGACAGGGGGAGGTGAAGTGGAGGCGGGGCTGGGTTTTAGTTTCTCTTCTCTAATAATTCTGCAATCATCGCAGGCAAGTCTGAAAGTCTGATCCCCGTAAGAATGCAAGTGGATGTGAGCTGGCCTCCGTGTGCCTGGCGCTGCGACCAGAACGGAGATGTGCTCCGTGCAAATCCCAGGCCTCGGGGCACCTGGGGAAGCCTAGCTGAGGCGGCAGGAAATAAAAGCACCGGGAGGGAGGGAGGGCGGCCATGTTTATATGTGGCTTTCAGGCTTCAGATAGTTTCACATGTAATTGCTTATTTTAATTCTGAAAACGGCACTGAGAAGTAAGAGGGCAGGTATCATTCCCACTTGGTACTCAGAGAAACAACCTGGGGGCTGGTGTGACACTGCTAGGGCGGCAGGTGAGATCTCAGGCCCCCAGGGGAAAACGACACAGAGCGAAAGCCACGCCTTAGCCCGGGTTTGAAGGAAGATGGGAAGATGAACTTTACTTCTGTTCATCTTCACATTGTCTGGTCTCACTACAACAAACATGCATTCGTTCTGTGATTGGAAACACATCAAAGAAAAAATTTAATAAAAAAACAATACTGTATTATGGAGTTGTGTGCTAAAAATAGCATCAAAGCCATTAACTGGGGCTAGGAATAAGGTCTGAAGCAATCACAGAGTTCATATATGATTCGTGCTGCAGCTCTTTCTATATTAAAACGTAAGAATACAGTTACAGGAATAAGTCATTTAAATAAAAGCAAATGAAGTTGACAGACGACATAAAACTCTGTAATCATCACATTTTAAAGTTCTGTATGTATATTTTAGGTTGAACTCCATGAAATTTCTGATAATTTACAGTTTGTGACCTAAAAACAACTATTATAGGGTTCAATCGTATCTTTCTATTTGGAATAGATAGATGGATAGATAGATAGGTAATGTAACCTGAGACTTTTCAAGATTTGGTTAAAATTCTTTTTTGGTCTCATTGTCAGTTTCATTGATTAAATATATTTGCATGAAAAGTAATCTCCACAGTTGTAAACTTATACTATACTATACTGTACTTTCTATCCTGAGAACTTGTCCACATTGGAGGAGGTCAGCTTTGTAGCTGCTGGTTTAGGAACCGTTCCTGACCTTTGAATGCTATGCCAGGAGGACCGGGGAGGGGCAGAGAAGGCCAGGGCCACAGCAGAGGCCCTCAGCAAGAGCTGCAGGATCGCATCCCAGCAAAAGTTACAGCTGCGTCCACCAGCACACTCCTGAAGAAAACCCCAAAGGGAAGACATTCTGCATTCGGCACAGTATTTACGAGAGCAGAATTCTCACACGTCCCTGTTGCCCATGAGGTAGTCAGTAGACTCACAGCTTCCACAGACACCAAAGGACGTGCAAATTAAACTTTTAAAAGTGTTACATTTTAACTGTTGCTGCATAGTAGGTTTTCGTTCTTTGAATATGAGCCCAACTCATCTATTTCTTTCTTATTCTTTCATGAAATGCCTTATACAACTCCATTCAGTGAATGTTTGTCTTGAACTGATCATCGATGATCACTACTGCTGATCATTTCAGATGTGTTCCATCTTTATTAAGTGACAAAGCTTCATTTTTCTTCTTAATTAAGAAATAAGAGGGGCTTCCCTGGTGGCACAGTGGATAGGAATCTGCCTGCCAATGCAGGGGACGCGGGTTCGATCCCTGGTCCAGGAGGATCCCACGTGCCGCACAGCAACTAAGCTCGTGCGCCACAACTACTGAGCCTGCGCTCTAGAGCCCGCGAGCCACAACTGCTGAAGCCCCCGCACCTAGAGCCTGTGCTCTGCAACAAGAGAAGCCACTGCAATGAGAAGCCAGCGCGTGCACCACAACGAAGAGTAGCCCCGGCTCACAGAAAGCCGGCGTGCAGCAACGAAGACCCAACGCAGCCAAAAATAAATAAATAAATAAGTTTAGAAAAGAAAAGAAATAAGACAATAAAAATGGTCCTTAAGGATCTTTGGCCCTAAAATCAATCACCCCAGAATTTACTGATGCTGTCATAACCAAATACCATAGACTGAGTGGCTTAAACAAGAGAAATTTATTTTCTCACACTTCTGGAGGCTGAAGTCCAAGGTCGGGGCGTCAGCATGGTCAGATATTGGGGAGAGCTTTCTTCCTGGCTTGCAGGTGGCTGCCCTCTTGCTGTGAGCTCACATACCTTTCCTCAATGAGTGTGGAAAGAGAGAGATCTCTCTCTTCTTCTTATAAAGTCACCAATGCTCACTGATTAGGACCTCACCCTTATGACCTCATTTAACTTAATTACATCCTAAAAGGCTTATCTCCAATTCAGTCACATTGAGGATTAGAGCCTCAACAAGTGAATCTGGGGGGGACACAGTTCAGTCCACAGCAGTCCTGCAACCGCTGGGTTCAGTCCAGGATCCCAACCATCACAGTCTAGATGCACCATGAGAATCCCGCCTCTGGTCCACACCAATGTCAGCATCTCAGGGAAACTCAGTGGGTACCCTCACCTCAATTATGAGTTCTAAATCCAGACCGAAGCAAGAGCATATTTAAGCTAAGAAAGGCTGCCAAAATCAGAATTCTGAGGTTTGGAGTTTTTTAGAGAACTGAGAACTCAGAAAGAGGCCTTGGGATCCAAAACCAAACACCATATACAGCCCTCCCCCACAAATACCTACTGAAGACCCCCCTGCAAGCTGAGAACCAATGAACTATGAAGACCTTAGAGCCTCCTGAATCCTGACATGCCATCACATTATGGAGCATTTCCAGCCTGTGAACTGGCCATTTTTGCAGCTACGGCTTTCCCAGACCCGCTGTAGTTTGTGGAGCCACTTCCAACAGAGTTTCCTGTACCCCAGGGCGTCTCAAGCAGGAGGGATGTGCTCTGAGACCAGAACTTAGTTACAGCGGACACCCCGCTGCATGCATCCATCCATCAGGGCACAGGCAGAGAAGCAGAGGCAGTTGGAGAGACACATGGAGACAATGCAAGGCATCGGCTTATGTACTTCTGGGGGCTCACTGGACAAGTTCAAGGTCACAGGCTGGGGCTCCAGGACAGGGCGTGAAGCTGCCATCCACAGGCAGCACTGCTCCTTCGCCAGGAGGTCCTCAGTGCTGTTCTTTCACCTGATGGAATCAGCTCCACCCAGATTCTCTAGGATCATCTCCCTACTTCTGGGCTCTAACCACACCTACGAAACACCTCAGAGCAGCATCTCAGTTAGTGTTTGATAAAAACCGGGTCTGTGGCCCGGCCAGGTTCACACAGGAAAGACCCCCCAGCCTGCAGGCGTCCCCTCCGCCCTGTAGAGGGCTGTCGGGCACCACGGCGTAACCCCCAGTGAAATCTGAGTGTAGTTCTCTACTGCGAAGGCTTCATGAAACAATGCATGTAAAAAATACTAAAAAGAAAAGTTCTACACACATATAACAGAGTCTTGGTTTTAGCACTGTTGGTATCAGAGGATGTCTGCCTGTTATTCTAAAAGCAAAACAAAATATTCTTGCAAGTACACAGGGGCATCAGGCAGTACCATCTCACCAGGAACAAACTCTTGCATCTCTGCTACTTTGGTTGACTCCCGTGTTTCTTCATTTTAGCCGGTGTCACTCAATCTAATCTGTATCATTATCTTAGTCTTAGGAGGATAGCCATCTATTTCAGCATGTATTTTTCTCAATGAGTGAGGAATATGCATGAAGTGAAGAAAAAAGTCTAGACAAAACTATCCCATTGATGCAGATTTCCATACTGTCTACAGTGCACCTGCTGCCCCTCAAAGCAGCGAGCAGCTCCTGACCACCCTGTGATCCTGGCTGTGAGACCGTGTGAGCTGTCCCTTCCCCAGGAGCTCTGCAGCTTGTCCAAGACCAGTTCTCATTCCAGTGCATCCCATATATCCAGAGACTGAACGGGATTTCAGACAATGATCTTAACCACCAGCTGTGTCCCACATGCATCCCCACACTAAGCTCCCAAGTCTCAAGTACCTGAATGGACAAAAATTATTGTGCTTTGTAGTTTCTGCCACAAAGGAAAACACATATAATATTTTTTAAATATAGCATATATACATATATTATTTATAGATATAGATAGATAGATAGATGCAGACTTAATGAATCTATCTAAAGTTGTGATTGTCAGTAGAAAGCAAAAGGCAGAATACATGGGTAATGATGCAAGTCACTGATGAATTCTTCCCAACAGTACACACTTCAACACACACCAAGCAATAAGGGAGCTGCCTCTGTGCATGGATTAGCTCCACCGGGCAAAGGTTAGCACAGACAATGAAGATTAGGAGGGATGTTAAACCTTCGATTTACTGTTTTTATATCCTGTCTCTTTCCACTTATTTAAAAATACAGCTGCAATATGTAAACACTGCCAGAACCTATTGTTATTAAAGTAAAAAGGCAAACCATTCAGAAGTTTGTAAATGTCAGAATAACAATCGTTGGCCATTCATTTTCTATACATTTTTCCAATAGACTCACGTGTCAACCATCCTGTGAAAATTACACGTAGTGGTTAAAATGCTTGAGAATAGTGAGGCAAGTCGGTAATTGAAAGTTATCAATAAGACAGAGCGTGTCCGATTGTCAACTGGCTTCTCAAAACCCCCCCGCACCATACTTCCTGTGTCGGCCACATTTCTCTGCTTTCCGTCCCATGTTCTAACAGCAGTAACAGGATATTCTAAAATACACTAAGACTGCATCTTCTCAGTTCAGTTTAACTGTCTGTCACAGGAGACAAAAAGAAACTATCTTAACAAAAGAACTCTGAAAAGAGATATATTCACCAATTAATCATCCCCTGAATGTTAACCATCACAGCTTGTAAGCTATTTACCCTATAATCTCTTTATTTTCTTTCTTTAAAGTACCCTATTGCGGTATAGCAGTCCTCTAGAGCAATTTTAAAGGGCAGCAAATCTTTGAGCACAGTCTTCCATATTCAGAATTAAAACATGCTTCACCGTTTTTAACAAAGGCTCTAACAGAATGAAAGCTTAATTCTAAAACCGCAGGAATCATTCATCTTCTCTGTGTTGTGTTTGTCCTAAAATAAATGTTTCTTTCTTCCCTGTGACAATTAAATGAAGGCTCTGATTTTTTTCTCCATTTTATTTCTATGTTGACAGCAGGCTATTGTTAAAAAAAAATCACCTGAAGAAGAGACTCTCCCCACCGAAACAATAGCAGGAACAAAAATCTATATGCCTTATAAGAAATAATTTGGATAATTCTCAGGTGACTGGACTGTCTTTACTGGAAATTAATTTTGATTAATAAGTATATCCATCCTATGAATTTGAGTGGTAAGAGAACTGCTTACCTAATTTTCTGTTCTCTAGTAAGAATTCCAGAATGTCCGTATTCATTCTTTCTTTCTCACATGTCATGGAGTTATTCAGCTCTCTCTATGAAGCTGTCCTACTGGTCACTATCATGAAATTATTTTATTAAGATGTGATGTGTATCTCAGATGATGAAGAATTTCACTGAAACTTAGCAGAGTCTTACTAAATAATAAGTCATTGTAAAAATCCAACAAAAACTGGAAGTCACTGCCATTATCGTGAGAATCATTAAATATCACTATTTATTAACATTGTCAAGAACTGTGGACAGTCTAAGATTTCACCCCACATGCCAGCTAGCCAGTAAGCCTGCGGCAGTTTCATGGATGCTGGCAGAACACAAGAGACCGCTGGATCAGAGACTAAGGACCTTTTATTACTCACAGCAATAGCACTGGCCAGAGTATCTGCATTTATGTTGGTTTCCTGAGTCCCATTTCTTACAGGGAGATGAAAAGAAGGTCAGGTGACACCCACATATGAAGTAGGCTGTGTTACAGGGGAGGAACCACAAGCACAGGGAACCCCAGTATTTTATAGTGGGCGATTATACAGCCTGAACTTTGTCCCTGAGGGAGACACTATCCTTACTTCATGGGATATAAACAAATCTTCCCTTTTCTCCAGAGGGAGACACTTGCTCCATTTTTCAGAAGAAGGCCATCCGTGCTCACAAAACATGCAGAGACGCAAGAGGCTCATGGAGGATCGTCTACCAACAAACTTTCACTTCCTCATTTTTTCACTAAACTCGCATCTGTTCAGATCTTTTAAAACGTTTTCAACTGGTACATCTGTTGGGGTCAGTGTATTATAATGAAGCTAAAAATAATCATTTCCTTATTCTCCTATTTATACCTATAGCATACATTTGACAATCACATTTAGCCTTACATTGTTATTAAAATTCTAAT
Source organism: Monodon monoceros (assembly GCF_005190385.1). NCBI lineage: Eukaryota > Metazoa > Chordata > Mammalia > Artiodactyla > Monodontidae > Monodon > Monodon monoceros. The sequence goes on along the minus strand of NW_021703765.1, from coordinate 7,389,667 downwards.
TTTAAAAAGGATTGTCATTTCCCCATTAGCCAGGACCAGGCGACATCATTAAATTATTTTGATTCAACAAAATAATTATTGACCATCAAAGACGTGCAAGGCAATCGATGAGATATCGGTCCCTCTCTCTATCTTCTATCTGCACAGAGTGAGCTGCTGCATGCATTTTTCATAGTTTTATTCATTAATATTTACTGAGTTCCTGCTGTGAGCCTGGCATTTTACAAGGTTCCAAAGACAAAGGTAAATAAGCTTCCTTTCCTCAAGTTCAGGGTAAAAGCTCACAGAAGAGACACCAAGGTGACGCATTAAGAGGTGAGCAAGAGGTATATAGGAGGTGCTAAGAAAGTGTAGCAGGCGCTTCCCTGGTGGCACAGTGGTTAAGAATCCGCCTGCCAATGCAGGCGACAGGGGCTCAAGCCCTAGTCCAGGAAGATCCCACGTGCGGCGGAGCAACTAAGCCCGTGCACCACAGCTACTGAGCCTGCGCTCTACAGCCCGTGAGCCACAACTACTGAGCCCGCGAGCCACAACTACTGAAGCCCGCACGCCTAGAGCCCGTGCTCCGCAACGAGAAGCCACCGCAATGAGAAGCCCGCACACCACAACGAAGAATAGCCCCCGCTCGCCGCAACTAGAGAAAGCCTGCGTGCAGCAACAAACACCCAACGCCGCCAAAAATAAACAAGATAAAAATGAAAAAAAAGCACAGCAGACTCAGGCTGGGTGAGATGGTGCCAGGCTTCCAAGATAGATTCTTCAAGAAAAACAGGAATTAGCCTGAAAGAGCTGAGCACAATGGAGTGTGAGGGTGGACATTCCAAGCAGAGAAAGAAGCCCATGCCATGGGTCAGGGAGCCTCTTTAGCTGGGAACTGTGTGTCCTTTAGAAAGAGGCCGTGAAAGCAGACGTGGAGGTGGAGGCTGGAAAAAGCTGGAGCTGGAGAAGTGAGCACAGTTCAAGTCAGAGTCCTTAGGGGCAGTTCCAATATATTTATACACATATATATAGGAAAGAGTTTAAGGGTAACAATGTGGTTAAAAGGAAGCCCTGGAGGATTTGTCTTGAAACCGTATTTGTAAGCAAAGCAATGTTTTTACATGGATTTTTTACTGGAGAGGAGTGGAACTGATGGATTTTGTACATGAGGGTCGAGTAAAGAACCCACAAATTATACCCTTGTCACCACCATTGAGAACCTTAAGTACTTAAATACCATGCGGGAGAGTTTGCATTTACCCTGAACAGGTGTGCAGCAGGGTGGACACCACTGGTCAGGAAGACCAGCTGGCTGGCTATGGCCATAAGCCTGATGAGATTCAGGGCAGAGGTAGGGAGCATGAAGAAAATAAGTGGATTCAAGAGGTTTTGAAGAGGTAGAAACTGCAGGACTTAGTGGCTGATGGCAGGAGGGGAGATGACAGCAAAGCACGGAGACCAGGATGGCTCACAGTCCTCTGACCTGGGCTGGGTTGATGGGTGCCATTCACTGAAATAGTAAGTACAGGAGGACAGGAAATCGGGCAGGGAAGAATGGTGGGTTCAGTGTTGAAATACCACCTGTCAGTAACGGACAAGTTTTTGTTTTCTGGCCATGCTCTCCTGTTTAATTGATGAATGCCAAGTTGAAGAGGCACAAAGGTTTTCCCCATTTTAAAAGCCTCTCATTCTTTGTCTGTAGGTGACAGAGAACATTGCAGCGATCAGATCTCCAGCTGCTGGGCTTTCCCAAACGGGAACCCCAAAACAACTCACCTTTCCCTCCTCCATTTTTAGAAATAAATTCTTTCTTCAATTTATCAGAGCCTAGTTATTTAGTAAATTCAACAATATCCAGAAACCCATTTCAAATAAAAGGGAAGCAAAACGAAGGCATTACTACAACATATTGGGATCTACTCCCTGCACTGGTTTAGTTACACTGTCCCACTTCATCTCCACTGCTCAGGTGGAGTCCCTAGGACTGTTCTCATTTCACAGATAAAGAGGAACCTCAGGCTTCAGCTAGTCAGGACTCTGTAACTCAAGTCTATCACACCCTGAATTATATTCTTTAACTTTCCTGTGTTCCCCATACAATTTCACTACAAAGTTTCTAAAAGGTGTGTAGTATTTTGCCGTCTCAGTCTTGTTTCTAAACCTGCTGAAACCATTTAAATTATCTGTATTATAACTCTGCTCAAGGCTTAAGGCTAGTAAAGTCTGCAAGTCTGGCAGAATCAGCAGTTCTCAAGGTCCCATCTCTGGTCTACCAGGCACTTCTTTCACAATTGAGAGGAATACATTTCTTACGCAGCTAAACTTCTCCAATTTTCTTTCTGAGAATTACATTTCTAATCTCCTGATTGAAAGGAACAGGAGGGCCTATTTGCTATGGCCGAATTCATATAATACTGGTACCAAATTCTCAGGTCAAGCAAAAATGCTCTCCTTTCTCAGCGCCCTCCTGGTCCTTTCTCTAGAATTCCGAATTTCTAGCTCCTGAGAGATGCCTGTTCTTTGTCTTAGTTGTTACACTCATCTTCACTGAGAGATTCTTTCATTATCATTTCATTGGATTTATGTTTGGAATGACTTGTCTACCAAAAAAAAAATGTTTTAAGTAAAATACATATGACTGGAGATCAAAAGTTGCAATCATTAGATAATAGTACTACCAGCCTGAAATATATGTATACGTATGTGTGTATATACATATGCATGTGTGTGTATATATGTGTGTATTCATATGTCTATATATATGATATATCCAACCAAAGCACGTAGAAAATGTACTCACATTGGGCAGACTTGTCTTAAGTAAAAATATAATTTCCTTTAAAATTTTTAACAAAAATAGTTTTCTGACCACTTCAAGCCCACTCACCACCACTGTCATGACCCCTCAGTGAATCAATCCAGGCTGAAATGTTCTCTAACATGTAAATGGTAGCTAATAAACACTTTCCTGACAGGGTCATATTAAAATTGAGGCTCCACAGGACTGAATGTTGTCCAGCTTTAGAGGAGTTAAAACTCAGAATTTGATTCTTTTCGACTTGGTGTCAAAAACTGACAAATGACCCTTTATTTTAACTTCAGCTGCTTTCATACCTATCTCCCAATTCGAACTACTTTCCTAGATTTCTTTCTAGTGATTTTTAATGCTTATTTTTTCACTGGCTTTTCAAGGTCTTTGTAATTTATTTTTATATATAGTGTAGGAAAGAATATAAACTAATATGTTTCCTTAGAGAGCTGGCCAAATTTCCCAGTACTAGAAATTTTTAAAATTTGATAGAATTAGAGACTTATGTAGAGGCATAAAGACTCAAGGAAACATAAAGCTTTTCTGTCTTTGACTTAGTTAATTAGGAAATGTTAATTTTTATATGATTTACCAATTTGAGTCAATGTTATTAATTATGTAAACATAAACGGTTTCCATAAAAATATTACACGCTACAGCAGTAGTGAAATTGAGTGAATTTGGTAACACTGGCCAACTCACTGTCATGGACATAATCCAAGAACAATCCAGATGGATTACTGACCACAACTTCCTAAGATTTAGCTTTTTATTCTATTAAGTGATTGTTAAATATTTAAAAAAATAAACGATAGAAACTAACATTTCTGACTTTCACAATTATAAAATCAAAGTAAAACATAAAGAAATAAAGACTCTTGGAAAAAACAGTGAATATCCATATTCTCACAGTCAAGTAACATGAAATAAAGTTAATTCAGATTATCCTGTGCTCTTCTGAAAATCAATATAACTGAGGGAATTAAAAGAAAAAAAAGTTATGAGGCCTGCTTGCTCCCTTGCCTCTAAAATATGATTTTGTTTGCCAAATCATGCCCTTTTCTCTGTTGTGCTGACTGCGGGGTAGCCTTAACCTTCTGGGGTGAGTGAAGAGTTTCAAGGCAGCAGCCTGGATTCCAACACTGGTGTCTGTGCACCCAGGAGAGAGAGTATAAGGGGACTGATCCTATAGGGCTGCCAGGTGGATTAAGTATATCAACATAAGTGAAACATCTGACACTTCCTGGTACACTGTTAGTGCTCAGTATTAATGACCGCTAATACCATGAGTCAAGCACTCGGATACTTGATGTATGATTGTATCCCACCCAAGGTCACCTGGTGAGGCTAGGACACGCCTTAGAGCCTGTGCTCTCAACCCTTCCCTGTCCTGGCCTGTTTTCAGTGAAATCATTATAGGTAACGTGACATTGTAAAATGGCAATAATTCTACAAACATTTTCTAGCCTTTAGACATTAGTACTTAATATTAAACAATAACTGATGAAAATATATTTCAATCTCTCACAGAGTAAAAATAAAATAAAGATAACTAATTAAAAATTAAAAGCTAACCAGGGGTTAAAATGATTTTCACTGCTGTCTCTGGGTACAACGGTGATAAAATGCCTAATAAGGATTCCTCAACCTGCCTAGAAAAGTAATTTGGATTTTTTGCAGCAGTTTCTCATAAAACAGAAGAAATGTCCACAGAACACGTCCTTTGTCCTGTACTTCTGGACTCCATTTTCACGAATCTCAGATCTCCTATTCTCTATTTATCTGGATATTTTCAATGTCAATACAGACACTGCAATCTTGACTTTCCGGGAAGTGCTACTAACCAGAAACCATCTAGGCGTCAGATTTCCAGGTTCTGAAATTACTGCAGTTTATTGATTGTATAATGAGAACGCAGAATATTGAATTTAACTATAGTAAGAAATATTTGTAGGTCTTTCTCAATGACAATGAATGTCCTCAACTCCTCACCACACCCAACCATTCTGGCCTAATTCTTCTCTAGGTCACCGGCAGTTTCCAACGCTCCCACTGGACCTGGAAGAATGCTGATGAGTTGGAGAAAATCAGGAAGAATTATAAGTAAACCCTAGGAAATGCACATAAAACCAGAGGCTTCTTTTTATCTTTGCACTGCCTTCTGTGAGAAATTGTTCTATCTGGGGCTAAATTTAATCTATCAGATGTGTGATGGTGGGAAAAGATTGATTACAGCTCCTCTGTCGTCTCACTGAATGAGCGAGCTTTTGAACCGCAAATCCGATCCAATCGCTCATCTTTAAATCATTCAAAAGTTTTCTATCATCCATTAAAAAAGTATCCAATTGGCTTCATAAGATATAACAGACTCTCCAGGGTGTGTCCCCTCCCCACGTCCATATCTCATCTGCTGCAACTCACCATCTGGAATTTTATCTCTCATCATTAGCATCATGAGGGCCTAATTCCTGATGGTGAGATACAGAGTCTGAAAGCCATGACCATTTGGGCACTGTGGTCTTATACTGACAAACAAAATATTTACAAATCTAAGAAGACAAAATTTTGTTTGTGATTATCAGAATGTTTCCCAGATCTCTGAAAAATCAACCTAGTCATCACTAGAAGGAAAAATTCTAGGTAAAGTTCTACAGAGAATGAGATGAAATCAGATGTGTCGAGTGCTAAGGAGATTTTTGGACACTTATCCTCAAACTCATTTCAGAGGTCCTCAGACTAAATGCAAGCTTAACCTTGTGTCTACCGCAGAATAAAACTGTGCTACATTCTATGAAAACCTGACAGTAAATTTTCAATAATTTTGTTAATCTTCCTCATATTTGGTCTTTTTTACAAACTTCCTCCTATGTAAACTTATGTGACGTTCAATATTTTTTCTATAACATTTCTGTCGTAACTCAAATCTCTAACTATACATTACGTAGGGAAGTCCCATGCTCTTGGAAAAGTGTTTCTATGCATTCGTTTAAAATCTTTAGAAAAGAATTATATCAAATAAAAATTTCCACTTTCTCCCTAAGATACCATCTTGAGGACGATCAGCTGGAAAGTATTCTTGTTATTGATTTGCAGGAGATTAACGTGACTTTTCAGTAAACTTGTTAAAATACCTCAGATTATAGTTCTGGGGATCTCAACCTGAACTGGGCACACCCTACTTCACGATCCTGAATAGTTCCTTGATTGCTAAAACTTTCTATAAATAACATATCCATAAATGGGGACAAAGATGTATCAATATATAACTTATTTTTATTAACATTATATTCAAAATTTTATACCTAAACCCTTGAAAATAGCAATGAAAAATTTATAGCTCAAAAACTAAATAAAAAACTGAATTTTTATTTTATGAGATTTTCCCATTCCTCAAAAAACTGAATTTTTATATTTTCCCATTCCTCTTGTTGAGCAACACTGATGAATTTTTATTTCATGTATTCTCTACTCAGTTTCAACTTAGATTATCCCATGTTAATATTTACCATTTTAGTAGCTGCCACAGATTGCTTATACCTTCCACAATTATTCAAATGCATTCTGCTAACAGTGAAGAGTTCAGCTAAGTTTTGTGAAGAGATCAGTTATAGAAAATTAATATCACAGTTGTAGTAAATTAATATCCCAATAGGTAATTAAAATACATGAGAAATGAAATGCAAGCAACAGGAAAAAAATGAATGCTACATCAACCAGAATAATAGATAGAAGGCAATTTTTAGTCCAGAGAATTTATGAAATGGGTATTAAAAATGTAATTCTGTATGAATCAAATTAAACCATCTTTAAAACAAATTAAAGTATTATAAACTATATTGTGTTCGATATTTTTCAGTATTAGAATGCGGTTGCTAACCCACCAGGCTCTTTATAACTGGAGGCTGGGTACTACACAGAATTAAATAATATGCATTTTCCCATTCAAACATTTCTAATTTTTAAAGATATGAGTAAAGGATACTTAGATGTCCGCTTATGAAACAAGCAAAAAAGGTCCATAGTTTTAGGGGTGAAAGTGCCATTATTAATAACAATAAATGTATGAATGTATATTAAAGAAAGGAGAACAAGAGAGGGAAAGGAAAAGGGAAAAGAAAGCTTTTGCAAATTAAAATTAGAATAGTAAAATCTTTTTTATAATTTAGTAAGCTTGGAAGAGAAGGTTAAGCAAACCTCAAATCTCCCACAAAATAAAGCAGCAAAAAAGAGAGTGAAAATAAAAAAGATTGGAAAATTATAAGATCAGAACAGCACTGGAACATATAAATAATAGATGGTTAGAGAAAGAGAACAGAAGTGGGAGAAAGAGAGCAGAGAAAAATGGTGGAAGGGAAATAATTAACAAAAATTATAATAATAATCCAGAAGTATTTCCCAGAAATGAGACACCTTGGTTCCCTGATTGAAAAATAAAATCTCATAAAGTATTTGGAAAAATACTAACACCATGACACATCATTATGAACCTCATAACAAAGGATCAATGCCAGGCACTATTGCAAATGCTTTGTTTCTACTTCAGTAGCAGGTTGTGAAGATTAAATGAACTAGTGGGCTGTGTGTGTGTAGTGCTCGCACGCTCGTGTGCATATACCACGATACAGTACCCCTGCTCTTAGTGTTAATATTGTATTGTATAAACACTAATGTAATACACCATTAGACTGTGCTATTATGAAATAACTCTTTGAACACATGATCCTATTGGTAGAAACTATTATAATTGCCATTTTACACTTGAGGAACTCGAAGGACAGAACAGTAAAGGGACAGAGTGGGGACTCAAACACAAGTCGTCCTCCTTCAGAGCCAGCACAATTAACCATCACACAATACAGGATCCTTAACTTAGGGCATGAACCAAGAGAGATTCCCAGTAAATTAAAAAGCTGAAGATAGCAAAAGAAATTTATGAAAATATAAAAAGAACTTATAAGAAAATATTTTAATAATCTTGTGATGAAGAAAGACTCATTTCAAGACACAAAATCAGAACACCAACACTTGACTACAAAATTTAAATACTTTATGTAGCAAAAGGAAATTAAACAATAAGATGCAATTTTTCATCCTTCAACCTGGCAACATTTTTAGTCTAATTAATATCCAGATCATCTAATGTTAAGATACAAAGTACTCTTATACCCTCCAAGTGGGAATGTAAGCTAGTGCAATGCAAATTGAGTTTATATCAGAAACAGTGGCATAAAACAACCATTAAAATTTTTCTTTTTTTGACAATTTGAAGGATGAAAAATTACATGTCATGTTTAACCATTTTATGTAATCTTAAGCCAAATTACATAATTTCACTAGCAAGTACAAATACCTCTCAGAGAAAAGGTCAAGAAAATAATAATCCCTAACAAAAGAAAAGGTGTCACCTACATTTTCTCAGATTAATGTCTCCTGATTAATTTTAGTTATTATAAAATGAATGGACTACGGACTGAACTGTGTCCCCCAAAGTTCACAGGCTGGAGCCCTAACTCCAAATATGACTGTATTGGAAATCAGGCCTTTAAGGAGGCAATTAAGGTTAAATAATATCCTATGGGTTGGACCCAGATCTAACAGGATTAGTGTCCTTATAAGAGGAAGAGACCCCAGGAAAGTCCACACAGAGAAAAGCACCAGTGAGGACCCCCTGCCAGCCCAGGAGAGAGTTCTCACCAGGAACCAACCCTGCCAGCACCTTGACCTCAGACTGGCCTCTGGGACTATGAGAAAATACATATCTGTTGTTTAAGCTACCCAGTCTTAAAGAATTGATATGAGGATTTTTAAAAATAATATTTCTAAGGTAGTTAGCATAGAAATATGTGCTCAATGAACAGTAGTTATTCCATCATGGCTTTTCGTTTCCAAATCACTTTCTGTCTGCTTTGAAACCCATGGTCTTCATTCCCTGGTGGTTCAGATGCACTGAACCGAGCCTCAATTCCCCCTAGCAAATCTATTCAAGGGTCATGGAGCTCCTGGGACCCTGGAATCCCCACAGGCATTTCTGGAGCACACCCCTAAGAGAGCACAAAGATCGACCAAAACATAGTCCGCTTTGAACTGTAATTAGAACAAACTGAGGAAAATGCAAATACAGCTTATAGAAGAGCCACTGACTACAGGTCCTGAGCATTTCCAAGCATGACTAATACATGGTAGGTTTTTACTAAGAGACTGGAGATGGCCCTTGTTGCTTCTACCTCCTGTCTGGTTTCACCTTTTACCTGGCTGCAAGGTAAACATACAAGTTTTAAACATCCCATAAAAACCTGCTGGCCCCAGATTCACTGCAGTGAGAGTCCTTAAGCCCTCTGCTTTGCACCCCAACTTATTCTTCCATTCCCTCCTCCAGTATCCGGGCCTGATCTGCCGTCTGCCCTCTCCGAACAAGGGGTTTCTAGCCTCGGGAATCAGCATCCCTGCTGTGTCCACCTAGTCCTGACTGTTGCTGATGCCTTGGTCCAGGCTGCTCCCTTCCTCAGGAGGCAACTGTTCTATTTGGGGTTTTTTCCTGCTTTGTTTTGTTTGTTTTATAATTTAAAGGGACGACACTCTTTCCTGTCCCCCAGATTCTAACAAACTAATAAAACACACAAATTCACGTCAGCACGTAGCATTACTGGGGCATCGCCTCTTACCAATTAATGACCACAAGTTTTATGCTTTGGGAATCTTCTGACTTCCTTCCAAAACAAGTTCCTTTATATTTTATGTAAAGAATAAAATCGGTGTTAGTAAGTATGGAAAACTAGAAGCTGGCAGAAAGAGGATGAGCAGTGGTAACTGTACCAGGCAGTAAAGTACTGCTTTATCCCTCAGGAAAGAGAAGATATCTACAAGAGCCTGCCATTCCTCACTTTTGCTCCTAGGTGTGATGTGAATCTCTAGTCCTGCATCCCGACTTGGTAGTTATTTTCTACTGCATTGTGTTCCATCTAGTTTATTCCTGGTTTGAATCTTTCATGATGCGGCAGGAAGTTTTCCTTCTATGGCTAGAGTCACTTCACCTTTCTTGTCACGTGGTACTCTTCAGTTTCCAGGAGAAGTCATGTAATTTTGTTAGAATAAACAAATGTCTTAAATGCCTCTGTATCCAATATATGTCCTTCCTTTTGGAGTGGACCCATGTTTCTCCATCTGGGGCTCATATACTTGCCATGGAGGGAAGGGGGTAGGGGATGGTATGAAGTGTCATTTCAGAGTATACTTCAAACCACCAGGTAAATATGATATGTTTCTCTCCCATGTTACCCGAATATATGGGTAGAAAATATTATTTTCTATTAAAACAGACATGAATATACAATGGAGTAGAAATGAAAATTCAAAAGGACTTTTAAGATAGACTGATGGCTATGAACAAATTTGTTACTTTTAAATTGCAGCATCCCCCAGATGCCCAGAGTCTGTCTTTCAGGGGATGGTCTGGAGGGGAAAGTTTAGGAAGGATTTAAATAGGGTCTCTGTTGAGTGGAATGAACAGGTCTAGTCCAGCAAGTTTTTAATTTAAGCCACAAAGTTGATTTGTTTTGTTTTGTTTTCATCGACGGTGCCTAAGGGCACAATTCAAATAAATGTTGAGAAAATGATTAATTACTTCTCTCTTTTGTTCTCATACTCATTGTTGCCAAAATCAAACAGCACTTATTAAGCCTTCATATGTTCAGCTCTGATTGAGGTATGTTATTTTTGTGATAAGCAGAAACAGCATCATTTGTGAACTGTCTGTAAAGAAATGGTTGAGGTAAGAAAAAACATCATTTAATCTCCAATTAGACTAGAAATTGTTTGTAGAGGAGATGAAGAAATCTTCAAGATGACCTTGAAGGAAAATAATATTCCAAACCTGTCACAGTGAGAACAGCGTACTGCGAGGGTACACAAAGTATAGACATTGAACAAGAAAATGGACAAGAATGTGGACACATTCAGCATAGAAAGAAGGGATAAAAACTAACGTTTATTAGGTACCTACCATCACAGGTGTCTTCCTGTATGTTGTTTTGTTTAACCCTCAAAATACCTTAGGAAAGTATGTTCTTTCCATGCAAAAAAATGAGGCTCAGAAAGGGATGGTAGAGCTGGATTTTGGACTCAGCAATTTCAGTCTTTGGTGGTGGTGTCTACACACTCCGTGGAGCAGAGGTCTCTGGTGATTGTTGAACTGAAGTGTACAGTTCTGTAACCAGTTCTTCTAAGCTCCGCTGGCGTCCTGCTCTGATCCCATACAGCACTGGCTGTGCGGACCCTTCATTTGATGTTTACTGTTATCTATCCTTGTCTGATGATCATTCCCAAAGCAGCTTGTGAACTCTGGAAACTCAGGAACCATGGCTTTCATTACTTTGTCTTCCCTGTGGAGTCCTGAATTATTTTAGTAGATGCTTGGCAAATTTTAGTTGCATGATTGAAGTTTTACCCCCAAGATTCTAGATTCTGTGTGCATAGGCAAGGACTCTTCTATATTCACGACTTAAACCTTAGCCTTTAGACCACAAGTAATGTGAATTAAAGGTGTGCTCTCGCATTGCTCTCTTTCAGATATTTGTAACATTTTTTTAAATGATAGGATAAAACCCAGGCCAGGAACATGGTCTTAATATTAGTATTTCCAACTGGTTTGTGCTCATGAACGCCAGTCTCTCCTCTTACGGGAACTGAACTATCATCCAGCAAGTCAATGGTGAGATAAGGAGGCAAACTGTTAAAATTTTAAGTGATGTTCCCCATATCGGATTAGTGTATCACAACCTTGTCGTATAAGCATCATGTCAAAAGGCCACCTCCTTAGGGAAGCCTTCATGGACTGCCCCCTATGGATGGCTGTGCTGGAGAGAGTCCCTCATGGCATCTGTCTCTTGCTGTGGGGATGCATTTAACATGTATGAATTTAATTGATACACATTGATTTAATACTCAAAAGCACCATATTATACCATTATTGTCATCCAGAACGTGCAGATAAGGAAACTGTGAAACTCAGAGACCAAGTAAGTCTCTCAAGATCAGTTACAACGAGTTCGCCACAGGGGCAGCACGTGTACCCGGAGCTCTAACTCCTAAGTCCCCAAGCTGATCTCGCCTCTAACGGCCGAACCCTCCTGCCTACCCCCAGCTTCGTCTTCCTCATTGCCTCCTCAGGGTCCTACAGCAAAGAGAAGACACACTTAGCTGAGATTTTATGAGAATTTGATGATGGAATTCAATTGGACCCTTGAATCAGCTGTCGGTCCAATTACTGAATCAGTAAGGAGATGTGAGAGATGGCAACGGCAAGGCAGCCCTGCCCCCCTCAGGCCTGAAGGAGCACGGAAAGGAAATGGGGTTTCTGGACCCTGGGAGAGGGAGGGAAGGGAGCAGAAAGGTCTGGAAACTCAGAAGCAGGAGGCTGGGTGGCAGAAGCGCAGGAGCAGACGGGACGGCCTCAGTAGGAAACGCCCAGGCCTCTCCTCCCTGACCTGCCACTGAGTCTTAACGAGAGAACCAGGCCAACAGTGAAACTAACATGATTTTTATCTCGAAAGCAAGAGTTTTCTCTCACGACCTTTTAACACTGAGGTTCTACCACTTTAATTACCTTTTTATTGCCCAATGCATTTGCATTTCCTCCCTGGATCCCAAGCTTCAGACTCGACCCGGACAGATTCCGAGTCACCAAACACACCCGACGATGAAAACTGGCTTAGTGCATGACCTTGCAAACGCCAGCCCCACCTGAGAAGCCTGATGAGATGTTTGATGTTTCTGTGTTAACCATCTTCCCTGGATTCCTCACCACACAGACGAGAAAACATATAAACCAAACTCAATAGTCTCTTGCTTTGAGTGAAATAGCTCTGAGAGGGCAGAGCACACTGTATCTATTTTTTCTTCTCTCCCCACTGAGCTCATCCATTAGATAATCATTCTCACGTGTGAAGAACAATTACTGACTGATTAAGAAGGATGGGGAGACCCCTGGCAAGTTCACCTGAAGCCCTAGAACGCATCCTTTCTCCCTACGTTGTTAGCATTCTACTAGTTTTCCAGTAATCATTTCTGGATTTTGCATTAAACAAATTTCTCATCGCAGGGGTGCATCTGAACTATAAAATCACAGAAATAAATTTCCTATAAGACTTAACTTTGAGGCCATTTTAGTAACCATGAAGGTTTATCGTTTGGGTTAACCATATCACGAATTGGGCTCAGTTACTCACAAACCCGCCAGGCGAAGCCAGGGCCTGAAACGCAATCATTGTGAAAGCTTCTTCCTGATAATTGATGGCGACGGGTTAGGATAAAGTGTAGTCTGCCTGCTCAAAAGGTTTTTATAAGTATGTCATTTGCTTCTGTACGCTGAAAAGTGAGTCTCAAAGAAAAGAAAGCGCTTACAGGCTCTCCAGCAAAAACAGCTTTTTTTTTTTTTTTTGGAAAAGCTTTTTGTGCTTTTGTTCCAAAGGTTGAAGTAGAGTACAAGTCTGAGATCCCTAGCTCTCTGGCATCCAGAATTTTTGAGAAGACACACTAAGGAAACTACTGAGCCCTGCATACATTTTTAACTCACCAAGGAACCAGGTGCCGTTTCTCCATTTTTACCTACTCACCTCGCACTTTTCGGAGTCAGTTTCTTGGTACAGCTCTCCTTCCTTTTTCTCTCTCCAGGTCACGGGTTCGGGTCCTCAAAGATGTCACGCGCACAGACATTTCCCAGCTACGCCTCGGAGCAGACCGAAGAGACACAGCCGTCCTTGTCCCGGTCCAGCAGCTACGGCTTCAGCTACAGCTCCAGCCTCATCCAATGACACCCAGAGAGATGCTGAGACCAGAGAGACAGTCTGTCCGGACCTGCCTGGGGGCCATCACGCCCTCTGCCTCGCGGAGGACCAATTGCAGGGAACATTGAAATGGGTCGGGTCTATCCCCGCTCCCAGTGGAAGGTTAAAAACTGGAGTTCTGCTTCCTTGATTCTGTGGCTAAGTCCTTTATTTATTGAGTTTCTTGCGAGGGAGTCTATGTTTTACAAAAATAGAATCCAAATCTTCTGAACAGTCATTTAAACAAAATCCTTTGAGTCTGACAGTAGCAGAAGCCTGGGCAGGGTGAGAAGTCGCCCACGCTGGACTATACCTGGGTGAAGGCATTGCCCCTGTCCTCCTGGCTCAGTCCTCCCACCTGAGGAGAGGTCTGTCCTTAGACAGAAAGGTGACCCACCACAAGTTCTGTGGCTTGGAGGGTTTCGACAGGGACAAATCCAGTAAGCTCTACAAATGGCATCACAACTTTCCATATAAATAAGCCCAGTGACAAGGGAACACGCCCACGAAATTTAGAACACACTCTTAAGCAGGGCCTTGTAGCTCTATTCTGTGTGTGTGCTCTGTGTGTGTGTGTTGTGTGTGTGTCTGTAGACAAATATGGATATGGATATTGCTGCATCCATCTATATCTAACAAGTATATATCAATGTGTGCTGAGCGTGACAGCATATGCTCACTTAAATTGTTGAAAACTGTTATTTGGTGCATTAAAATTAAGGTTGTTATGTTGAATAGCTATTTTTAAAATAGTGCTGTAAAAAAAAAAAGGCTTCTTATTAGCAAAGTATTTATGTAGTCATGTCTGCTCCTGTGAGAAACATAGGTGACGATGGGAAAAGGGGGACCACTTTGGAAACGAAAGAACCAGTCTGGCTGTCCTGCACGTCACGTCACTGCACTGTCTTTCTGTTCAGTAATCCCTTGTTGGTGACGATGTTTCTCCCTTTGGCCCCCTCTGAGCTACGTGGGGAAGATTGGGTGTGATCCTCGATTGGCTTTCATTTAACCTCAAGGAAAAGAAGGACTCTAAATGACAATCTGTTTAAGAAAGAGATAAAAGTACACTTTAAATGAAATCAGACATTTTGCAGTCAGGAGACCAACAATAGGGACAGGACTGTAGGTATCATTTATGTGTCACAGATGCTGTTCCCAGAGAACCATCAGGGGCTTGTAATTTACTGTGTAACCAGAATTGGCTGGGCTTTACTTTCCTTTTACTGGATATGGGTTGGCTGGGATTATAAGAGAAAATAGACCCCCCCAAAAAAGAAGTTTTTTTTCATTCCTGAGACTAATGACAAACCTACTAGATTTAAAGGGACGTGGTGATTTCCACGTGAACTGGGGAAGTTTGGCTAATTTGGGTCAACATAGATATTTTTGCCCTTAGTTTTGGAGTTTACTCAAGTAAAAATAAAAATCATTCTGCCCGAATTATCTGATGCCACGTGCCTAAGATGGTCAGCTCATAAATACTCCGAAGGTGGATTTAGAGAACAGCGAGCCCAGGTCATGTAAGATGAAAACCTGATTTTTTTTTCAATATCGAAAATTTTTTAAGCTTTCAAAGTTAGTCTGTTGAAAGGGTACCTTTTTTGCTGATCTGTGATAAAGCTTTTTTTTCATCCATGTCCATAGCTTGAATGCAGAGTCACAATTCATTGTGGAGAGTTACTAGTGGTAAAAGAGGTATTCAGTCCCTCCGTGATAAATTTGCACTTATATCAACTGCCTAGATTTTCCACAACTCAGATAAGTCTGAAAATGCCCTCAAGATGCTAATCATAAGAGTTAATGTGGCTGTGAAAAATAATTATCCTAAGCTTTCAGGGATAAAAAGAAAATTACTCAAATGCTCTGCACTGTGAGTTTTGCTGACACAGCAGAATAGCGGATGACTGGTTCCTGACGATGATACAGCCTTCCCTGAAATCCCAGCCTTCAGGGTTGAACACCTCTGAATTACTTTAGCACGTGGCGTTTGCTTTTGAAATGCCGCTAGTGAAACACACCAGAGCAACTCCCAGCTGAGACCATTTGAGCACAGCTCCCAGTGGTGCCACGCTCAAAGCAAGCCTCTCGTGGCTCACTCGGTCGAGTTGTTGCTTACAGACCACAAGTTTCTACATGGAACTTAGGGGGACAGATCCTCAGGGGTCCTGGTATATGTCTCAGCTTTATTAATGTGCCAGAAGCACAGACAGCGGGTCCGGGGGGATTCTGCTAATTAGATGAGTCTGCTCTTGTGTCTCTTTGGTGGGAGACACGATTCCTGCATGAAGTAGTTTCCAGAACACTGTTTGCTTGTGATCATTACCAGTGAGTGTAACTGAGGGGGGTCCCAAAGATCAGGCATAACCTTGGGCCGGTTCATTCAGAAAATAATGTCATAAAAAAGAGTCAGAGAGAAATTTCCTTCCCATGTCCTTAACCCAATCTCATCACAATGAGAATAATGGTGTAAAAGATTTCATGATACATTTTTGGAGATTTATTCTAGCATACTCCTCTAACTGTACTTAAAATTGCAGCCCAGTCAAAATTGCTGAATGACCAGGTAGGAGAATTTACATTAACCTAATATACTCGGCATAGACAAGCAGATAAATGTTCTGCAGAAACCAAAGATGAAAACTTACTGAACCGGTCTGCTGGAAGGCCATAAAGCCAGCACCAGTGGAGTAAGTAGAGTGGTCATAGGCGTGTATCCAGCTCACTCGAGCTTGTAGGTTTTTGACTGAAGATGCCTCTATGCTTTGCAAGCATTTTTCTCCCTTCAGAAATTGTGTTCTTTAATACACATGTGACTTTTTCATTGTGAGGGAGTGACTGCTATGAACCAAAGACATCCTTCGGCTCCTTCTGAAACTGACTCGGTCAGCTTTCCATCCAGATTTAGACCGGCGGACGGAGATGGTCACAGTTTCCATATCAGGTTGGAAGAAGGCAGTGGTCAAGGAACCCAACACGAGTCATAAAGGATCTTCTGAGAGCAGAGAAAGCCTGGAAGACGTACACATTTCACGGAAAGATTACCTGAAGGGATTTATTTTTTATGTCCCCAATTTTTTGTTCTGATAATATTAATTGTTGTACACGTGACATTATATTTATGTAGAAAAGTACAAAATAACTTTGACCCAATTGTTTACTATTCTGGTGGGAGGGAAAAGAAGACACTTCTTTCTCTTAGTCATCAAACAATGATGCTGACTAGCACTCGGAACTAATTCGTTTATGCAATAAATATTTATGGATCAATAGGTTTTGGCCACTGCCACAATTTGAACTTAATGAAATAAGAAATATATATTTACTTATATATTAAGGAAGATGTGGTTTGATAGAGCATGTGAAATAAAGTGAAACGTATTTATTAAAAGTAAACCTCACCTTTTCCAACAAGTAGTAACTATAGTACTTAGTCCTTGTATCTTGTACAATTTTCCTCTGTCTTCACTGGGCAATTATGTTTGAAAATAATTTATCACCTATAAAATGGTTAACCACTTATTCTTTCTGTCCAGTATAGAAGCAGTGGACTGATAAATAACTTTACACTGTTAGTAGTTTCTATAAATCCAATTTATTGCATGTGGTATCTTTATAGTAGATATTAAAAACATCATAAAAATTGATGTCTGCCCCTCATTCTTTGGCCAATATCTCAGAAAACTCTGTAAAAAAGCATGATTACACTACTCCCTTGATTATTTGAGCCACTTACTAAAATGGACCATTAATGCTACAGTGAAAACAAGCTAAGAAAATTATATTCTTGTAAAAACATTGTAGTCCAGATTTGATTTTTACAATACATACAGCACAATAAATGGGCAGTATACACTCAGTGGGGCTGAGCTTAGGCCTTTAACACTTTGTGTTTTATAGCAAACATTATACTAAAAACTGCTCAAAGTGAAAATTACACATTTTCTCCAAATCTATCATGTCTGTCAATACCTTGCAATTTCAAACTGCTTTATCAATCATTAACTATACTTTATAATCCCGGAAACTTGGCCTTCTCAAAGTAGATAGAACTTTGCCACTAGACATGTGTTAATAATTATAGTAGGTGATACACCACACAAATGAACTTCTAACCTATGAAATGTACGGAGTGCAACTTCCCATGGAGGGGGTAGAACAAGAGGAGGGGGACTAGTCATTAGGGCAACAGTTTAGATAAAATTACAAAAACTCCAATGAAGTATCCAGTGTTACACTGGGACTCTGCTGTCTTCATATTCTGACCTCAGGTCTATGTCACAGACATGGCCTTCTCTACTAGTTTCACCTCGTACTAAGTATGCAATTGAAAGAAGACATAGGTTGTATCAGGTTTTGAAGTTACCACAGAAAGACAACACATATCAAGTATGCTTCCTTCAGTTTAGTGAAAACTATTGCACACAAAAGAATGTATCATCACAAAACACCCATGGTTAAATGGCTCTTCAGTGACATGAGCATCAGTTTCGTATGGTCAACCTCATCTGAGTTTCAACACGATGTATTAGCTGTGACACTGGCTGGGGACTAAATAAGAGGTCAACAGCCTCACATGTGAATTCTCTATCAATGTATTCGAAAGATTCACCCACTTTTCTTCTCTGAAACGACCACAAATGCTTCCTTTTTTACTCGAGAATGTAAATCTTTGTTGTATCACTTCTACAATTATTACAACTAGGTGAGGCATGGGATAGTTCGTAGACTCTCGGGGAAGTATCATGAGATGTTGGACACATTTTCTAAATAGATGGAATGCTAGCTAGCTCTGAAAGCAATCACGTACAAGAAAATTTCCGCTTTATGTTCTGCTCAGGAGAAAACCAAAACCCGTGGGTATTGTAATTTATTCAAAGGCAAAGAAATGGTGAGGAATAGTTTTGCCTCATTCCAGGCTTCTAATCCAGGAATGTTTCCTTGACTCCATGTCATCTCCCAGTTAGGCATGGTGGGAGCGAGAAATACCACATGGCCTCTAAATAAATAGGCCCTTGTACCTTTAAGGGTTTCTTCCAGTTTTTTAGATGTTCCTCACTCTTCCTGGGTTCATCACCACTATATCAATAGAAAGGCTTGATGAGGCAATTCATTAGACTGGTTGTAGGTCATGAATGATTAGGATAAGTTCTATTACTCCTACACTGTCTTAGAGTTCTTTGTTGGAAATTCAAATTTATTTATCCTGAAGCGATAGTTGAACAACTATAAAAAAATTAAGTAGATGTCTATGTTTTGTATTCCTGCTAGTTTATCATATTATAATTGTGATTATTATTTTGAGGATCTTTATCATTCTGTAGCACTTTCGTTTAATTATTTATGGCATTTGTCACAACTTAGATAATAATATCCAAGCTACATTTTTTTTCATGTGAACTCAAAAAGCTTTCCTTTTCAATTGAAATTTGGGGAATGGCATTTTTTACATTAAAATACCTTACACATCAAGTTTTTTCTTACACACTTCAGTAGACAATTATTTAAATTAACTTTAGATAAATAAGTTAAAATTACTAAGAAATATGAAAACCACATTTTACTTGTGATTTTAGTACATTTTTCCCAGTTGAAGATTTTAACGTCTTGTTAAGATTTAAAGGAGAGGAAAAATACATTTTTAAT
This sequence comes from Monodon monoceros, assembly GCF_005190385.1. Lineage (NCBI taxonomy): Eukaryota > Metazoa > Chordata > Mammalia > Artiodactyla > Monodontidae > Monodon > Monodon monoceros. The sequence continues at coordinate 7,370,416 of NW_021703765.1, read as the reverse complement.
TGAAATATACCAACTTCCTTCTAATAATTCAGCTTAATAAGTTTTTATTTTACCTCATCTTCTATGTCTGCTACCCTAGTCCATATTCCATATTCTGGTTTTAAGAAGAATGAGTGGATTAAAATTTTCTAGTAGTTATTTTGGGAAGTTTAGTAGTTGATGCAGTTAACTTCCTCAGTCTGCTCCCTGATTTTAGGACAATTTTAGACTTAAAGAGAACATAAAATCAATCCTTTTTGTAGACACAGAATCATGGGTCAAATGGAGCAAGGTCTCCACACTGTCCCTATAGTTGTGTTCATGTTGGAATTTGATTGTTATCTTAACACTCAAGTGATCCACAGCCTCGTAAGAGTCGCTTATTTTCAGGAATCAGAAATTAAAAAACCCAAATTAAGGAGAAAAAGAAAATTGAGATGATGATTTAAAAAAAATTTTTTTTTAAGTCACCACATGATTTCTCTCAAAGAAAACATTATGAGTTATGAGAGGGTTTTTATGGCGTTTCAATATCATTAACTCTTTGAGGCTGAAAGGCAGGGAAAATGAAGAAGAAAATGACAGAAGTATCTTGATATTAAGTATGAATCAGAAATTAATATGATATAGGTCAATATGAAATAATTTGATTAATAAAATTGAGATTTACATATATATTACATAATTCAAAGAACAATGCTTTTTCTTATCTAAAAGAAAATATATATATAAGTGGGTGGAGTTGGGGGAGATGGAACTCCAAATTTTTGTGATGACCTGAAGTAGAAGATTCTTTCCCAGTATAAGACACTATAATTTTAGTTATAGTAAGCACTGTATAAATCACAGCAACAAATCAGTCTACCCCTTGACAATAAATGAACATGAAAGCCAGAATCACCTTTACTGAAGATGACAGGAGACCTCCCAGGGTCTGCAGGGGCCTCAGTTACTCTCTCCACACAAGCCCTAACACACACACACACACACACACACACACACACTTTTGACTATTTACCTACACTATATATTCCACTGTAATACTCTTTTTCCTAGGTCCACACAGAATTATCCCATCTTGTAAAATCCTTATCCCTATGAATCTTCAAAATATATTAAAATTATGTGCTGTATGTCTACTTTCCATAAATTCTTTTAAATTAATTTATATATACTTTGTGAAGTCTTATACTGTACATTGTAAACAAATGTCAATTGTCATTGATTAAATTTATTGTTCATGAGTACTTTGATAAAAATAACTTTGGATGCTAGGCCCCTGTTAAGAATTAAAATACCCATTGCAAATTTGCTTCTATTGGAAAATATGTGATTTGACATTCTTTATTTTTAATCACAATCTATCCCAGATAAATAATAGTTCGGGGACGTCTGGACTTAAATACTCATTGGGCCACCTTTGGGAAGGGAATGCAAAGAAATAGCTGTCCCTGGAAACTAAATGTGAATTTCTTGCAGAACAGAAAATATTATTATAATGTGGCAATAATAAAATTAGGAAATTAAATTATTTTAAAATCTGTCTGTGTGATTTTCCCCCTTGGTAAAATACATGAAATGCATAGTTCAAGGATTACCTTTTTCTGAATTCATAGCTTCTATATCTCAATCCTTAATAGATAAAACTTATTAATGTCTTACTCATGATTCTAAGAAATTTACAAATGATATTGCTACCAGGAGGAAAATTTATACTGTGCAAGGTTAAGTTTCCCCCATCACTTAAAAAAAGGTAAAGCCGTTCAAAACTACTACTTTACATGACAACTTTGCATGACTGAGATTTTGAATATCTAACTTGATGGTTTTTTACTCAAGAGTTGTTGAATATTGTTGGCACTGTAATATTATATGATTTCCTTAATTTCTCTTATTGAATGATGAACTGTAACTACATAATTAAACAGAATTCTGGCAAATCATATTCAGCTAACCTTCAAAATGTCCATTATTCCTTCACTTATTGGCTTGCTATTTTTAAAATAAAGTAAAAGAAGGCCCTTTATTAAATGTAAGGTTACTGAGAATTTATTATGCATTTCCAGTGTTTTCCTTATGATAATAGAATATAATTTTTATTAGGTTGACTCTGGTTTGGTGGAATCATAGACTATTATATTGAAAATGACATTGGTGGTTAACACATTTTCTAGTGAAGTCACACCCAAAGTTTTTAAGTGGCTTTCTCAGTGTCACACAACTAGAAAAAAGTTTTTCCTCCGGAACTATGCTCACCCTTTAATAAAAAAAAGAAAATTATTAAAAATGAACATTTGGTAGACAAAGGTTTAATATCCAAAGTGAAATGTGTGTGGTCATGACTGTACTAGACACCAGTAGCTTCTTTGTTATTTTCCATCCCATGATATAGAACCTTTGTCACTTGGATTTAGACCACAGAATCTGTTCCTGAAACTTAATCTTTAAATATTAGCTGGATATATCTTATTACTTTACCAAATTAGTTGGGAGTATTTTTCCTTTTAGAGAGTCACGTCTTTAAAGAAAGGGTGAGGCTTCCATAATATCAGAGAAATCAAAATGGGTGAGGGTCAAGCGGTCAGTCCTAGTGCTAAAATGTCCTGCTCCAACCAGGTCTGGACAAGGTCATGAATTTGAAGAAAGCAATGAAAAATGTATGAGTGCTTTCAATTCTGTGCAGAAGGTAGAGGGTTGGAAAATACTTAGGGAGTGGCAATGATGACGCAAACACTCATTCTTTCTAACTGCTGAATGAAATACAGCTTATTCTAGATATGACGTTTTTGTGCTAATTTCAAAACAAATTGGTGATGTGAACTTGATGGATTTTTCTTTCCCTTTCTGTCACTATTAAAATCACGGGGATTATATTTACCGGGGAAAGGGTCTTTATGGAAAGTGCAAGGTTTGTGTAAGTTTAGAGCTGACATTAGAAAAGATATTTAATAAATGCATGTCAGAGGGCACGGCCCAATAGCAATTACTATGCTATTTTTGTAATATACAAAGAAAAGCAAAATCAAATAAGTCCCCAAAATGGCAAAACTGCTATCTTTATTTCCAAGTTATTCAAGAAAAATAGTAGGCAAATATACCTAATTTTGATATCCATATGGTAAAATTTTAAGTCAATGTCTGAGCAAGAACTGGATAGAGTATCTAAATATTCATGGAAACATGAATTATCCTAGTATCTAGGTGTTTTAGGAAATCAGGCTGCTGATTTATATGATCTCAAAGGCTAGTCAGTGGCTGATACTTACTGAATGCTTGACATTGAAAAGACATGAGTACAGGGCACCCGGTATCTCTTGGCTCTTGTTCTGGCCTCCTTTTAATTACTTTTGATACACAGCAGTGCCAGGAGGGCACTCTGATGGCAAAAGGCTGTGTGGCTTTCCACAGAAGACCTGAGATGGCAAAAATAAAGGAGTGAGGGAGGGAAGAGGGACCAGCCTCATCAGCTTCCTAAATCCCTTTCTCAAAGCCGTCTCTGCATTTCTCTCTTCCTCCTTCCCCCCTTCCCACCCCTTCCCCTCCTCCTCCTTCTTCTTCTTTCTCAATCCCTCGCTTTTTTTTCTCTCTCTCTCTCTCTCTCTGAATAGCTAGGCCTCGCTTTTTTTAATCACAGGAAATTATAAGGCAGCATAGTCTAACATAACTCCAAAATTACCTCTTGCTATTTCTATTGTATAAATTTTGTTAAACCCGTTTTTCTAAAATTCCCTATTCCTCTCGACACAAACGTGTACATAAGACGAATACGCGCTCGCCATCACTGTCTATGTATGTGTGAATTACAGAAATCTGTTCTACATCTCTTATACTCTTCTGAATATTTGCAAACTTTGATTGTAAGATAGCCGAAAGAAAAAAAATACTATTTCAAAATTCAATTTAAAAAACATTAATTGAATCTTCTAAGAGCTGGGAATTCAAAAGTGAGTAAGACTTGGATTCTCCTTTAAGGAACTCACCATTTAAGGAAAAGTATGCATTTCAAGTCATGAAGTAGGTATATCCAGTCTCGCGCTGTTCAGCCAATGTCACTTGACTTAATAAATTCCTTTCTTGTTCCAATATCCATTAAAACATATGTTTTAGGTAGCCTGCTGTTTCTGAAGTTTATAGTTTTTTAACAAATGTAATTCTATTTCAGAGACCTAAATAGATAGAGCTTGATGTCCAAAACAATAAATATTAAGGCCATTAGCAGAACTAATCCATTTCACTCACTCTAACTACAGCCACCTCACTGTCAGCAAAATAATCTAAAGTAAAAATGCCACAAAGGATATACTGTGAACGTTCTGCTCAGCTCCGCACCCCACCCTCCTTCCCCACCATCTGGCCCTCTTTCTCAATACTGAGAGAGGCTGGCATTCTAAATCCTAAATTGCATGGACCATTGAGAGCGCTAAGAAATGTAACTAAAATGAATCATCATAAATTTAGAAATTGTAAGTGGGATGACTAGGTATTATATAGGAAAGATTGTCCACTGTACTTTTAATATTGTGCACAACTTAGACTGGGGGTGATATTTGATATCTCAGGTAAAATCAACATTGCATATAGTACAAACTATTCACTACATACATGAACAAAATGTAATTATTCCATCCTTCGTGTGACATTTGTCCTTTTCAACTCTTCAATAGAGATGTAAAATGGATACATATCCAAGAGGCACTATTCCCCAAAAAAGATGTTATATCATGATGTTTGACATTTTAAACAATAACATTTATATGCTATACTTAACTGTGTGTTGTAGAGTTTGGGGCATTATTTTTAATGTATCAGAACATTATGAGCTCTCAAATAATTCAGGTCACTGCTGAGAACTCGAGTAAAAGAGATCATCTCTGTCTTTTTTGGTTCCTATCTAGACACCATCTTTTCTTGAAGCTTAAATGACATGGGATTCTTACAATAATAACTGGTGGTTATTATTAACGATGTTCCCTAATCTGGAAGTGATGGTAACAGGTCTTGGGCAGTAATGGATTGTTTCTTAGTCTAACTTAATAGAAATGTTCAACTTCAACACTGCTTCTATTAACATGTAAAGAGAAAGAGTTTAGAGTTTTAGAAGAAATTGTTCAACGATCTATTTAGAAAAGCTTTGCAATGTTCTGGTTTATGGCCATATGGAGTGAAGAAGCTATAGGGCTACTCTGACTTGGGTCCATTGTTCATGTTAAAGTGACTCTTTCACACATTTATGAAAGCATATAACTAGCACTGTGTAACGGGCCCTCAGGATGTGTGGACCTCCTTTCTCAAGTTGCCATTCTGTTTTGTTTATCTTGCTTTGCATTGTGTTTTCTTCCATTGAAGCCTAACATTTGTATGTATATATACACCCTGATCATGCTGTTAGTGCCTTGTTTCCTCTTACCCATGCATTCTTCTGATTCTCATTTACCTCCTGTGCAACTAATCTTTAAAATAAATTTATACTGAATACATGTAACCAGGGAAACACCTTCCTTTGACTTGCATTTATTCCATTTTAGCATCATCCAAAAAAAGTCATGAAGTCTGGTGCCTCAGACTGTATTCTGGGATGGATGGGTGTTACTGACAGTTCCTCTGACTTAGTTTGTGCTGACTGTGTAGACTTGACACATTATTTTCTTCTTGTGGCTTGAGATGGTATGTCTCTTTACTACCTTTTGCTTCTTTTTGGACTAAAAATTTGATAAGGCCTGATGTTGATCTGAACAGTCAGGGAAACTGAGTATGATCATATGATCTCATACGAATCTTCAGATTGTATTCTATATTTTATTTGTGCTCAGTTTTCAAGACAATAAATATTTTGTCACGTGGATCTGTGGCCCGTGAAAGTGGGACAAAAATAAGTACGGAACAGAGAGAGTCAGATGGGTCGGAATCCAATGTCAGGCCACCCTAGTGAAGCATCACAAAATCAGGACAAAGAAACAGGCCAGAAACCAAGACAGTAGAAAATACATATACTAAAAGTATGTGGGGAAGGACTTCCAGGTTTAATGCCAACATAGAAAGAGCTTGGCAGTGGCCATGATTACAACAAGAAAAAACTGAACAGACTAAAAATCAGTGACTTTCCTTGGATGTATCAGAGAACTGAGGTCACAAGGCAGACCTCCACTGCAAAATCTGCAGAGACAGACACATCCAGACAGCTACAGCAACCAATATCTCCTCACCTGGAGCAGAAGCTCTGAGGCCATCAACTAATAGGAACACCTAAATGGTGAGCTGGATGAATTGCTGAACATAACTGTGGGCTAAGCGTGAGAAACTCATGGGAACCATAGTCTAAGAGGGACCCCGAAAGCCACCAGAGTCTCACCACGAGGATTCAAGAAAGATTCCCTCATGGACCTGGCCAGGGAAGGGGCAGCATCACCACTGTGAAATAAGCCAAGAGCCTTCTCAGTAACAAAGACCTACACTCCAGAGGAAAGGACTTTGTCAGAGCACAGTTCTCAAACCTAGTCCCAGCTCCTGCAGCCTTCCTGTCTCACCTAAGAAAGAAAAATAAAAATCATAACCATAATAACATAGTCAACAGTGGCCAGGCTGTCATGGAAGTAGACTGGAAACTCTGCAGCCAGGGATTGGGGTAGAGGGCAAGAGGGGAAGCAATTCCGCCAGGGAAACATCTGTGAACTTAACAAAGTCATAGGCTGAGACTGAATCATACAGTAGTAGAACACCCTCCTCCCCCGCCACTTGCCATCACACCAGTAGGGGTCCAGTATAATCACAGCAGACTGCAGACAAAAGAGCTCAAGAGGGAAAATCTCTCTGAGGAGTACCTGGGAGTACTTGGTACATTTTTTTCTTTTTTGCTCTTTGTGAAGTCTCTCAGGAAGGGAAGGGGGCACATGCGAAGCTCTCAGGATGCACTTTGTGCATGTGGCTGTGTACGGGTGGGGAGTAAAGTGCAGGTCCAGGTAGAGGCTCAGGCAGAGAATAGGCTGGGATGTGCTCAGTGTCAGGAGCAGCTAAGAGGACAGCAGAGAATGCCCAAGATGCTGCCAGGAGCATTCATTCCAGAACGAGCCCGATGTCTCCTGATCTCAGGAGTTCCTGGGGTGGGGTGAGGGGTTGGGGAGAGGATGGAGAGTCCTTGGATGGAAACACCTGGGCGCCCCAGTTGCCAGAGGCCCTTATTCCAGACTTGGGAGTATGCAGTCTGGTCCATGCCATCTTTCAAGCAAACCCCAATCACTGTCAAGGCCTCCCAACCCTCAGTCAGAATCACAGTGCGCTGAAGTCTCACCCCAAAGGCACAGCCAGCTGTGGGGACCAGGCTCTGGGCCAAAGGACACACAGGGGCAGGACTGACCGAAGCCAGGGCGGGGGTATGTACTGCACATGTGTGGGCCAACACTTCCAGAGCGTTCTGGGCCACAGTGAGGACTCCTGGGGGCCAGTCCAGTGTCTGCCATGGTCCAAGCCCATAGCTGGAGATATATAGGACATGCTAACACAATTCAAAAGAAAGCTGGAGCACCTGTTTAATTTTAGACAAAGCAGACTTCAGGACAAGGAATGTCATCAGGGATGAAAAGGGCATTACATGTGACAAAGTGGTCAATTCTCCAAGAAACACTGACAATCCTAAAAGTTTATGTTCCTAATAATAGAATATCAAAATACACGAGGCAAAAGCTGATAAAACTGCAAGGTGACATAGACAAATCCATAACTGTAGCTGGAGACTGCAACAGGTCTCTATCAGCATGTGATAGAACAAGCAGGGAGAAAATCAGAAAGAATAAGGGTGACCTGAACAGTACTATCAGTCAGTGTGATCTACTGAACATCTGTAGGGTATTACATCCAGCAGCAGAATGCACATGCTTCTCAAGCTCACATGAAATATTCTCCGAGGTAGACCATATTCTGGGCCATAAGACACACCTTAATACATTTAAAAGAATAGAAATCATACAAATAATGTTTTCAGACTACAACAAAATTAAATTAGAACTCTGTAAGGCAAATATAGTAGAGAAATCCAAAAATATAGAGAGGTTTAAAAAGCATTTTAAAATAACCCATGAGTCAAAGAAGCCTCAAGAAAAATCCAAAAATATCTTAATTAGATAAAAATAAAAATACAGCTTACCAGAATTTGTGGGATGCAGTGGTATTTAAAGCATTAAATGCCAAGAATGGAAAGGAAGAGAAATCTAAAATCAATAACCAAAGCTTACACCTTAGGTAACTAGAGAAAGAAGAGCAAAATAAATCTAAAGCAAGCAAAAGAAAGAAAATAATAAAAATTGGAGCAGAAATCAATGAAATTGAAAATAACAGAATAAAATCAATGAAACCAAAATCTGATTCTTTGAAAAGATAAAAAAAAAATTAGTAAGGTCGAGCAAAGGTAGTCAAGAAAAAAAGAGAGAAGACAAAAATTACCACTATCATAAATAAAGGAGGATCATAATTATGGATAGCCAATTGAAGAAACAATTGGATGTTAAAGGGTAATAAGGGAATATTGGGAACAACTCTATGCTAACAACTTGATAACAGATAAAATGGGCCAATTCCTTGAAAGGCATAAACTACCAAACCTCACACAAGGAAAAACAGACGAACTGTACAGCCCTATATCTATTAAAGAAATTGAATCAAAAATCAATAACCTTCCAAAGTGAAAGTACCATCCTACCAAACATTTATGGAAAAATATAATACCAATTAATTCTCTACAACTCTTCCAAAAAACAGAAGCAGAGAAATCATGTCTAACTCATTCTATGAAGTCAGAATTATCCTAATATCAAACCAGATAAAACATTGCCAAAAAAAAGATAAATATCTCCCATAAACTTAGATGAAAAAAAAATCAACAAAATATTAGCAAAACAAATCCAACAATGTCTAAAAATAATTATTGTTATCAGCTAGGATTTATTACAGTTATGCAAGACTGGTTCAACATTCAAAATTCAGAAATGTAATCTACCACATCAACAGGCTAACAAAGAAAAGTAATATAATCGTATCAATTGAAGCAGAAAAGGCATCTGACAAAATACCACGTGCATTCATGATTTTTTAAAAACTCTCAGCAAATTCAGAGAAAAACTTTCTCAACTTGATGAAGAACATCTACAAAACACCCACAGCTAACATCATACTTAATGGTGAGAGAAGGCAGGAATGGACTATCTTATTACTCCTATTCAACATTTTGCTGCAAGTCCAAGCTGCCACAATAAGACAAGGAAAAGAAATAAAATGCATAAAGATTGGGAAGCAATAAATGAAACTATCTTTATTTGCAGAAGACATAGTTGTCTATGCAGAGAACTCCAAAGAATCCACCAAAAACAACCCCCTGAAACTAACAAGCGAATACAACAAGTTAGTAGGATACAAAGCATACAGGTCCTGTACATATTTAGTTAAAAATACACCTAAGTAGTACAGCACCACCAAACCAGCTTTACAACAAATGCTAAAGGAACTTATCTAGGCAAGAAACACAAGAGAAGGAAAGGACCTACAATAACAAACCCCAAACAATTAACAGTTAACTGATTCATTTTGTTGTAAAGCAGAAACTAACACACCATTGTAAAGCAATTATACTCCAATAAAGATGTTAAAAAAAAAAAATGAACTAGCAGAACAATATAAAATCAGCTGAGGTTAAATTTTGAAGAGTGAAGAAAGAAAGTTATCAGAGCTCAAAGTGGTTTCCTGCTTGTGGACCATTGGAGTTGCCACTTTTTCTCTGTTTTCTAAACTTGTTCCATCAGTGTCCTGGAACTGCTATGAGCCACCCATATCGCTCAAATAAATTAACTGTTTTTTCTATAACATAGCCAGCATCTGCTTCTAATGCTTAAAACCAGTACCCTCGACTTTTACAGACACAAACCCAAATATAACAGGCTTCTTATTGTGCCGTTTTCTGGGTACTGCTTAAATACTTGTAATCTGGCACCTCATATCCTTTTATACTGGGAAATTTTCTCGAATTGACTCCAGGATGTACTGTCCTCTCTCTACTTTTTTCTGGATGAAGAGAGACACCAGGATGACAGCTATGGAGAAAGAATCACTGCTTGTCAGCCTAAGTCAATGTTCTAGGGTAATTTTTTAGGAGGAGGAGATTGACTAAATATCTACTGCATGTCAGAGAATCTGGAAAGATCCCTTAGACCTTGGTGAAGAGCCTGAGATAAATTTATGGTAAATACAAAAATAGTAAACTACAAAAAGAGACAATTATTAACTCTAGGTAGGAAAAAAAGTTATGTAGGAGAGAATGCATAATCATTTTTACCATGGGATTCAACTAAGAAGAGTACTGGCAAGATCATTAAAAATAAACACCAAATATTGAAATAATCAAAATTTTAATATAAATATTTTGGAAGGATGGGTACATGGGAAAGGTATACATGTGTGGTGAGTTCGTGGAGAGCAAGACATCTAAATCAATAAAGAATGTCTAAAATTTTAAAAAATCTAGTAATGATATATTATACTATTCAGAAAAGTAGAAAAAATAATCAGAAGTGAAATTTGTTGTCTCAATGGAGGGAAAATGCAAAGGACAGGGTACTATTTTTTTGCAAAAAACAAAAAAAAAAACAACCCTTGAACAGCACACTTTGACTCTTTGAACTACATGCACTTATAAAATGAACTGAATGTTGCATTGAGATAGAAGCTACAAAGTATCACTGGTTTGATTTTTTTCTGCATTTAACTCTTCGTGTTAATATTATTCTGTAGGAATTTTCCCCTAATATTCTTTGATAACAACTAACAATCATGGAACTCTACATTTTATTCATTCAAACAACAGAATACAGTATATCAAGGTAAACATTTGCATGCCTTACAAAACCCAAGTCTGAAATTACATATAAAGCCGGAAAAAAATGTTCTAAAGAGGGTGACTATGTTACTTATCATTCAAACAGGGACAATAGGCAATAAATGGGGATTATTCCAGACATTTATCACCCATACCCCCAAATTAGATCTTTTCTTACAACACCTTACAACATAGTGCTTTAAATCTCGAAAAACATAATATGTAATCCAACCTTGAAGACTTGTAAAATTTTTTAAGAAAGCATTGCAGTTAATTCTAGAAGCCATAGTTCTACCTATTGGATCACTAGCAATAGAAAAGTTTTAAAAAAAGATTATTTTTACTTTATAAATGTATAAGAGCCTAGAGACTTGACTTAGAATAATCCAAAGAACAGACCAGTGGAAAAATGTATTAATTTATGCAAAAACCTGCATGTGAAGGTCAATACTTTCTAGACACTACATTCTAATAGTGGCCTAACTAATGATGATAATAAAATAATGGTATTACATGTTTCTATTGTTTTATATTTTTCAAAGATATTTTCTTATCTCTACTGTGGAAAGAAGCTAAACTTTGTACTCACTGTTTAGCACCTTCATTCTCACTATATAAGCATCTGTATTCTACATTATCTTCAATCTTGTTGGCATTTCACACCAGCAGTACAAAATACAGCACGTTATTAAAAATCAAGGAGAAGAAAAAACAAAAAATATCAAGGAGAAGCATTTTGATTACAGTGATTTCTAATTACGATGTGGACTCTACCAATTTGGAAAATTACTGTAATGTAGCTGTAGTTATTTTTTAACATAGTTCTATATAAACAAACATAACTTGGATGTTTACAATAAAAGTAAACCTATTTAAATTATTTTTATTTTACTTTATCTTGTAAATTGATAGTCGAAGTATTTTAAATGTATATGTATTTTAGTAATAAACTGTGAATAAATGTGAATATTTACTAACTGAAAACGCTAACCTCATCCACCTGCCTCCCACCCATATAAGCATGATTACAAGCTAATGAAATTCCTATGTGATTTTCTCAGCATGCATAAAGGCTTTTAAAAAATGTTCCAAGGTCTCTCTGATGATAATATAATCAATACCCTAATCATTGTAGGTTAATAAGATGTATTCTTTCCCTGACAAAACTGTGTACTCTATAATGACATTCAACAAATTTACCTACCTTGTCATTACACAGCAATTCCTTGTAACTGGTTACTTTAATGTAAATACTAAAACAAGGGCATTCAAAGGAAACACAGATTATTATTTAATGTATTATGTATCAGTATAAATTATATATGTAAAAAAGAATCTTAGGAAGCATCTTGTTTCCTAAATAACACCTTGCAAAAAAGATTTAAAACATAATTTAATTCAAGTCTGACCTTTCATTCCGTGGATCTGTTTTGATCTGTTTCCTTAGTAACAACTGGAATAGTAGGTACAACAGATTAGGGAAAAAATATATACATGTGTGTTTGTAGGTACATATATATATACACACATATATATATACCATATACCTACTATAGATACCATATATAGTGTGTGTGTGTATATATATATATAGAGAGAGAGAGAGAGAGAGAGCAAGCATAGTTTTTTATATATATTAGGTAGAGTTCACAACTCCAGCAAGTTAGGTATAATATTAAAGAGACTACAATGAAAGTGATTTGTTAAGTAGAATATCCAAAGAAAGAAAATGAATGAACGGAATTTCATCAGCATAACAGCTGACAGTGTAGCAGGATCAGTAGAGGAGATCAGAGAAATTTCAGCAGGACTTAGGAAGGTTCCAAATCCCCGAAAATATTCTGAGCCCTGCAGAGGAAGAATTTATAGAAAAGAAGGGACAGAGTAAATAGTTCTCATAAGTATTTTGAGTGAGAGATTTTTATAAAAGGTTAAAACACCCATGGAAAAAGAGATGAGTTTCAAGTGTTCTGGAGGCTTTGCAACACGTAAGGGGTTTGCCACAAAAATCTTCCCTGAAACCATATTGTAATGGTAAGAAATGTTTTACTTCTCACCTACATTAGTCATTGAGGATTTGGTTATCAGAATCTTCCAGAAAGTAATATTTTTATTAACTTTTAGGGAAAAGAAGTCATTTATCTTTTAAAGGATGTTAAGTTTGCTTCACCATGCAAATTGATAGATTCAGCCACGGAAACTTTCATTGATCTGATATAGTCAACAAAACAGTAGATGGTTTCCTTGTAAAACTGCCTTCCAACTTTGTTACAAATATATTTGTGGAAACACTTCTTGAATCCAGATATAAAGATCTATAAGCAAACAAAATAAAAATGAGAGCTAACTCTCATTGCATGTACGTAAGTACAACTGGGAGTGGTCGGTTTTACTTTTTCCCTTCTGAAATAGGTAGGGGCATTCACAATTTCTGTAATTCACAGATAACTGCACTATGTGGCGTGCATGTATTTAAAGATAAAACCATAAAATATCCACTGGCCTGCTAAAACTGTCAATTACAGCTTAAGAATCTGTCTAGACAGTATGAGAATTTGGTTTGGGATTGCTTTAGGTTATCATGAAAAGTCTGCAACTTTGAAACCTTAATGCAGCTATTGTGATGAACCTTTTAGAAATGAGGATCTTTTTTTTCTTTCTTTCTTTCTTTTTTTTTTCTTTGGCTGTGCCACACAGCTTGCAGGTTCTCAGTTCCCCAAGTAGGGGTTGAACCTGTGCTATGGCAGTGAAAGCCCAGAATCCTAACCACTAGGCCACCAGGGAACTGCCTAGAAATAAGAATCTTTTAAAGATGAGTATTAGAGACACGAACGATCATTATATTTGGTCATTACCAAACCATTGTGGTTTCGAGGTGACCATGACTGTTATTGAGTTTCACAAATACTTTTCATTGTTGCCTGCATCTAGAATTTGGACAATGGCAGGCATGGTCTCTAATTGCCCTGTCAGTCATAACATTAGGCCAAACTGTGTCTTTGGCCAAACTTTGAAGCAACAGAAGTTTCTTTGTACCTTCCTATTCTTTGATCCCTTTTCCTCGCTCCCTAACCCTCCCAGTGCTTTGCCCCCTCTCTTTTCTACCCTACCACCCTATACCACCACTTCCAACTATCATTCTTTTTCTTGTATTTAAATTTCACATAATTATTTTTTTAAAAGCTAATAATGTCTAGGTACCTGACTCTTTTGAGAGAAATTATATATTAAAAACAATTCTCAAAAGTATAAAAAATTCAATATAAAAAATTAAGTTACTGTTGGATCATCTACTACTCTTGCTCATAAGGCTAAACCAGGGATAGTGAAATTCTATATGAAATCAGAAATGAATTTATTTGAGAGTAGCAAAGGAAGAGATTTCCCTGCCACATTTATCTTCCTCTTGACCATTTAGTCATTCTACTGCCAAGTACTCTTCTGGACCAAGCGGGCAGAGTAGGTTCTAGAAGTGGGAAGAGGGAGAGAGCTAACCTAGACCTGCCCTCCTACTCTTTTTAGCCGGCTAACGGAAGATGTCTTGGAAGGTCATTACAGTCCGCATTTGTTGGCAACCAGCCCAGCTTCCAGGCTCCCCTTTACTTCTTCTAATAAAACTCTGAATTTCCCAGTAGGGTGCTTTGGTCCCACTCCTACCTAGCTCTAGAGGTGAGCCCTTAACTGACTTAAGCCTTTTCATCCTTTCTGGCCATAATGACTGTTTTATGATGGACAAGTAACCAAATGTGTTTGCTCTATCAGAACAAACTCTTTGTCAGACAGAAACAAGAATTATGAATTGCCAAGAGTTGTTGGCAGTCATCTTGGAAACACAAGGGAAAAGCCTGAATGAGAGTTAGGCTAACACCAAGGAAGTGGATCCAACACTGTGAAAGGGCATGCAGAAACTGTCTTATATCCATACTTAATTCTAGACATAATATTTAAGCCCTGGTAAATAACCCTTGCCTGAAGGTTGATCTCCCCTTGATTGTTCCATTACAGGATTCAATAAGTTTCCTTTTATGTGTGAGCTAATTAGAGTCAGGTTCTCTAAAACATTTCTGTTAAGAATGTTCTCTAGTTAAGGCAGTATTTTTCCTGTCAAACGAAATAAATTTGGTCAACTAGTATCCAAGGTAGACACTAAATAGTGGGAAGAAATTGTATAAAGAGCCATGTGCATAATAGTCATCATTAATATGCTCAGATTAAGGGAAAAGCTTAGACTCTAGTCTTTGGTCTACGAGAGAAGGTTGGGTAGTTGACATAAATATCCTCTCCTGCTCCATCTGAAGGCTGATTGGCAGGGACAGGAATTCTGTAGTTGTTGGTTGCCTAGAAAGACAAACACAAAGGATGTTAATAATTCACTGCATTTCAGCACTTAATAAAGACACTCAAAACATAAATCTCTCCTTAGTTCAACCATGATATAGGTCAAATTTCTAGTACAGTTAATTTCATAAAACATTCTCTTCACTGTATTGAACTTCTGTGAGGAATTACATTCTTGATTTGCAGAGTGGTGAGTGAGATACAACAGAGACCTAGCCTTGATTATCACTTGATATATTGTGATATAAATTACCTGTTTAAATGTAAAACTCCCTCTCCTGATGTTAGGCTATTTTGAAGAGAACCATTATTTGTATTTTTTATATGGAAAGTCTAGTACAGTATCTTCCCATAGTGGATAATCATTAATTTCTGTTGAATGGAAAAATAAATATTTTTGAAGTACACAGTGTGCTGGCTTAAAAATAAGCAACTGAACACAATTAAAAAATTACAGGGACTCCCCTGGTGGCACAGTGGTTAAGAATCTACCTGCCAATGGAGGGGAAACAGGTTTGAGCCCTGGCCTGGGAAGATCCCACATGCCGCGAAGCAACTAAGCCCATGAGCCACAACTACTGAGCCTGCGCTCTACAGCCCGTGAGCCACAACTAATGAGCCCGCATGCCACAACTACTGAAGCCCACACGCCTAGAGCCCGTGCTCTGCAACAAGAGAAGCCACCGCAATGAGAAGCCCGTGCACAACAACGAAGAATCGCCCCCGCTCGCCGCAACTAGAGAAAGCCCATAACGAAGACCCAACACAGCCAAAAATAAATAATAAAATAAAATAAATAAATCTTTTTAAAATTACAAAAATAAATGCACATTCACTTTCAAGATGATGTTATACAATCATTAATCTTCTCTACCTTAATTGGGTCACTTTGACCACCTGTATGTATGTGTGTGACAGAAAATACGTAAGCATAAGTGACAGAGGAGGGGAGAGAGTGGGGGCGGGGCAGAATTGAAGGGAGGAGAAGAGAGGGAGAGAGAGGGGTCTTTCGGTGAGTAGTCTGAAAATCTAGTGTGGTTTCAGTGTTTGCGAGGAGAAAGTAAAAGGAAAATTCAAGTGCTATTGTTTTCTATGTAGTTTGTCTAAAAAAATACCCCGCAGAATCAAGTAGGTCTAACTTCACAGACCAGTTTACTGTCTAACTTTCTAATCACCATTCAAATTATCATTATTCTGCAAAAGCCTGGAAGAGTTGAATACCTAGTGAGGAAGTTGCAAAGCGCCTTTCCTCCTCTGAAATTCACAGCAATAAATGTGGCTTTGGATTGGCTTGAATGGACAACAGCTAAGGACAGAGAAGGGATCCGGAAATTGCATGTGACAGAACACGGTTTCCTTGCGTGCAGGCATGGCAGGTCAGACAAGGTCAGACTTCTCCAGCCTTCGCACTTGGTGCCCAAAAGCAAACCATGAGATATTCAGAAAAAAATTTTTTTTTGTTTTGCAAAAAAGTAACTACCTAACAGAAAGAAGAATGTTAAACTGATAGATTATTAAGAAGTTTGAAGCACACACACTGGATTGTCAGAAACTTTTTAGTACTTGAGGTTTGGGCCGTGTAGCATTCAATGGCAAATAATTAAATTGAAGAGATATGGATGTAATTTTAGATAACACTCAGGGAAATGTTTTATTGTAAAATTTTGTAAACACAATAGTATGTGTTAAAGAGAATATCTGACCTATAGTGGAGACAATGAGCACGAAAATAAGTGTCCCTCTTATCTTCACACCCAGAAGGGAATTTCTCCTCTGTCAATTAAACATTAAGGGGCAGGGGCACGTAGAATAGGAGGACAATGTCAAGTTCACTCGATTCCTGCAGCCCAACAAAAAGGTCTTTAGCTTTATAATCTGAATATCCGTTAATTAATAAATTAATCCAAACATCGTAACAATAATGGATATCCTGCATTGCATTTTTCTACGTGCTTGCTATGCTTTTAGTTACATTTAATTTAATCCTCACAATAACCTCATGACATAAAAATATTATCATGCCCTGTACTGGGCCAGATATCATCCCCCCTAAATTTTTGTCCTTCCCAGACCTTCATTAATGTGACCTTATTTGGAAATAGGGTTGCTGCAGATGTAATTAGTTAAAATGAGGTCATACTGAAGTAAGGTGGGCTCTTAGCCCAATATGACTGGTTCCCTTATAAAAGGAGAAGAGATACAGACACACACACACACACACACACACACACACACACACACGGAAGAACGCCATGTCAAGACAGAGGAACAGACTAGAGTGATGCGTCTACAAGCCAAGGAATGCCAACAACCACCGGAAGCCAGGAGAGAAGCACAGAACAGAGTCTCGTCCCAAGAGGGAACTGATCCTGCTGAGACCTTGATTTTGGATTCCAACCCTCCAGAACTGTGAGAGACTAGATTTCTGTTGTTTCTAGTCACCCTCTTTGTGGTAATTTTGTTGCTGCAGCCCTAGGAAACTAATACAGATTTTGGTAATGTGCAATGTTGATTATTATTATCTAGTATAATTGCTCCTTTATTTATGTGATGTAAAACAAACAGTTTCAAAGGTATTAATAACAGGAGACTAGTTCAGAAAATAACCATTTCATCAAATAGCTGATACTGGAACAACAGGCAACTGCACTGGTTAGGTTATTGAAAGGAGAATAAAAAAGAAGATTGCTAACTGCAAAATGGACTGACTTTACATTTATGATGCACAAAACGGGGGGGGGGATGACAATTCTGAGAAAACTTACCCTATTCTGTGTGTCCCAGTACTCTTTAAATAGGCCTCTTTTCTGTCTCCTTCTCCTTCTGGGAAAACATGTACAAGAGAGGTAATAAGAATGACACTCCAGCACCAGCATTATTTCAGACGCTCTATAATACCTCACCTGTACCCGCAGCCCACACGCCCTTAGTGATTATGTTAAAGCAGCTGTCCACAGCGGTTTTATACATACTCACCCAAAATTCCACTGTCCTAAATTTTTTCATTTTTCGTACCTTCTCCAGTGTGCTCACAGATGGTGAAGGCAACTAAATGGATATGCAGCCAGTTCCTTAGTAATTAATCTCAGTGAGTTTACTAAAGAATGGTGCAGAGTGGGTTATTATTGATACATAAATGACTTAGAGATTTCCCACAATTAAAACTTCCTTTTAAATGCTAACAGTGCAACGTCTTGGATGACAATGACAGTACGACTAAGCTTTATGGAATCTTCCGGGAGTTTTACTAAACCACCTGTATGGATTACTTTATTCAGATTTCATCAAAAACTCTCTATTTAACGAGCTGGGGAACTGAGGCACTGTGAGGAAGAGTAATTTGCCCCAAATCACATGGTTGGTTATCAGCAGAATCGGGATTTGAATTCACAGCCCTCCTTCCTGACTACCAGGCTCACTGCTTCTACAGTCACACTGCGCAGCTGAAAACGGGCCATCCGAAACCATACTATTCGATAAACTCTCCACAGTTTCAACAAAACTTATAAAAACCTAACTTCAGGAGGAATCTTTGAAAAGAAAATACAAGAGAAGAGAGTAATGTAATTGAATGCAAAGATGAAATAACTACATCCAAGTGTATGGAAATTGTTATCATGGGGAGATGATTTTCATTCCCCTACAGAAAAGATTCTTATTGAACCACAGAGGGGACGGGTCAGATACAAAAATGTCGAGGTTTTTTTTAAAGATGAGGTTATAATTACTTCACAGAAATTTTGAAAACCTGGCAAGATAGTCTCTCTCCAGGGAAAGGTTGTTCAGATAATCACTGTTGACTCTGATGGTCTCTTCTAGTTGCTATGAAATCCTCCTACCATGTCAACAGAATCACAGACTATGTGCATTTATGTATTTACTTATTAAGTAGTATTTAAACAAATTATTTACTTACTTTATGTGTAAATTTACTATGTGCAAGTCATATTTCTAAGATCTTTTATATAAATTACTTATTCCTCATAAGAAATCTATGATACAGACACTATTATTATCCTCTTTTCACAAGTGAGGAAACAGACACAGATCTATGACTTTTGATCCTTTGTTAAATTATCTTTCACAAGGCTTGTTATATCATAATATAGAGTTAACTTTCCCAAGTAGGTCCAAATATATATATATACATGTGTGTTATATATATAAACAAATATATTTTTTAACATCTTTATTCGAGTATAATTGCTTTACAATGGTGTGTTAGTTTCTGCTTTATAACAAAGTGAATCAGCTATATGTATACATATAATCCCCATATCTCCTCCCTCTTGCGTCTCCCTCCCACCCTCCCTATCCCACCCCAACAAATATACTTTTAACATAAGCTTAGCATATACAATGTGATGAGGAAAAGAGAAGATGATTTTTTTCCCCAGTTTTATTGAGATACAATTGATACAATACAGCACTGTGTAAGTTTAAGGTGTACAGCATAATAATCTGACTTACATACATGATGAAACAATTTCCACAGTAAGTTTGGTGAACATCCACCATCTCATATAGACACAAAAGTAAAGAAATAGAAAAAACATTTTCCTTGTGACGAGAACCCTTAGAATTTGCTCTCGTAACAACAGGCATACATAATGTAGAGCCGTGTTAATTATATTTACCACGTCGTAGATTGCATCCCTAGCACTTATTTATCATACAACGAGAACACGAAGTTTAGAGTTAGATGATCTGCGTCTAACTTGTGCTCTGCAATTGACTAGTTATTTGCATCTCTAAAGGTCAGTCCTCTCACCTGTAGAATAAAGACAGTAAACATATTCCCGTTCTGGCTTGCTTGATTCTAAGGAGTTTCCCTGGGATGAGGAATGATCAGCGCTGAAACCCGGAAAGTCCCAGACAAACCAAGACACCCTATTTGCTGTGAACCTCGAAGCTGACTACAGAGGTAAAAGTAAGTGCCTAACATTTGCTCGCTAAATATTAAATTTCTTCCTACAGACTCAGGTGTCAATCCCTAGACTGTATCTCGGCTCCTGTCACGCTTACTGGTGCTATGCCTTCCCCTAGCCATGCTCACTGAATATGGTCACTATTCTGGTCTCTAACTGGAAATGACACCAACTGTGCTCCAAAGGCCTCATGCTCACAGGCTCCCCGGTGCTGGGCGTGAAGGAAGAATTCAGTCTCCTTCAGGCACCCTGTGATGTATTTTGGCTTCTCTCTAGGTCAGCACATCTGAAGCTGAAGCGGCAGGATTATTTTAAACAGTTGCTAAGACAGAGTTCAGAAGGTCATTGTTTAGTCCCTTGGGTCATTTTTCAAGTCGTTTCCATTCTAAGTAACGACCACAAATCAATACCAATGACAAGGTAGAAAGAACAAGTGCTTTTTGCTGTGTGGTGTTTGGCCATGGTTATGCATTCAAGTCCACTGATCTTCTTTTTATCACATTTAACCAAGTGGGACAAGATATTCTACAGTTCAATTTAGCTATTCATGTAAAACTGATGCATTTTCATGAAGCTAAATCCTTTCTGTCCAATATCTGTGACCCTCTCGAGGTCTGTCCTGTCACTCACTCTCTCCTAGCCATATTCCTTGTGTTCCCATGTGCTCCTGCTGTCGTATCTGCCCTCGGTGCATTTTTTAATCAACCAAGGTGAGGCAGTAGAGAAATCCTCAGTGTCACTAACATCCTTACCTCAATTTGCTAATTTCTGACCAGGGAAAGACTGGAGGGCAGCCCATGATGGACAGAAAGGAACCACGACAGTTTCATGTTTCAATTTAATTAGACAAATGCTTATGGACCATCCTTATTTGGAAAGATTAGCGCTAAATGCTATCAAACACTAAAAAATGAATAAAACATAATCCCTGCCATTATGAATAGAAGGGAAGCCAAGCATGGAAGTGATTAAACTACAAAGCAGGCTGCGAGGTGTGGTGGTTAAGAAGTGCAACACGATTCTGGATGGTGACATCATGTCTACTTGTAGGGAGGGAGAAGCAGGACAGCCCTCCCAGAGGGGACACGCATCCCACACCTTGAATGGTCTGCAGGACCAGATCATTCTAAGGCCAAATATGGGGGAAATCAGCATTTTGGTGTCATAACAAATGGGAAGAGTCAGGCGTGTTCACAGAATAAAAGTTGTAGTTTTAATACATTTTGTCAATATCAGGGGAGTAAGTAAAGTAGAAAATATGAATGAATATTAGGTTGGGGTCAGATTAATTGGGCTGGGGTCAGAACAAAGGGCACCTGTGCCACAAGGTTAGTGAGCTTAGCGTTATCCTGGCGCCAGTGGAAAGACAATAAACAAGTCTTAAACAGGGAGACGACGTGGCCAGTCTAGCTTTTAGAAGAGGAACCAGGAAAATAACAGATGAGTTAGAAAGGGGGAGTACCGCTGAAGTCAGGCGAGCAGTGAGGGGAGCCTTCGAAGAGGATACGGCGACGAGATGGGGAAACCGATGGGAAACCCCGTCAATAAGCACGCAGGACTGTGTGTGTGTGTGTGTGCGTGTGTGTGTGTGCGCGCGTGCATGCGTGAGTGGTAACATTACTGGGGGAGAAGAGTGGAGATGGATGTATTCCTTCACTCAACAAACATACAGTAAGTGCCTACCATGTGTCGGACATTCAAAACGTAGACATCAAAAGTTTGGTTCCTTCTTTCCTTAAGAATTTAATACTTTAGTTGGATCACAAGTATAAGGAATGATTCCAACCCAATATGACTACAGCTAAGATTGCAACAAATACCTGGACTGGTGAGTTGATGAACATGGGGCAGCTAAGAAGGGAAGAGTTAACCAAGAACAGCCTAGAAAATTGCCAAGTGTGCCACAGGCGGTAAAAGGTAGGAAACTTTAGAAGAGGCCAATGGCCACCTGCTCTCTCTAGGGCAGCCCCTCCCAACTCCTTTCTTCTCAATGATTTAATAAAGGCACCTACACTGATTGTTTCAGAGAATATAGAACCATTTAAAATCACGTTGCTTGCTTATTAGAATATGCATGCCACTACATCTCAGTCACCACTGCCACAATAAATATTTAATGAATGAATGAATGAAGGCATTATTACTGTTCAATCCTGATCTTCTCTCAGAATCCATCTCTCTCTCTCTCTCTCTGTTACACACACATACCTCCCCCTCACCTGACAGCCGTTTTCCTTTGCAGGAGGAGAGGAGAGACGGGGTAGCAGACAGAGCAGAGGCACCAGGCGGCTGGCTTTGTTAGTGCAGGGGTGCACTGCCCACTCCTACTAATGCCGAAATGAGTCATTCTAGCCTCCTCCTCCAACTTTAACTCCTTCTCTGCTACGTACAAGAGCAGCGCTCAAAGTACATGGACTCAGTACCTGAGTCATAAGACAGCTTGACCAACTACTGGGTTATTAATGGAGAAACTCCAGCGTCAGAATTACTCAGGGAAAACTAGATCCAGGAGGAGCTGCAATACTCACCTCTTATAAGGAATGGCAATGACGGTGGTAATTAGGATAATCAACAGCAACAACAAAGCTGTGCCTGCGGCCATGAAGAGGATGGATTGGTTATTGGTTTTACCTAAGAGGAAACAAAGTTATAGGAGGAATTAGGAATTCAGCTAAAGCCAGAAAGGAAAGGGAAGTGGGAAAATTAGGAAAGGGTATATTAATCATCATAGGGTAACAATGTAAAACAAAGATTCCAGTAAAAAATAGGATGAGATAGGGGAAAAAGATTTTTCTTTCAGTCTCCTAAATACTTCTGACTCCTCACAGATTTTCACTAGTTCCTGGATCTAATGGTGGGTTTGACACCTTATTGAGACCAAGAATAGAAAGCATTCAAGACAGATATCACTTCATTCTAATGAGCTCCTGATCACATACATGAAATCTTTTGTAGGAAAAAAACACATCAAAATAGTATATAAATGAAGATTACTTCTTAGTTCTATTGCATTAAGTACATCCAAGACACAACAGTATGTAACTTTGATGTTTATAAGTGGAATTTTGTTCAAGAAATATTGTCTACTCAATTACGGTTAATGATAAAAATAATCAGGAAAAGCATGTTACTTTTCCAACTCAGCGATTAACTGGAAAGAGCAATGGCCAGGGAATCTGAAATTCTCATCCTGGTTCTTTCACTGTTTAGCTGTTTGACCTCCAGCAAATTCCTAACCTTCTCTGCCAGCCTTCCTTCAACTGTCAAGTGATGCCAACACTTCTAATTACATCACAGAGCTGTGATAAGAGGCTAATAAGGCAATATTCAAATATTTGCTCACATCTGGAGCCAGATCCCATGAGGCCAGAGACCATTTCCTCTTTCAAATGTCCGCCTGCCCACAGCACACCTCACCCACCGCCACCCACAGAGCTCCTTACAAGAAGAAGAAACTCATCAGTATGTGTTGTTGATGGAAACAGGATTGAATTGAAACCGAGGCGCCATCTTTTTTTTTTTTTTCTTCTTTTTTTGCGGTACGCGGGCCTCTCAGTGTTGCGGCCACTCCCGTTGCGGAGCACAGGCTCCGGACGCGCAGGCTCAGCGGCCATGGCTCACAGGGCCAGCTGCTCCGCGGCATGTGGGATCTTCCCGGACCGGGGCACGAACCCGTGTCCCCTGCATCGGCAGGCGGACTCTCAACCACTGCGCCACGAGGGAAGCCCCGAGGCTCCATCTTTATGGCCATCCCTATATCTTTAGGCAGCGAATTTCCCAGGAAATTTGTAGGAAAGGGGCAGCTATGGCAGAGAACAGCACAGCTTCCCTCTCTCTTGAAATAAAAGCTCGAACGCTTGTACCCTGACTCCCAGGCTATCTGGAATCCCACAGCAACCTGTAAACCACACTTTTCACAGCATTCTTCCCAATCCTTCACTCAGATGATTTCTTCCTTCCTGACCCACTATAGCTGAGATTTTTTTCATGATAAGAGCTCAAAGTCTACTCCACTCATTCTTTTGCAAGCTTTACTGCAAAAAGAAACTAAGTCAAAAAATGAACATTATTTTTATGTTTTAAATTTGTTAACCTGTAAGGTGAATAAAGATAGAAAAAATATATGAACACTTTTAAAGACCTTGTATGTAGTGCCTAAGATAGGGTTTTGTCCAAATACGATGGGGAGAAGGAAAGAGAAACTTATTCAGAACAAAAATACATTGAACAACAACAAAAAAATACATTCAACCACCACTGCAAAAGGAACAAGGATATTTTTTCCCCGTCAAATATGAAATTAATGTTTTTAAGCTCTTGGCACATTATTAAAAGCAAACAAAATACCTGAAAGTATTTGCATTATAACACAGGCCTATAAAAGGACCGCAGTTGCTATGCTGACATAATTTGAATACAGTAGATGCTAAGGTTAAATTAAATAGGCATGGTGGAAAAAAATGAAAGTTATGATCAAAAAATTCATTGACAGTGTTTTGGGAAAATTATTTACCTGTTTTTTGAAATTTAGATCTTAATTACAGTAAAAAAAAGCCAATCTGGGTGGACTGCAGAGATCTAAATGTTTAAATGTAAACATAAGAATAAACTATAAGTGAGTATTATTTAATTTCTGTAATGAGAAACGACTTTCCAATTTATACAAATAAGCAAATACATAGGATTGACTGGGTCAAAATGAAAAATATCTGTAGGTCAAAATCATCACATGTAAAGGCAAAAAATTAGTATCTTTAACATACCTTCGCTATCAAGAAAAACCTATGTTAAGACAATAAGTAAGATAAAAAACAACTTATTAACCAAAAGTGCTTAAAGACAAGTTTGCATGAAAGGAAGAAGGTGGCAAGATGGACGACCTCAGGCTCCATTTGGGGAGAGAAATCTGCCGCAACCCGCCTCTGGGAAGAAATCGCTCTCTGTGCGTCAGACCTTTTCACGAGCTTCTTGCACATTTGATTAATTACTTTTTTCCTAAAGAAATGCTCAGAAATGTGAAAAAAGAGTTTTGTGGAACATTTATAAGAGCAAAAAGAAAATCCTTCTTTCCCAGGAGCACTCTAAAGTAAGACGACACAGCTGAGGGTCTCAAATGTAATTAGAATCACAGGGCAGGGGGACGGGGGGAGGCTCGTTAAACCACAGATGGCTGAGCTCCCCCCTCAGAATTTCTGACTCAGGAGGTTTGTGTGGGTCCCAGAATTTGCAGCTCCTGTGTGATGCTGGTCTGGGGCCACCTCCTAGAGAATCACAGCTATAGACATTAGGATCATGGGTGTAAAGAATCCCAATGAAATGGAAAACTGCTGACTCCAGATAGAAAGTTAAGTAAAATTTCAAAGCCAGAATTCACAGTTGTGCATGCTATGATGTCTCAATCAAGTATAGACCTTAGGATGAAAAAGCCTGCCAGGCAGTAACACGCCAAAATTTTAAAGTGATGATCTTCAGGGAATAGAATTAAAAGCGATTGTTTCTTTAAGCTTTTTGCTATTTTCCAGATGTACTAAATTATGTATTGCTTTTAATAATCAGAAAAAAACTGTACAAACACTTAAAGGTCTGCATGCTTAAAGCAGAATACTCTGCCAGTTTTTCGTGGTTATATTTGAAGTGCAG
The DNA here is from genome assembly GCF_005190385.1 of Monodon monoceros. Taxonomy (NCBI): domain Eukaryota; kingdom Metazoa; phylum Chordata; class Mammalia; order Artiodactyla; family Monodontidae; genus Monodon; species Monodon monoceros. The sequence continues at coordinate 7,344,676 of NW_021703765.1, read as the reverse complement.
GATGTAGAGAGCGTCTTTGCAGAAGTGCACTCTGAGTCCTTAACAATTAAGATGGCGTTCTTTGCCAAGCTCCCAGCTGTATGAATTAAGTAGAAACCACTGAAAAGTATCTTCATTTGTTTCACACTGCTCACTTATAAAATCTAAATTTCAGATGCATTCCTTAATGTGACATATGTTGCCTCTTTTTAACCTCTTTTAGCAATGGGTGACCTGCTGGACTCAGATCCGTCTTCTTCACTCATCTTTTAACACATAGTGTTGAGGCAGACTGTGTACCTGGCATTAGAGATGAAATGGTGGGCACCGAAAAAAAGCATGGGAGTCTGGTAGAGATTCACTTACAATCCAGAGTATCCCAGCCTATAGCCAATCCTACTTGTTACCTCCTTCTCAGCTTCCCACCCCTCTGCTGCGTTACTGTGAACCAGCAGTACTTGGACCAGGCTGGTGTAAGCACCCAACTTGCTGGGCCCTGTACGGCTAAAACCAAAAAAAGATGGAAAAGCAAATGGGTGTGGGTGCTTTAGGGAGTTAATCAATAGTTCCTAACGTTCACTTTTTCCTAAATTCTTTTAATAGATCTTAGCTTGAGTAACGTCAGCCCTCAAGCCCCTCTCTTAAAGAAAGAAGTACTGTCTCTTCTCGGCAGCCACTATTTTGCTGATTTTTTTTCAACCTTCATCCCAATGCGGTGTTGATTCATAGGAGGACAAAAGTGTCGTGAACCATAAAGCCATTATCTTCCCTCCCATCAAGAAAGATAAATAGGACTCCCCTGGTGGCGCAGTGGTTAAGAATCCACCTGCCAATGCAGGGGACGTGGGTTTGAGCCCTGGTCCGGGAAGATCCCACATGCCATGAAGCAACAAAGCCTGTGCACAACTACTGAGCCTGTGCTCTAGAGCCTGCGAGCCACAACTACTGAGCCCACGTGCCACAACTACTGGAGCCCGTGCGCCTAGAGCCCGTGCTCCGCAACAAGAGAAGCCACCGCAATAAGAAGCCCGCGCACTGCAAGGAAGAGTAGCCCCCGCTTGCTGCAACTAGAGAAAGCCTGTGTGCAGCAATGAAGACCAAATGCAGCCAAAAATAAATACATAAAATAAATAAATTTATTTAAAAAAAGGAAAGAAAGGTAAATACAGTTAAAACAATTTAAAGCACGTCAGTGAGATATATAAATGAGTAACTTACTCGAGGACTGCAAACCTCCAGGCTACGTTTCTGCCAATGACAAGTATTTACAGCTGAGTTATAAACCCTTAGAAAGGCTTGGGATATAAATGCTTCCAGGTCCTTGCCTCAGAGCCAGGCGGGTAAGAGCAGGCATTGATGTTTACTATTTATCTTTTATTAGAGTCTGGGGTGGGGTTAGGGACTGGGGAAACCAAGCAACTTAGAACCTAAATATCTGGACCAAAAAACATGCTGAGAAAAACTCAGAGATCCTGACCCTCTACCCAGCCCTGGGCAGGTCATGGTAGATACGAGTAAAAGTTATTCTTGCTGTCTTACCTCATTAAAAAGAAGAGAAATGTTTGATTTCGCTCTATGTACAGATGGGATACACACTGTGTATGTTCCCACAGGATAGATGTGTGTTAGTTGACAGACTCAGTGCTATCAGGTTGATTCCAATTTTTGACTCACTGTATAATGCAAATATCCAATCTTCGTCCCATATTAGACACTGATTTTTTGAAAAAAATAGATGGAGGAGGGAAGCCTTCAGTTCTAAGTCCTATCTTCAGTTCTAAGTCCTATCTTCTAATTCTTTTCCCTGGAAGACCCCGGCGTAAGATCACTTGACCTTCTGGACACTTTTTTGGCAACTGCAAAATGATGATGCAATCAATCCAAGGGTGGCCATGGGGGTGGCTCTAGATAAAACATGTAGGGGGGCTTTATTTACATATTTAAGCACCACATAATGTAAGCTATTAAGAGTGAACTTATGTTTTGTCCGCACACATTCAAAATTAGAGTTAAATAACTAATTTCTATTCTTTTCACGTTGACATTCCATGTTGCACTAGTCATGTATAACAGAGGATGCTTGTCCCTGTAACTAGATTCACCTTTCTGGGGAAAGGTAGAAGTGGTGTTGATAAACATGTATAAAATGGTTGTAGCTTTGGAGGACCACTGGAAAAAATGGTAGTCTGAAGTCTGTTGAACGTTCCTGTATGCCTGAAATACAGGCATGGTAATATGATCCCAAGTTTTCAAAGGTCGACTTTCTTTGTGCAGACCGATTTTATATTCTTTGTAGTTCAGAAACCTTTCCCTGTTTTATAGCAAGAAGGTCCTAGGGAATAAATTATTTTCAGAGAATTAAAGGGCCATGACATCAACCTCTAATTTTTCTTCTGAGTGAATAGTAACTATTCCTCCTCAAAATGAAAGTATTATCGTATATGTGGAATCTAAAATATGACACAAATGAACTTATCTATGAAACAGAAACAGATTCACAGATATAGAGAACAGACTTCTGGTTGCCAAGGGAGAGGGGGTTGGGGGAGGAGTGGGTTGGGAGTTTGGGGTCAGCAGATGCAAGCTATTATGTACAGAATTGATAAAAAAACAAGGTCCTACTGTATAGCACAGGGAACTCTATTCACTATTCTGTAATAAACCATAATGGAAAGGAATATAAAAAAGTATATTTATACATGTATAACTGAATCACTTTGCTGTACAGCAGAAACTAACACAATATTGTAAATCAACTGTGTTCAATAAAATTTTAAAAAAGTATTATTAGATTTTAACTGAGAAACATAAGGTGCAGAGAATCTAAATAATTGTCCTGTAATTACAGAGCAAGCCAATGAGGAAGCGAGTTTCTAATCTTATGTACATGTTTTGCTGCAATGGTTTTGCCTCTCTTGATGGAAAATAGTTTCCCAAGTGACTTAAACACTTTAAAACTTTACGTCAGTTGAGAAACACATAGTCTAAGATAGGCTGACCACAGTAGCTACATTTTCTGGTGTCACTATGTGCACTGGCCGTACTCTGGGCCATAGTGCTCTACAGCGAGTGAAGTACGGTAAGGGTACCCAAGTCAGCATGTGCGGCACAGGGATGGCGAACGTTCTGATTTGCTAATTTGTTGAGAAAATTTTCAAGGCTGACTCCATCATATTAGATGTCTCACCTTTCTACCCGAGTATTCCTTAGTCTTATGTTCTATTTCTTAAAATATTTCTCCATTTTCATAAACAGATATTATTTATTAAAGGAGATTGTCATTTATACATCACAAGTCAGAATGTCAAGACCTGCACACTTCCTGCTCCCTTCTGTGGTGAATTAGTGTGCAGAAAAGAGTTAACGTAGCAGCCCGAAGACTGCTGGCCTTAGAAAGGCCTGCTTGCAAGGTTGGCTCTTGGCTAGTGTGTGGGAACTTGGATTTGGGGAGTGTTCTCACCATTTCTTAACTGTTAGGGTGGTTTATTGAGTCTAAACTGTTGATACAAACAATGTGGTTTATGCTAAACACCTGCTTTCCTTCTGGGAATTAGTCCTTCTGACTTTGCCCCATGCATCTTTTCCCTTTGCTGATTTTGCTTTGTATCCTTTTGCTGTAATAAATCGAAGCCATATCTTTGGAATGTAATCATCAAAGAAGAGAGAGCCCGTATCTTCCAATTCTGTGGGAAGGTAGAAGCCTAACTTCCAAGGGAACCTTGCTCCGAGGTGCAAAACTACCTCCTGGCGTAAAGATGTAAGAAGCTCATTTTTCCTTTGGATAAAGCCAATTAGCTAACATAGATGGTCATACCAGGTGAATTTAGGATGAGCTGTGTGTGACAAATGATGCTATCAAGTCCTCCTACTTGAGGACTAGTTACTGTTTACCTTGAGAACATGCATATAATGGGTTGTATCTGCCAGGCTTTACAAAAGGTTAAGATTTCCTTCTGTCTTTGCAGCGTCTTAGTGGACCGCCTGTGATGCATATCACAATTCTGGTTTCATGCTTATTCAACAATAAAATTGTTTTCTTTCCCTTCTTCCTTGGTGGAGCAGTTTTCTAGGTAGGGAGGAGATTTTGTTTCCCATTCTAATTCCCCAACACATTGTTGTTATTACTGTTGTTTAACCAAGTGTAACTCTACATTACTGTGTCACTATCATGCTTATCCATGAGGATATAATGGGAAATTTTTCAAATGTTCCACTGAAATCAAGATGAACATTTTACCCATGCAATAAAACATAAGTAGGCCTAACATACCATTTAAATTATTTATTTATTTAGCTGTTCAAGATAAAGGTCCATAAATGTGAGAGAATATAACTCTTCAGAATATTTAATATAGAAAACAGACTTCTGTGTTTTCGTGGTAGATTGTGAAGGCTAAGTCCTTGCTGTCCTTACTCTGATGGCTAATAACTGCAGCTCTGGGTCCAATGGTCATCAGTCAACTAGGAGAACTGGAGGGAGAGTCGGATTCGAGAGGAAGGAGGAGGGACTTAAGGCGGAAGGAGGGCGTGTTCAGGAACTCTGAGCCGGTTTCAGGGCAGTTGCTCAAGGAAGCAAGCTTGCCCACGGGGAGATTCTGCTGGGTGGGTCTGGTGAAGACCTTGGGGGCAGGTGTTGGCAAAGCCAATGAGTCACGTGAGAGCTGAGCTCTCACCAGTTCTCTCCAGCAAGGACCTTAATTCGCCTTTGCCTGGAGGCTACTCCTAAAGTTGCCCTAGCCTGTGCCTGGTGTGGACATGACTTATGAGCAACCAGCACTCCCCTCCAGACCCTAACACCTACTACCTGATTTTGCTTGTGCCTCATGTGACTGTGTGAACACCCTCCCTCACGTGACTTCAGGATACCTGCAAACCCCAGAAAAGGGGACGAGTCAGCGGGGAACCCACAGACACAGCACCTGGGGCGACCTCAGCAGGTGGAGCTGGAAGAAACTAGCGAGCGATCAAACTCCCGCTCCTTTGCCTACAGATGCTCTATGTGCTGGCTCAGTAGGTAACCCATTGCACCTATGAACCTCCTAAAAGGATGGACACAAGGCTGTGGAACTCCACAGTAGCCAGCTTCCCTTGTGATGTTGCTGTTGACGGCAGTAATGATTTTTTCCTTCCACTTGGAGAAGCAATATAGTGCCACAGTTAAGAAAAAGAACCCTGAAGCCAGTCTGCATGGCTTTGAATCCCAGCCCCTCTCCCTACTAGCTGTGAAGCCTTGGATAAGCCTTCATGCCTCACTTAACCTCTCCATGCCTCACTTTCCTCATCCATAAAATGTAGATAATAATAGAGCTGTTGCGACAACTAAATGAGTAATTACGAATAGATTCTTAGAGTGACTGGCACAAACAAGCATAATGTGTGAGTTTGTCATATAGTGGCCAGGACAAAGCCCTGTGACACTTAGTTCTTATGACTGCTATTTATAACTTTTCCCTTGGGTTCTTAGAAAACTTTAGACTGCAAACTATATGGCATTTATAAAGGCCTATATATAAATGTCCTATAAATGTCATACAGATATTTCCAGAATATGAAACAGACAGCAAGCTTTGGGCTGAATATTTACCTCCAAATATTCTATCCAACTTAAGACATTTTAATTAAAAAAGTGTTTACTAAGTGCTCTACAAAACATGTGAAAGCTAATGCCTGGCTATAAGAAATAAGCGCTCTGGTAATAATTGCAAAACCTGCAGCTTTATGCTCTAGAGTTTAATTATCCATCTGATCTCTCCACTTTTAAAATAGCCAGTGATTACAAAAAAGGAATTGCACGACTGGATTTCAAAGCTGATATCTTCACTTATTAGACCAGGAAGAGGAGACGGTAGCCAGCATAAAAGCAAAGCAACCTGTTTTGATTAAAGTGGGATTTGCGTGTTTCTTGTGAGTGTAAAATTGCCCACAAGCACAAGCACAAGCACATGTATTTACTGAATGTTTACCATATGGCAGATTGTCCCACCTAACAATATTCACAGTTATCTTAGTTCACAAAATTTGTGTATATACACATACAAATTAAAAGAGTGAAGAATTTATCTCAGTGCTCTATATAAAACATGAAAAAATCAGAATAATGGTTATACTTTGCAAGCCTGTATTTTTTTTATATTTGTAAACTCACCTCTTATGTGGCCCCAATTTGGGGGTCATTTGCACATCCATCATGTCCTTGAGCTTCTTTGATTTGAAGCCACAGAAAAGATCCCATCCTTTGTTAACGTAGTTTCTCATCTCAATATTTACTCTTTACTTGCCCGTGTCTATCACTGTGTTGATAAGGATTTTTCATTTCACTCACTATTCACCTTAGCTAAAGCCATTTCTCCTCACCAGTGCAGTGGAGAGCTTTAAACAGTTCAACCTTACATCCGTGAAAGGAAGAATCTCTTCCTGTGGGTTAATTAAATAAAACACTACTCTTATACTTAAAAGATTATGAACATCATAGTTATTTTTGAGTTTTAGGCAAAGTGAAATACATCAAATTAACTCTGGAAATGAAGTTTAGAGTGACCAATGAGAATTACAAAATATTTATTTTATTAAATTATCCAAGCATACTCCTCTGTTAAATAAATAACTCTTAAAAACCCCTGAATCGTTTCAGTGTAAATAACTTTAAGATACAAATGGGGGTTCAAAGATGTATCTATACAAATGACAGATCCGTGTTTATTCTTCATTTCTTGTTCTTTTAAATAACATAGCCCTCTGCAAACCTACTGGGTCACCTTTGAATATTTGTCAAGGGTCAGGTCAGTACATGTTTGAAATACCTCAGTTGAAGTTGGAAGTAGTTGTCTGACTAATTGAATTGCAATACTTAAAGCTAGAATTGCTATTAAGAATGAAATGCCATTAATCTTATATGAAGAACTAACTTTTTTTAAAATTTTAAGTAATTTTCTACTTGCCTTTGGGGAAAACTTCACACAGTCATCTACGTTCAGTTTCTAATAAGGCTCTCAGAGACAATTACAAGCTGTTTCCCAGATGCTTTAAAATTTAAAAAAGCACACACACGACAAAGGAGTCCAAAGGGCTATTTTGCCTTTGGAGTCATTAGGCAGGTCTCTCACACAAGTGTGGTCATGGATTTTAAGTGGGAAGAAAATCAGTACATTTTTCTGAATTTGAATTCCTACCTGTACTCTAAGTTCCTAAAGAGAGGAAAGTGTCATGAAAATTACTTGAAATTCAGGCTGAGGATAAAGATCCACTTGAAGAAATGCAGTTCCTTGGATTAGCTGCTTTCTAATACCACCAACTTACTTTGTTTATAGTAGTGATAACAATACACATTCATCAATGTTCCTTATGTAAGAGCACCATCAAATCCACTTAACATTAGATTTTCAACATTTCCTTCTCTCTGTTAATAACTTGTCAATCCAATACCTTGTTTATCTACACAAATATGGTACGTATAAACAATGACTGCAGGCAAACATTCCAGGATTGTGTGCCTTAGGAAAGATGAATAAATCAACATGTGGGCTCACAAAACAAACTGAATGACTGACTGCTTGCTTGTTTTTTTTTTAATTAGATGTCTCATAAAAGAACTGATGTGGGCAGAGGCAACTGTAAAACTACAACGACATAATAGGCCCTGATTGAGCAATCAACTCACTTGTGATGTTGGAAACAGTATGTTTCATCTGGATACCCAGTTATCATCCAGAATTTTAATAACATAACTAAACTGGGCTAAAAATTGTACTTGATCCGTATTGGCAGAGGCTATTTGAGCCTCCAGGCAGTGAAACCAGTGCTCTGGGATTCCGGTCCTATGGTTCTATCATATAAATTAACTGTCATGGACATTATTTTCTATGTAGGAAGAGATGATAAAAGGCTGAGGTTCATCACACCGGGTCATGGAAATGTACCATATCTGGCAGCCCAGCACATACCAGCTCAGAAAAATGCCATGCCTACAATAGTTGCATCTATTATAAATTCAGAGGAGTGGGACAGAAGGTTCTGGATTAATAAATCCCTAAAAATATACATTTTGTCGACAACCTCAAACTGTTTAGGAATCCAAATCACCTGGGAGAAAAATGAGTGAATTTTAGCAGAAACTAAGGCCAAAGAAAGAAATGAAGTTTATTTCTCCTCCATAATATTCTCATGGTCTAACTCAGGAGCAGAGTCCAGAGGCAGTAATCTCCACCAAGCCAGCACAGGCAAGATTTAGAACCTATAGCATCTATTCCTCAATGTTACCCCTTGGTCGACCCCATACCTGACAGAAGAAAGATATGGGAAGATTCTCTTGGTTGTGGCCCCATGATTTCCTAGTGAAAACTTCTGCAATCTCCATTTATAATTTCCATCCTCCACGTCTATTGACTAGCAATTATACACCATTTATATAGAATATGCAAAACAAGAGAACTAAAAAAAGGAAATCACCTTTTTGAAAGATACATATGTGAACAAAGTTCATGAAAATTTTCTCCCCAAACATTGCAGTGGATTTTCTGAGAGTTCAGGTTTCTTTGATCAGCAATCACTAAACCTCAAATGTTGTGTTGATGAAGAAAATCTAGAAATAATCCAGCTAGAAAACTGGGCAATAAAATGGACACAGTCCCTACTAGAACATACAGAAATATTAACATACACAGAATCGGTCAAGAACACTTATTAAGCACATTCTGGAAAGATACATTGACAGCTCTAAGCAGAGATGTCATAATCCTTAATCTCAAGTAATTTCTAATATAAGAGTCAGGACCATTGCAAACAGGCACAGTTATTAAATGACTCAAGGGTATCAGTTTCCTAGTTATAAAAATTTGAGAAATTCAAGATGCTTGATGGTTCGATGTCAGGCAAGCAGTTTGAGCTAATGTGAAAAGATCGTGAAGATGGTAAGATCAGACTGAAACCCTAAAGGAAAGGAGGTAACTGTGGTGAAAATTAGTAAATTCGTTGGGAATAGGAGAAAGTAGGAACGTGGCATTGGTGACAAGCGCAAGCTGACGTTCCAATCTGACCAACGACACCTCCCCCTTCTCCAGGCCACCTGTGTGCCCAGCCACGTGTGTAGGGGACCTGTGGCCCATCACCAAGCCTGTGCGTCAGCTGGGGTCTGCATCAGTGTGCAGGAAGGGGCACCTTTTTTCTAATTTATCTGCCACTTGTCATTTGTCTACCTGAAGTGGGCTCCTTTTTTGTGGCCCAAAGACCCAGTATGTGACAGTGGTAGCCTAGTTTGAGAGCTCAGTCATTCATGTACTGATTATTGCAACTGACTCTTAGCTAATTTCCTCTGCCTCAAATTTCTCTTTTTCTACTATTTGACTTACTTCCTTAAATACTACTTTGTGCCATCTTTGATCAAGAACTGATAGTGGCTTTAATTGCTCTTACATGAGATCTAGTATTTCACCAAGTTATCACTTAGTTGAGCCTACCTCCTTCTATATTAATCCATAACTCAGAATCTCTGTACCAACCTAGTCATTTGAGTGCAATCACCCATGCACAACTCCCCTGCCCCACCCCGTGCATACTGTTTACATCCCTGGACTCTGTTTTGTCCCTTTGCTCTGCTCTGATCATCAAAGCTGTATCTGAAACTTGATGGTTCAGCGGTCATGGCTCATGGGCCCAGCCGCTCTGCGGTATGTGGGATCTTCCTGGACCGGGGCATGAACCCGTGTCCCCTGCATCGGCAGGCGGACTCTCAACCACTGCACCACCAGGGAAGCCCTATACTTCTTAATATAGTTAAAAACTAGTCTTCTCCAGAAACTTTCTGAGGGACTGATTTCATTTCTCTGATCCTTATTATTTTTATAATTAATAAACTCAGTTGAACAATTGTAGTTTGCACATCATTAAATTAATATTAAAAGACTTCACAAATTATTTTGGTAGAACTTAAAATACTTTTCTCATAAGTAATGAAAATCCAGAGGATATTAAGGGCCAAAAATAATTTTGGTCACTGTCAGTATGCATGCATTTTTCCCCTGTTCCTGGCCCCTGCGGTCTAGACAACATTCAAATTCAGAAAACTCAGTCTGGAACCATTTTACACTACTACCCAGGTCTTGAGTGCAAACAGGGGGAGTCAAGTATTTCTTTTCATTCAGCAAAGAAAGTCAATAGTAAATTTGTGTTCAGCTCATGCTTCTGCCACTTTCTCCCTCTGTTCAAAATAAGTCAAGGCCTGGATATACAATGTATTGGTTGACATCTTATCATCTTTTCAGTGGCCTCTCAGTACCTGGTACTTGTCTGAAGATGAACACAGGCAGGCAAAATCAGGGAAAGAACGTGTGTGTGTGTGTGTGTGTGTGTGTGCGCGCGCGCGCGTGTGTGTGTGTAGAATACGATAGTCCTGAAAATCTTGCTTTTGGATCCCGTAAAATAAGTTGATGGGAGCTAACAAAAGGATGCACAGCGGTTTATAAAATCTGTGTCACAATCACCTTTCCCTTGATAGTTGAAATAAATTAAATCAGCTCTACATCTTATACCTGTCTCTCTGCTTTAATCCCTACATTGATTTTTTTTTTTTTTTTTTTTTCGGTACGCGGGCCTCTCACTGCTGTGGCCTTTCCCGTTGTGGAGCACAGGCTCCGGACGCACAGGCTCAGCGGCCATGGCTCACGGGCCTAGCCGCTCCGCGGCATGTGGGATCTTCCCGGACCGGGGCACGAACCCGTGTCCCCTGCATCGGCAGGCGGACTCTCAACCACTGCGCCACCAGGGAAACCCCCTACATTGATTTTTGACCAAACAGCTTCAGAACTTGAAATAATCGAATCACATCAGGGAAACACAAGTGATCTATTTTTGCTTTCCATCTGATTTTTTATCTTCAATCTTTACTTATAATTATTTTAAAAAGGAATTAAACCAAAACATACAGTAAACAGCTGTCATCTTCTATCAAATATAACTTTTTACTAATGGGCCGAGTTGATATTCTTTCAACCTGTCAGTTGAATGTCAAAAAGCCATTTTTCAAGAATTCAAAACACTTGAACACTAACAATGCTGACCATTACACTGTCACCTTCATTTTGGACACTGTTTATAGCTTATGTACAAGGAAAAGAAACAGCTTTGTGCAAGGAACTTAGCCATGTTTGCGTAACTGAAAGACATTTTTATTAATTAGTAAGAGTTAAATAATTATACCTCCAAGAATCCATTTTCTCTATGATTTAAGGTGTTTTTAATAGCTTTTTCAACATATAATGGACAAGATTTTATTTCAGAAGTGTTTGAAAATGGTTCTTTATGACATTTTCTGAATAGAACTTTTTTTTGCCTTGGTCTCTGAGAGAAGATTAGCGACTACCTTTATTCTTTCTTTTTTTCTGGCCAGGTTTTAAAAACACTTCTATAATGCAAGAGTATTTTTTTTTAAAGGTGAGAAATATTTTCTCGATGTCTCTGAAGGAATGGAGGCAACATGAAGAACCTCTTAATATCTCTCCCCAAAATATTCCATCAACCCTCTTTTTCATCAAGTTCTAAGCTCCCTCTGTCATTAAGAGGAGTAGAGAAAGCTTTGATGCTGTGAGAGGTGACTATGTACAAAAGCTGCTAACCTCTGGCAAAGGGCCTCCTTAGCACACACAGCTGCTACAGTGGCAGCAGTGGAGGCTGCTCTACGTACAAAACCTCCTCTTCTTCCTTCCTGATGCAGGAGGGAATCTCAGCCTGCGGTATAAGCAGAGTCTATGAACAGGCAGCCACATCCTAGGAAGCCTTGGCTCTAAAAGTCTACACACAGGCCAAGGCACATGAGTTGGCTAGAAGCATATGGAAGAAAGGCAGAAGGAAAGATGGATGGATGGGTAGATGGACAGATGGAAGGATGGAAGGAAGGAAGGAAGGGAGGAAGGAAAAGAGGGAGGGAAGAAGAGGGTGAGAGTAAAGTGAAATAAAATTTCTGTCATCAGTAGATATAGATTATTTTCTCTGATAGGTCCCTCTGCAGTGAGAAAACTTGCCTGGAAGCAGAGCTGGCAGTCTGAGACAGACTTCCTCCCACTCCACTGGAATGCGGGTCTACACAGGCCTCTCTGTGTCTGCCCATCAGTCGCTGAAATACCACTTCTCCTTACACTCACACAGGTTTTGTGGAGCCTGAAGCTTACACAATTTAGGGCTTCATCATGACACAGGAGACAAATAACTAATACAAAGTAAGTACCGGGCCTTGGAAAGAGCCAGCTCAGGTGAGAGGCCCTGAAGGTCAGTTTCAAAGCTTCAAGGCCAGTCTGTTCCTGCTCCCAGCTCTGGAAAAAACTGAGGGAACCAAAGCTCTGATCTGGCAAAGTAGCAACCACATTGTTAAACAGTTATTACCCTTTACTCAACACTGATTCAGCAAATACCAATCTAACACCTTATTATTACTGAGGATACACGAGGATTATAAAACCTAGTTACCACCATCAAAAAGTTTTAAAGTAATTGGAAAATTAAAAATTATACAGCTGAAAAAAAAAAGAAATTATACAGCTGAAACTTATAGGCTGTTGATACCATGTAGTTTTCAGACTGACTGAATCTTTCTTTTTAATTTTAGGAAAGTGGCAGATCAAAAAAATGGGAAACATCTATTATTGTTAAATCTGTGATTGATGGATTAGCAAGATAAACATTAACATTCGATAACTGACAACTTACCAAATTCAATCATTAAAGATATTTTGAATAATAAAGTCATGAAAAGGACAAAATAAACCAATCCACAGTGGCTGGCTTTTTCCATTTTTGACACATTAAGGCATCTGTCACCTACTCACCATCGGTTACGATCAGTTTCGTCACGAAGGTTTCAGTTTCTCCTGTGCTGGCTTTGAAGCCACAGCGGTAGAGTCCTGAGTCAGAGGTCATAATGTGGGGCATGGTGATGAAGGCCCTCCTCATTCCCTGGGTGCAGTTGCTCAGTATCTGTCTTGGGTACTTTGAAGTATAACTTCTTGCTTGGGACAAGTTGCAGCTAGTTAAGAGGTCAATCTGATGGGGCTGGATCTTCTCCCATGTAACTTCCTGTAGCAGCCATTTCATTTGAGGCTGGCAGGTGAGTGTGACATTTTTTCCAGGTTCTGAGACTGTCTGGCTATTGGATGGCACAGCTGTCTCAAAACTGTCTGAAAAGAAGAAGCAAATGATTATACTTCAGTCCTCGAATTGTTGGATGCTAAGGCGGAAGCCACCCAGAAAGTTCTATCAAAATGGTTGGTGATGGAGAGGAGACCTTCAAGATGGAGAAAGAGTAAGATGTGGAGATCACCTTCCTCCCAACAAATACATCAGAAATACGTCTACATGTGGAACAGCTCCTACAGAACACCTACTGAACGCTGGTAGAAGACCTCAGACCTCCCAAAAGGCAAGAAACTCCCTACGTACCTGGGTAGGGCAAAATAAGAAAGAAAAAACAGAGACAAGAGAATAGGGACGGGACCTGCACCAGTGGGAGGGAGCCGTGAAGGAGGAAAGGTTTCCACACACCAGAAGCCCCTTCGCGGGTGGAGACTGCGGGTGGCAGAGGGGAATCTTCGGAGCCACAAAGGAGAGCACAGCCACAGGGGTGCAGAGGGCACAGTGGAGAGATTCCCGCACAGAGGATCGGTGCCGACCAGCACTCACCAGCCCGAGAGGCTTGTCTGCTCACCCGCCGGGGCGGGCGGGGGCTGGGAGCTGAGGCTCGGGCTTCGGTTGGATCCCAGGGAGAGGACTGGGGTTGGCGGCGTGAACACAGCCTGAAGGGGGCTAGTGCACCATGGCTAGCCGGGAGGGAGTCCGGGAAAAGGTCTGGACCTGCCTAAGAGGTAAGAGACCATTGTTTCGGGGTGCGTGAGGAGACGGGATTCAGAACACCGCCTAAATGAGCTCCAGAGACAGGTGCAAGCCACGGCTATCAGCGTGGACCCCAGAAACGGGCATGAGACGCTAAGGCTGCTGCTGCTGCCACCAAGAAACCTGTGTGCCAGCCCAGGTCACTATCTATATCTCCCCCCCCCGAAGCCTGTGCAGCCCGCCACCACCAGGGTCCCATGATCCAGGGACAACTTCACCAGGAGAACACGCAGCAAGCCTCAGGATGGTGCAACGTTACGTGGTCTGCATTCCATACCCCTCCCTCCCTCTGGCCTGAGTGAGCCACAGCCCCCTAATCAGCTGTTACTTTAACCCCGTCCTGTCTGAGCAAAGAACAGATGCCCTCAGGTGACCTACAGGCAGAGGCGGGGCCAAATCCAAAGCTGAACCCCAGGAGCTGTGTGAACAAAGAAGAGAAAGGGAAATCTCTCCCAGCAGCCTCAGGAGCAGCAGATTAAATCTCCACCATCAACTTGATGTACCCTGCATCTCTGGAATACCTGGATAGATAATGAATCATCCCAAAATTGAGGCGGTGGACTTTGGGAGCAACTGCAGACTTGGGGTTTGCTTTCTGCAACTAATTTGTTTCTGGTTTTATGTTTATCTTAGTTTAGTATTTAGGCCTATTATAATTGGTAGATTTGTTTATTGATTTGGTTGCTCTCTTCCTCCATTTTTTAAATATATAGATATAATATTTTTTTCCTTCTCTTTTTGTGAGTGCGTATATGTATGCTTCTTTGTGCTTTTGTCGGTATAGCTTTGTTTTTACCATTTGTCCTAGGATTCTGTCTGTCTATTTTTTGCTTGTTTGTTTGTTTAGTATAGTTTTTAGCACTTGTATCATTGGTGGATTTCTTTTTTGGTTTCATTGCTCTCTTTTTACTTTCTTTTATTAATTACGTTTTAATAATTATTTTTTATTTTAATAACTTCATTTTATTTTATTTATTTATTTTCTTTCTTTCTTTCTTTTTTTCTCCCTTTTCTCTGAGTCCGGTGGCTGACAGGGTCTTGGTGCTCTGCCCAGGTGTCAGGCCTGTGCCTCTGAGGTGGGAGAGCCGAGTTCAGGACATTGGTCCACCAGAGACCTCCTGGCTCCATGTAACATCAAACAGCGAAAACTCTCCCAGAGATCTCCGTCTCAATGCTAAGACCCAGCTCCACTCAACAACCAGCAAGCTACAGTGCTGGACACCCTAACCAAACAACAAGCAAGATAGGAACACAACCCCACCCATTAGCAGAGAGACTGCCTAAAATCATAACAAGGTCCCAGACCCTCCAAAACACACCACCGGACGTGGTCCTGTCCACCAGAAAGACAAGATCCAGCCTCATCCACCAGAACATAGGCACTAGTCCCCTCCACCAGGAAGCCTACACAACCCAAAGACCCAACCTTAGCCACTGGGGGAAGACACCAAAAACAACAGGAAGTATGAACCTCCAGCCTGTGAAAAGGAGACCCCAAACACAGTAAGTTAAGCAAAATAAGAAGACAGAAAAACACACAGCAGATGAAGGAGCAAGGTAAAAACCCACCAGAGCAAACAAATGAAGAGAAAATAGGCAGTCTACCTGAAAAAGAATTCAAAGTAATGATAGTAAAGACGATCCAAAATCTTGGAAATAGAATGGAGAAAATACAAGAAATGTTTAACAAGGACCTAGAAGAACTAAAGAGCAAACAAACAGTGATGAACAACACAATAAATGAAATTTAAAATTCTCTAGAAGGGATCAATAGCAGAATAACTGACAGAGAAGAACAGATAAGTGACCTGGAAGATAAAATAGTGAAAATAACTACTGCAGAGCAGAATAAAGAAAAAAAAATGAAAAGAATTGAGGACAGTCTCAGAGACCTCAGGGACAACATTAAACACACGAACATTCGATTTAAAGGGGTCCCAGAAGAAGAAGAGGAAAAGAAAGGGACTGAGAAAATATTTGAAGAGATTATAGTTGAAAACTTCCCTAATATGGGAAAGGAAATAGTTAATCAAGTCCAGGAAGCACAGGGAGTCCCAACAGGATAAATCCAAGGAGAAACATGCAAGACACATATTAATCAAACTGTCAAAAATTAAATACAAAGAAGAAATATTAAAAGCAGCAAGGGAAAAACAACAAATAACATACAAGGGAATCCCCATAACATTAACAGTTGATCTTTCAGCAGAAACTCTGCAAGCCAGAAGGGAGTGGCAGGACATATTTAAAGTGATGAAGGGGAAAAACCTACAACCAAGATTACTCTACCCAGCAAGGATCTCATTCAGATATGACAGAGAAATTAAAACCTTTACAAAAAAGCAAAAGCTAAGAGAATTCAGCACCACCAAACCAGCTCTATAACAAATGCTAAAGGAACTTCTCTAGGCAGGAAACACAAGAGAAGGAAAAGATCTACAATAACAAACCCCAAACCACTAAGAAAATGGTAATAGGAACATACATATTGATAATTACCTTAAATGTAAATGGATTAAATGCTCCAACCAAAAGACATAGACTGGCTGAATGGATATAAAAAAAGACCCATATATATGCTGTCTACAAGAGACCCACTTCAGACCTAGGGACACACACAGACTGAAAGTGAGGGGATGGAAGAAGATATTCCACACAAATGGAAATCAAAAGAAAGCTGGAGTAGCAATACTCATATCAGATAAAATAGACTTTAAAATAAAGAATGTTACAAGAAACAAGGAAGGACACTATGTAATGATCAAGGGAGCAATCCAAGAAGAAGATATAACAATTATAAATATACATGCACCCAACATCGGAGCACCTCAATACATAAGGCAACTGCTAACAGCTATACAAGAGGAAATCAACAGTAACACAATAATAGTGGGGGACTTTAACAATTCACTTACACCAATGGAGAGATCATCCAAACAGAAAATTAATAAGGAAACACAAGCTTTAAATGACACAACAGACCAGATAGATTTAATTGATATTTATAGGACATTCGATCCAAAAACAGCAGATTACACTTTCTTCTCAAGTGCGCATGGAACATTCTATAGGAGGGATCACATCTTGGGTCACAAATCAAGCCTCAGTAAATTTAAGAAAAATAAATCATATCAAGCATCTTTTCTAACCATAACACTATGAGATTAGAAATCAATTACAGGGAAAAAAACGTAAAACACAGAAATACATGGAGGCCAAACAATACGTTACTAAATAACCAAGAGATCACTGAAGAAATCAAAGAGGAAGTCAAAAAACACCTAGAGACAAATGACAATGAAAACACAATGATCCAAAACTTTTGAGATGCAGCAAAAGCAGTCCTAAGAGAGAAGTTTATGGCTATACAAGCCTACCTCAAGAAAAAAGAAAAATCTCAAATAAACAATCTAAGGTTACATCTAAAGGAACTAGAGAAAGAAGAACAAACAAAACCCAAAGATAGCAGAAGGAAAGAAATCATAAAGATCAGAGCCGAAATAAATGAAATAGAAACAAAGAAAACAACAGCAAAGATCAATAAAACTAAAAGCTGGTTGTTTGAGAACATAAAAAATGTTGATAAACCATTAGCCAGACTCATCAAGAAAAAGAGGGACAGGACTCAAATCAATAAAATTAGAAACTAAAAAGGAGAAGTTACAACAGACACCACAGAAATACAAAGCATCTTAAGAGACTACTACAAGCAAGTCTATGGCAATAAAATGGACAACCTGGAAGAAATGGACAAGTTCTTAGAAAGGTATAACCCTCCAAGACTAAACCAGGAAGAAAGAGAAAATATGAACAGAACAATCACAAGTAATGAAATTGAAAATGTGATTAAAAATCGTCCAAGAAACAAAATCCAGGACCAGATGGCTTCACAGGTGAATTCTATCAAACATTTAGAGAAGAGTTAACACCCATCATTCTCAAACTCTTCCAAAAAATTTGCAGAGGAAGGAAAACTCCCAATCTCATTCTATGAGGCCCCCATCACCCTGATACCAAAACCAGACAAAGATACTACAAAAAAAGAAAGTTACAGACCAATATCACTGATGAATATAGGTGCAAAATTCCTCAACAAAATAGTAGCAAAAAGAATACAACAACACATTAAACGGATCATACACCATGATCAAGTGGGATTTATCCCAGAGATGTAAGGTTTCTTCAGTATATGCAAATCAATCAATGTGATACACCATATTAACAAACTGGAGAATAAAAACCATACGATCATCTCAGTAGATGCAGAAAAAGCTTTTGACAAAATTCAACACCCTTTTATGATAAAAACTCTCCAGAAAGTGGGCTTAGAGGGTACCTATTTCAACAAAATAAAGGCCATATACGAAAAACACACAGCAAACATCATTCTCAATGGTAAAAATCTTAAAGCATTGTTCTAAGTTCAGGAACAAGACAAGGATGTCCACTCTCACCACTCTTATTCAACATAGTTTTGGAAGTCCTAAGCACAGCAATCAGAGAAGAAAAAGAAATAAAAGGAATCCAAATAGGAAAAGAAGAAGTTAAGCTGTTGCTGTTTACAGATGACATGATGCTATATAGAGAGAATCCTAAAGATGCTACCAGAAAACTATTAGAGGTAATCAATGAATTTGGCAAAGTAGCAGGATGCAAAATTAAGGCACAGAAGTCTCTTGCATTCCTATACACTAATGATGAAAAATCTGAAAGATAAATTAAGGAAACACTCACATTTACCATTGCAACAAGAAGAATAAAATACCTAGGAATAAACCTACCTAAGGAGACAAAAGACCTGTATGCAGAAAACTATAAGACACTGATGAAAGAAAGTAAAAATGATACAGATGGAGAGATATACCATGTTCTTGGATTGGAAGAATCAACATTGTGAAAATGACTATACTACCATAAGCAATCTACAGATTCAATTCAATCCCTATCAAACTACCAATGGCATTTTTCACAGAACTGGAACAAAAAATTTCACAATTTGTATGGAAACACAAAAGACCCCAAATAGCCAAAGCAATCTGGAGAAAGAAAAACAGAGCTGGAGGAATCAGGCTCCTGGACTTCACACTATACAACAAAGCTACAGTAATCAAGACAGTATGGTACTGGCACAAAAACAGAAATATAGATCAGTGGAACAGGATAGAAATCCCAGAGATAAACCAAACACATATGGTCACCTTATTTTTGATAAAGGAGGCAAGAATATACAATGGAGAAAAACACCCTCTTCAATAAGTGGTGCTGGAAAAACTGGACAGCTACATGTAAAAGAATGAAATTAGAACACTCCCTAACACCATAGACAAAAATAAACTCAAAATGGATTAAAGACCTAAATGTAAGGCCAGACACTAGAAAAGTCTTAGCGGAAAACATAGGCAGAACACTCTATGACATAAATCACAGCAAGATCCTTTTTGACCCATCTCCTAGAGAAATGGAAATAAAAACAAAAATAAACAAATGGGACCTAATGAAACTTAAAAGCTTTCACACAGCAAAGGAAAACATAAACAAGATGAAAAGACAACTTTCAGAATGGGAGAAAATATTTGCAAATGAAGCAACTGACAAAGGATTAATCTCCAAAATTTACAAGCTGCTCATACAGCTTACAACCCTATCCAAAAATGAGCAGAAGGCCTAAATAGCCATTTCTCTAAGAAGATATACAGATTGCCAACAAACACATGAAAGGATTCTGAACATCACTAATCATTAGAGAAATGCAAATCAAAACTACAGTGAGGTATCACCTCACACCAGTCAGAATGGCCATCATCAAAAAATCTACAAACAGTAAATGCTGGAGAGGGTGTGGAGAAAAGGGAACCCTCTTGCACTGTTGGTGGGAGTGTAAATTGATACAGCCACTATGGAGAACAGTATGGAGGTTCCTTAACAAACTAAAAATAGAATTACCCTACAACCCAGGAATACCACTCCTGGACAAATACCCTGAGAAAACCATAATTTAAAAAGAGTCATGTACCATAATGTACATTGCAGCTCTATTTACAATAGCTAGGACATGGAAGCAACCTAAGTGTCCATCGACAGATGAATGGATAAAGAAGATGTGGCAAATATATATAATGGAATATTACTTAGCCATAAAAAGAAACAAAATTGAGTTATTTGTAGTGAGGTGGATGGACCTAGAGTCTGTCATACAGAGTGAAGTAAGTCAGAAAGACAAAAACAAATACCGTATGCTAACACATATATATGGAATCTAAATACAAAAAACAAACCAAAAAAAGTGTTCTGAAGAACCTAGGGCAGGACAGGAATAAAGATTCAGACACAGAGAACGGACTTGAGGACACAGGGAGGGGGAAGGGTTAGCTGGGACGAAGTGAGATAGTGGCAGGGACTTATATATACTACCAAATGTAAAATAGATAGCTAGTGGGAGGTAGCCGCGTAACACGGGGAGATCAGCTCGGTGCTTTGTGACCACCTAGAGGGGTGGGATAGGGAGGGTGGGAGGGAGACGCAAGAGGGTGGAGATATGGGGATATATGTGTATGTATAGCTGATTCACTTTGTTATAAAGCAGAAACTAACACACCATTGTAAAGCAATTATACTCCAATAAAGATGTTAAAAAAATTAATTAATTAAAAAAATGATTGGTGATATTATTTCACATAGTTTCACTAATTGTAAATATCTTTATATGACATTTTATGTAAGAAAAAGGCTTTTGAAAGAGGCTAGAACATAAACAGAGAAGAGGATATGACTGTTCACACATATTCCTTCAATTTTTACTCTGTTAACTGTATAATAAGAAACATAATTGAACCCCCTGGAGCTTTTCTTGGTAGTGATCATATCAAGAGGCTGAATTTCACAGTACTATTCTGTGTTAATGCTGGGCTGGTGACTCAAACATTGAGTGTTTAAGTATCAAATATCCAGCTTTTTATCATACCGACTAAGATTTCAATGGTCGTAAAAGAGAGAGAAAATCATTTTCATTGAATATATACATAAACTTATTTTTCAGATATATGAGTTGTCTTATGCAGAGATAGGGTAGGGACCCACATGTGATATGAATTCCTGGATACTAAGAAGGTCAACCAGTATTTTCCTACCTTCCTACCACCACAGCTAGAATACCCAGCACAGAGCACTCAGTAAATATTCACTAGCTAAGTAAGTCAGTAGTTCATATAGTGTGGTCTGAAGACCCCAGGGAGTTTCTGTATCTCCCTCTGAGACCTGCAAAACAAACTTATTTTAATAGTTATATTAAGATTTAATTTACCTTTTTAACTCATCATACAAGAATATATATATATATTCTTAGAAATTCACTCATATAAGAAGATACTGATGTTTTCAGAGGCTCTGATGGCTAATGGGTATGTGTTTATAAATTCTGGTCTTTTCAGTTTTACTTAATTTTAATTTCTAATACAGTAAATATTATGATTATAACACACATAAACAAAAAACTCTTTGGGGTCCTCAATAACTTTAAGAGAGTAAAGGGAAAAAATAATTATAAAATTCATATGGAACCACAAAAGACCACAAATAGCCAAAACAATCTCAGAAAAGAACAAAGCTGGAGGCATCACACTTCATGACCTCAAACTATATTGCAAAGCTCCAATAATTAAAACAGTGTGGTACTGGCATAAAGACATAAATACAGACCAATGAAAGGGACTAGAAAGCCCATAAATAAATCCACACATGCATGGCCAACTGATCTTCAACAAGAGTATCAAGAATACACAATGGGAAAAGGATTGTCTCTTCAACAAATGTAGTTGGAAAAACTGGATATACACTTTGTGAAAGAATGAAATTGGACCATTATCTTATACCATACATAAAAATCAACTCAAAATGGATTAAAGACTTAAACGTAGTATCTGATACTCCAAAACTCCTGAAGAAAACATATTATGACTTTGGCCTTGGCAATGGTCTCCTGGATATGACACCAAAAGCACAGGCAATAGAGCAAAAATAGGCCAGTGGAACTACATCAAACTAAAAGGCTTCTGAACTGCAAAGGAAAAAATCAACAGAGAGAAAAAAACACCTAAAGAACAAGGGAAATATTTGTAAACCTTATATCTGATAAGGGTTAATTTCCAAAATATATAAGGAATTCCTACAGCTCAACAGCAAAATAAACTAATTGCCCAATTTAAAAAATGGACTAAAGACTTGATTTACATAATAAGACATATAAATGGTCAACAGATACATGAAAAGATGCTCAATGTCACTAATCACTGGGGAAAGGCAAACCAAAACCACAATGAGATATCACCTTACATCTGTTAGGATGACTAATATAAAAGGAAGGAAGGAAGGAATGGAGGGAGAGAGGGGAGGGAGAGGAAGGAAGAAAGAAATTAGCTGTTGGTGAAGATGTGGAGAAATTGGAAATTTTGTATATTGTTTGTAGGAAGGTAAAATGGTACAGCCTCTATGGAAAACAGTATGGAGGTTACTTTAAAAAATTAAAAATAGGACTACCACGTGATTCAGCAATACCACTTATGGGTACTCATCCAGAAGTAGCACTCCTATATTTATTGCCGCACTATTCAAACAGCCAAGACATGGAAGAAACCTAAATGTCCATCGATGGATAAGTGGATAAAGAAAATGTGGAATATACATACAATGAGATATTATTCAGCCTTAAACAGAAGAAAACTGTGCAATATGAGACAACAGGGATGAACCTGGAGGACTCTATGCTAAGTGAAATAAGCCCATCACAGAAGGACAAATACTGCATGATTTCACTTATATGAAGTATCTAAAATAGTCAAGTCATAGAAGCAAAGAATAGAACAGTGGTTTCCAGGGTGTGGGAGAAGGAAGAAATGAGGAGTTGCTAATCAATGGGTATTAAATTTCAGTTATGCAAGGTAAATAAGCTCTCAAGATGTGCTGTACAACATAGCGCATGTAGGTAACAATACTGCTTGTATACTAAAAAAACCTGTTAAGAATTTAGATCACATATTAAATGGTCTTACCACAATAAAAAAAATTTTAAGAGTACAAAGGGATCCTGAGAGCAAGCAGTTTAAGAACTTGATCTAGAGAATAAACTTCAGGAATTATTTTTCAAAATTACAATAGCCCAGAATGGTAACATGTCTATCTATTTAGTAGTTATTAACACCTTTTTAATTTGATAGCTTCACAGTTGCCAACAAGGAATTCTGACCTACTGTCTAAGTAAAAAGAACAGTAACGGTGTCATAATGCACAGAGACTCCAGATAAGAAATGCAGGAAGGTGAGAGCTTCTGTCACAGCCTCTACCTGCGTCACAAATTTGTTCAGGGCTTGTCTGGGAGCCACTTTCTTGTCTTCCAATTAAAAAAGCAAAGAAGGGCAACAAAAGTAAATATAAACAATGGGACCATATTAAACTAAAAAGCTTTTGCACAGCAAAGGGAGCCATCAACAAAACAAAAAGGCAACCACTGAATGGGAGAAGATATTTGCAAGTGATATATCTGATAAGGGGTTGATATCCAAAATATTTAAAGAACTCACACAACTCAATTTCACAAAAGCAAATAACTCAATTTAAAAATGGGCAGAGGGCTTCCCTGGTGGTGCAGTGGTTGAGAGTCCGCCTGCCGATGCAGGGGACACGGGTTCGTGCCCCGGTCCGGGAAGATCCCACGTGCCATGGAGTGGCTGGGCCCGTGAGTCATGGCCTCTCAGCCTGCACGTCCGGAGCCTGTGCACCGCAACAGGAGAGGCCACAGCAGTGAGAGGCCTGTGTACCGCAAAAAAATAAATAAATAAAAATAAAAATGGGCAGAGGAACTGAATAGACATTTTTCTAAAGAAGACATATACAGATGGCCAACAGACACATGAAAAGATGCTCAACATCACTAATCATCAGGGAAATGCAAATCAAAACCACAAAAAGATACCACCTCACACTTGTCAAAACGGCTATTATCAAAAAGACAAGACATAACAAGTACTGGCGAGGATGAGGAAAGAAGGCAACCCTTGTGCACTATTGGTGGGAACATAGTAAATTGGTACAGCCACTGTGGAAAACAGTATGGATGTTCCTCAAAAAATTAAAAATGTAACTACAGTATGATCCAGCAATTTCACTTTTGGGTATTTATCCAAAGAAAATGAAAACACTAATTTGAAAAGATACATGCACCCCTATATTCACTGCAGCATTATTTACAATGGCCAAGATATGGAAGCAACCTAAGTGTCCATCAACAGATGAATGGATAAAGAAGATGTGGTACATATATACACAATGGACTATTACTCAGCCATTAAAAGATAATGAAATCTTGCTTTTTGAAACATCATGGATGGACCTAGAGGGTATTATGCTAAGTGAAATAAGTCAGATAGAGAAAGAAATACCATATGATTTCGTTTGTATGAGTAATCTAATAAAATAAAACAAATGAACAAACAAAACAAAACAGAAGCAGACTTATAGATACAGAGAACAAGCTGGCTGTTGCCAGTGGGGGAGGGAATGGGAGGTTAGGTGAAATAGGTGAAAGGGATTAAGAAATACAGATTTCCAGTTATAAAATAAATATCGGGATGTAATGTACAGCATGGGGACTATAGTTAATAATACTGTACTGGGAATTCTCTGGTGATCCAGGGGTTAGGACACAGCGCTTTCACTGCCGTGGGTCCAGGTTTAATCCCTGGTCGGGAACTAAGATCCCTGCAAGCCACGTGGTGCAGTCAAAAAAATAATAATAATATTGTATTAATTTTGTATGTATGGTGACAGATGAACTAGACTTATTGTGGTGATAAATTTGTAATGAATATAAATGTTGAACCACTGTGTCGTACACCTGAAACTAATATAATGTTGCTTGTAAACTGTACTTTAAAAAAAGAAAAAAAAAGCGTAGAGAAGAGAGGACAGGAGAGAAGAGAAGGGAAACCATCCTTGAAAAAAAGAAATTTATTTTAAAATACGATAAGATGTGCTATCTGTGTTAAACTACAATATTGTGTCTATGAGTCCCATATCTACCAAAAACTAGCTTCCTTTCTTCAGCAAGTGGTTCCATGTGACAAAATGCTGGAAAGAGAAACCACAGCCCTCCAGTTTACAACCTGAAACCATACAGCTATTTACCAAAGTTAACACTTCACCCACATAACAAGCACACAGAAAACATTTCATCTCTAAGTAAGGTGAGACAAGACCAGGGCAAAAGAAGAAGAAAAGGGAGAACACTCATAAGAAATGGAAAAAGTAAGCAAATAAAAGCTTAAAGGAAACGAATGAGAAATTAAAATTCATACAGGGAAAGGAAGGTATGAGAAAAGAGAAGGAAACTGTGGGACAATATAAATAAAAGGCGAAATCAGATATGGGACACTGTGTTGGGAAAATGAAAGAACATAAACAAAATTTTAACAAGAAGGAGAAACAAAATTTTCTGTGAGCCGTGCTGGACCCTGGAAAATAAGAGGCAGGCTTGCCCTTGCCCCAGTTTTGCTGTCTGTCTTCAGGGCCAACGCACCTGTTTCGTTTTGTTTGGTTTGGTTTTCCTCTGTGGGTCTTGCTCGGGGGTCTCAGGTGGAGCTGTCCCTTGGGGAGCAGGTACAGGGAGGCTTTCACAGCACAGGCTCTGTGTAAGGACCCGAGCCACCTGTCAACAGCCGAAGACTGGACCTGAAGGCCGCAGGCCCTGCCCCAGGGGCAGGTGGCTGAGAAGCACAGAGTAACCCCACTTAACCTCTCCTGATGAACAGAATAGCCGACTGATGTCAGAGGAAAATCCAGACCCAGCTGAGGTCTGCAGTACCTGCCTCGCCTTGCATGCTCGTTGATGCTCAGGCCACCTGATCCCCCTGCTGGGCACGTGTAAAGTGACATGAAATGACCCCAAAAACAACAACCAGAGAGACCGCACGTCACAAGAAGACCCGGCATCTGGAGGTGCTTGGAATTGGAAAGGGAATCTACTTGAAATAGGAATCAAAATGTCATCGTTAATAGGGAAGGAAAAGTTTGATCAGGATTTAATTGTAAAAACAGAAACATGAATAATAAAAAGCAGTTAATTTTATATTTCTATTTAGTTATATATTAATTCACAGCACACACATAGAATAGTCTGTGCTGTGTTTTGTCTGAAAGACTATTTTTTAGAACAGTTTCAGGTTTACAACAAAGCTGAGAGGAAGGTACAGAAATCTACTTAATACCTCACTGCCCTTGCGCACACACGCACGCACACACGCACGCACACACACACAGCCTCCCCCATTAGCAACGCCAGAATGATACATTTTTTACCAAGGGTGAACTAACACATCATAACCACACAAAATTCATAATTTACCTTAGGGATTACTCTTGGTGTTGCACATTCTATGCGTTTGGACAGATGTACAATGACATGTATCCATCACTACAATGTCATACAGAGGAGTTTCCCTACCCTAAAATCCTCTGGGTCCTGCCTAATCATCCCTCCCTCCGCTCAATCCCTAGCAACCACTGATTTTTTTATTGCCTCCATAGTTTTACCTTTTGCAGAGTGTCATATAGTTGGAATCATACAGTACGTAGCCTTTTCATATTGTCTTCTTTCACTTAGTAATATAGATTTAAGATTCCCCTGTGTTTGCACGTTTGATAGCTTGTTTCTTTTTAGCACTAAATAATATTTCATCATCTGATGTCGCACAGTACCATTCACCTACTGAAGGACATCTTAGTTGCTTCCAAGTTTGGGAACTTACGAATAAAGCTGCTATAAACAACCATGTACAGGTTTTCGTGTGGATATAAGTGTTCAATTCCTTTGGGCAAATGCCAAGAAGCATGATTGTTGGATTGAATGGCAAGAGGTTGTTTAGTTGTGTAAGGAACTGACAAACTGTCTTCCAAAGTGGCTGCGCCATTTTGCATTCCCAGCAGCAATGAATGAGGGCTCCTTTCGCTCCCCTTTCTCACCAGCATTGGGTGTTGTCAGTGTTCTGGATTTTAGCCATTCTAATAGGTTTGTCTGTGTGTTGTTTTCACATGATATTTTGTTGTAGAATAACATGATGAAATCCTCTGTACTTTGAATGTGATTTTTCTGGCAAGATAATAGATCATTTTTGAAAATTATTTCAGTGCTTCATCACCTTTTCCAAGCACCATTCAGTCCCTGGTTACTACAAACATTCCTGGGTACCCTGTGCATCATGCCACTGCCCCAGCCCACCATCACATCCCAGCTGCTCACACTTCCTCCTTCACAGTCCTCACTGGTCATTGGCTCTGCATGCAGTTTGAGCAGCTCTGCAACAAAACTCATCAAATTCACAAAACCCTGAGATTTTTTTTACTATAAACTTCATAAACCCAGACCTTGGTATAGATGTTTATATATCATTCTATCCTTAGGACTTAGAACAGTGCTTGACATATAGTAAAACATCAATCACTATTTTTCTAATAAAAAATTAATTTGCAGTTTCACTTGGCAGACAATATGCAATGTGTATCCATTGATAATATTAAGAAATGTGTTTAGAATCACATTTGTAATGCCTAAACGAATTAATGTTTCCGGGCAACAATCATCAATGCCAGCAAATTCACAAAAAAAGGCACTCATGTCTCCACAGCACCACATTGGAAGTAGTAGCCTTGCCGAAATCATCAAACCTGACTCTGATCAAGCCTCAAAATCTAGTGACCAATTTGCAGAAGTACAAAGAGCAGAGAAATATGTCAGATGACACGCTGGCAAGCAGTCCCCGGGGATACAGAAGACTCAAAACGCCTCAGCACTGAATAGGATCTCTCCCAGGCCTGAAAACCAACTTCAGGTGCTGACTCTCTCTCTTCTTCCCCATCCGTTCATAATTCTGCAGGGAACCCATTGCTCCCCTGAACGTGCCTAATCAATTCTTACGTGAGCTTCAGTGCAATGAGCACCATTTCCGCCAAATCCAGCACTGCAAACGTCACCAACGTTCTTGACATTCAGAACTGGATCCTTGCCCTCCTGGAAACGCCTTGGCTTCTGTGACACTGCACTCTCCTGCTTCTCCCCCGTCCTTCCTGACCTGCCCCGGTCTCCTTTAGGGGTCCCTCTTTCTTTGCTGGTCTTTTAAAATGCCGTCGTTCCGCCAGGACTCCACTGCTCCCCCCCACTCCACTTCCCATCCCTGGTCATCCCACGTGCTCTCCGGAGGAAGGCGAAGTCAATAGCCCCTGCTCAGTGCGACCTCTCCCCAGGGTAAAGCCTGAGACAACACCTTCTTCTTCTGATGTTTAAAACAGGCTAAAAATTAAGCAGCCAGAGTAGCCTGAAGCTTTCTGCAGGAGCACTGCTTTTACACCAGCTAAAGAGAAGTGAATAGAGCAGTAGCTTTGCACACTCCCAGCTGTGCCTAGACTATGTATGTGCTCAGTTGAGAACTTTTCTAGAAACTCGTTAATATAAGGTGTTCCGTACAAATGCAAAATAAAATGTTGGCTGCATGGGACTGTGGAAGTATTCTAAAGTGACCTGAGATGAAGCTCTCAAAAACAGCAAGCAATTGCTGAGAGTAGATCTTAAAATTTCTCAGCACAAGAAAATGTAAAATTCTGTATCTATATACATAGGGTGACGGATGTGAACTAGATTTACTGTGGTGACCATTTTGCAATGTATACAAATATCAAATCATTATGCTGTACACTTGAAGTTAACAATGTTATATGTCAATTATACCTCAATACTAAATCAATTCATTAAAGGGAAAAAAGGCAAGCAAAAGAAACAAACACAAATTCCTGATCACAAGCAGGCAGCAAGGTTCAGAAAGAAGAGCAGTGGCCCTTGTGGGGCTCAAAGGGCACAGGCAGTGTGGGGAGGAAGCTGCGGGTGGAAGGAGGAACACAGACTCAAAGGCCAAATTGCCGCGTGTGACTTTGCCTCCCCCCAGCTCCGCCTGTGACAGGCACAGAGTGACACAGAACTGAGGTGTCGAGCAGCTTCAAGCAGAACAGAAATAGAGCACCCACAGTGAGCTGTATGGACTACACACTCCGACCACCCCACAGACTCCTGTGAAGTCACCATTTCAAATGTAGAAAGCAATGAAAGTAGTGACGGCATTTCTCCAAAAAGCTGGAATCCTCCCAGGTGATGTTTGCAGGTGTTGTGGGCTGAACTGTATCCCCCAAGATTCCTAAGTTGAAGCCCTAAGCTCCAGCACCTCAGAATGCGACCTTATTGGAAACGGGTTGTTGAAGATGTAATTAGTTAAGATGAGGTCATGCTGAAGTAGGATGGGCCCTGATCCAACAGGACTGGTATCCCTATAAAAGATGGAAATTGAGACACAGACTTGCACACAGGGAGCATGTTGTGTGAAGATGAAGGCAGAGATCAGGGTGATGTGTCCACAAGCCAAGGAATGCCAAGGATTGCCAGAAACCACCAGAAGCTGGGAGAGAGGATGGAACAGATTCTCCCTCCCGGCCTCAGGAGGGACCAATCCTGCAACACCCTCATCTCAGGCATCCAACCTCCAGAGCTGCAAGATAATACATTGCTGTTGTCTAAGCCACCCAGCCAGTTATCTTGTTCTAGCAGCCCTAGCAGACTAATGCTGGGGGTGAGGACTTCATTGGCTGAATTTCCAGTACAATCTGGATCTTGCCAGGACTGATCAGAAGCAGCAAGGCCGTCAGGTTAGGGACATGGGCAGTCTTCACAACTCCTCTCCCCATGTGTTTTGTGTCTTTCATTTAAAGTGCAGATAAGAGGAAAAGGAGCCAAACAAGATAAAAATAAGCTAATAGATTGCTTGATGGAAAAGCACAGATAAAGTGGGAAGAATGAGAGCTGCGTCAAGAGATAAAAACACAGGCCAACAAAGTCATCACAGAGGCAGGCCCAGCGAGGCCATTTGTTTAAACAAAAGAAGTAACTAGAATCAGGCAGGTGTGTCCTGGATGGCAAGTCAGAGATTCGGCCCAAAAAATACACAGTAAGACAAGGTTCGCATCATGTCCAAAACGCAATGACCCACTCTGGGCATCGAAGAGCAACAGGCTTGCAACTCAGCCCGGAAGGACTTGTGATTAGACTTCCCTGTGATTCAAAGCACCTGCTGTGGCTGTAGCACCCAGTCCAGAGCCCAGCTGCCCCCAGAAGTCTCATGGAGCTCCTAGATGCTCCGGGAGGTCTGTGGAAAGGGTGACCATGCCTTCTCACACTGTAAATTTTCCTCATGGTTTGTTTTTTTTTAATTGGAGTATAGTTGACTTGCAATGTTGTGTTGTTTCAGGTATATAGCAAAGTGAATCAGTTATACATATGCATGTGTCCACTCTTTTTTTTTTTTTTAGAGTCTTTTCCCACAGAGGCCATTACAGAGTACTTAGTAGAATTCCCTGTGCTATACAGCAGGTTCTTAGTTATCTAGTTTATATATAATATTGTGTATATGTCAATCTCAATCTCCCAATTAACCCTCATGGGTTTTAATTGTTGAAAGAACAACGCTGCAATCTCTCTGTCATGGTACAATGAGAATGATGCTTTTTATTTAAGTCAGTAGCACAAGGTTTGTTGAAAAAGTTTAAATTTTGGGCAACTCTGCAATTTCTACCGACTAGAAAAAGAAATGACTCATGGGATATAAGAATTTTAAACAGTCTAGTTCTAAGGTCTTATAAAACCAATAGATGGCAATACTTCCCAGGAGTATTGGCTTGTTTTCTGCTAAAATGTTAGCAATTGACCTCCCAGATTTGGAAATTTAATGTAGAGTTTCTGCATGGCAGAGTTTCACAGAAAAAGAATCAGAGATTAACACTAACCCTAATCATCCCTTACTAGAGAATATGTCACGTTAGTGAATTGTCTAGACTACATTAAAGCATTTGGTCTCAGATACTTTAAACATTTTTAACATATTTTAAAAGCAAAATAATAAACCTTGAATGAGTCCTTATTATGTGCCACACTAATGCATGACATGTGCTAACACATTTAATCCTCAGACCAGCCATCAGAGGTGAGTCTCCCAGCTGGCTGACAGCACAGAAGGGAGTCCCCCCCCGACCCCCGGGCAGGGGTTTATGGAGCCGCCCTGGGCCTCATCTCTGGGAAGGGTCTACATGTGGTACTCAGAGTTTTCCTCTCCACCCTGCAACTGGGCTAGATTGCACAGACGCAAAATAGGCTCCCAGGAAGCCCTTCTCTCTAAATATCTTATTTTATGATGCCTTAAACCCTATAATTAGAAATCAGTTTCTTTACTTTTCCTTGTTAAAATGCACATAACAACCTCAGCTCTTGGCAGGCGCCAACACATGGTGTGAAATCGTCCATTAGATTGCTTTCTGAGTGGAAGGAAAGCAGGTGAGTGGCCTGGAACAGACAGGCTGTAGTAAAGGACACTGAGAAGAGGTAGGAGCCAGCCTGGCACAGGCCATGAGGCTCCCGGGGGGGGGCAAAGGGCAGCAGAGAGGGTGCACCTGTGAGTGCAGGGAAGGGGCGGGTGGAGACATAAGCAGGGAGACAGATTACAAATGGGAGGCAATGGGCTTCCCTGGTGGCACAGTGGTTGAGAGTCTGCCTGCCGATGCAGGGGACACGGGTTCGTGCCCCGGTCCGGGAAGATCCCACATGCCGCGGAGCGGCTGGGCCCATGAGTCATGGCCGCTGAGCCTGCGCGTCCAGAGCCTGTGCTCCGCAATGGGAGAGGCCACGACAGTGAGAGGCCCGCATACCGCAAAAAACAAACAAAAAAAACAAATGGGAGGCAATGGTATTTTACCTATTTTGTCATTCATTCATTCAACAAAGATTACTGACTATTCACATAAAGATAAATAAGCCACACATAAATCGATGATGTTAGAATGTTCCCTCACACCATGCACAAAAATAAACTGAAAATGGCTTAAAGACTTAAACATAAGACACGACACTGTAAAACTCCTAGAAGAGAATATAGGCAAAACATTCTCCGATATAAATCATACCAGTGTTTTCTTAGGTCAGTCTCACAAGGCAAAAGAAATAAAAGCAAAAATAAACAAATGGGACCTAATCAAACTTATAAGCTTTTGTGCAGCAAAGGAAACCATAAACAAAATGAAAAGACAACCTGTGGAATGGGAGAAAATATTTGCAAATGATGCGACCAACAAGGGCTTAATTTCCAAAACATACAAAGAGCTCATACAACTCAATATCAAAAAAACAACCCAGTTGAAAAATGGGCAGAAGATCTAAATAGACATTTCTCCAAGGAAGACATACAGATGGCCAACAGGCACATGAAAAGATACTCAGCATCACTAATCATTAGAGAAATGCAAATCAAAACCACAATGAGGTATCACCTCACACCAGTCCGAATGGCCATCATCAGAAAGTCTACAAACAATAAATGCTGGAGAGGGTGTGGAGAAAAGGGAACCCTCCTACACTGTTGATGGGAATGTAAATTGGTTCAGTCACTGTGGAGAACAGTATGGAGGTTCCTTAAAAATCTAAAAATAGAGTTACCATATGATCCAGCAATCCCACTCCTGGGAAAATATCTGGAAAAGATGAAAACTCTAATTCAAAAAGATACATGCACCCCCAATGTTTATAGCAGCACTATTTACAATAGCCAAGGCATGGAAGCAGCCTAAGTGTCCATCGACAGATGAATAGATAAAGAAGATGTGGTATATGTATGTATGTGTATATATACACACATATATATAGCTCAGCCATAAAAAAGAATGAAATATTATCATTTGCAGCAACATGGATGGATCTAGAGATTATCATACTAAGTGACATACACAAGTAAGTCAGACAGAGAAAGACAGATATCACATGAAATCACTTATACGTAGAATCTAAAAAAATGATACAAATGAACTTATTTTACAAAACAGAAACAGATCACAGACATAGAAAACAAACTTACGGTTACCAAAAGGGAAAAGGAAAGGGGGAGGGATAAATTAGAAGTTTGGGATTAACAGATACACACTATGCATAAAATAAATAAACGACAAGGACCTACTGTACAGCACAGGAAATTATATTCAATATCCTGTAATAACCTATAATGGAAAAAATCTGAAAAATCATATATATCGATATATATGTATAACTGAATCACTTTGCTGTACACCTGAAACTAACACAACATTATAAATCAACTATACTTCGATTAAAAAAAAAGACAAATAAGGTACAGTTCTGAGTGGGTGGAGAAACACATAACCAGGTCACTGCACAAGCAGAGCCTCTGGAAATTGCCCGTTGAAGCTCTGTGTCTGCAGAAACCCTGGGATGGAAAGGTGTGATTTTGGTTCCCAGCCAACTAAAAGCCATTCTGTAGGCTGACTCTGGACTCACCAAGATGTGTCAAAGTTTCTCTGACCAAATGCAAAGTTATTTGCCCTAAGAAAATCTGCTGAGGACGTGAAAGGGAAGATGCCTGATTAACTAAGCTTCATGCATTTAGAGCATCTACCCCAGGTTCAATTTCCTTCCTCATTGCACATTTTCTGGCACATCACTATTTACAGTATTTATTTTAGTATCTACTTCATTACATTTCTTTAATATTTCCAGTTGTTTTTGTGGAGAACAAATAAAAAGGATTTCTGATGAATGACATATGAAAAATGGCTAAGGAGCGATTGATATAATGTTAAAAGGGGGGAAAGAAGAAATGACACATGCACATCCCCACAATCCATCACACACACATCACATAAACACGTGTTCAAGGGCTCACCTACTTCAACTGCCACAGAAAGAAAAGATGTAATAAAATTAACTGAATTGCAAAACTAAGTTTTAAAACACACTGCTCAGAAAATTGGGAGTTCACAGTTTTTGCCAACGTGATTCCTATCCAATTAGAATTTCTCTGAGAAAGTGGAAGCAATTTCTGCAAAATTCCACAGCCAGAAGACTTGATCTATGAAACAGAAGACATTTTAAATAAGGAAAGGGGAACTTGCTGCCCTTTCGTCTCCCTCGGCATTGCAAAAATCTCCAGTTAGTAACAGCAACAGCATTTAAAGAAAAGCAAGCTGAAAGTTCACTCGTACAGCTCTCTTTTGAAAATCTGAATATAAGTCTATTTTACTTAGGAAAAATATCGTATGCTGTATCTGGCCGTCACTGAGAAAGGCTAGGGTTTCTGGGGGGGCTTAGACTTTCAGACATTTGTGTCCTCCATAAGGGATAAAGGCAACTGATGAAGGGGGAGAATTGAAAGATCTGGTCGCTTGCTTGGGTCTCTCCAAGCAATGAGTTCCGAACAGCCCCCGCAATGCAGGGAGCTCTGTAAACTTGAGAAGGGGCGGTGGTTGACATGGACACTGGCACATGATTTCAGCACTCCATGCAGATCCCCTGGGACCCCTCTGCCCTTTGGGGGCACACCAACCCCTGGGTGTTCTCCCTGGGAACACTTCCTAACAGGTCTCTTTCACACTCACCATCCTCCTCAGGGGTTGCACCGAGGCCCGCACGGTTTCAGAACTTTACAAAATTTTACTTGGAGCCTAGAATTTGAGCTTATACCAGTGTGAGGGGAGGAGGCCACCGAAAAGACTTCTTCGGGAACGTGGCTGGAGCTGATGAAAACTGTTTCACTGTTTGATTCCATCACCCCTTCACGGCCCAGCTCGTCTTATTCCTTTCGAAGGGCCTGCTCACCGCTCCCCACAGCAACCTCTCCACCACGGAGTCCAACGGCTTCCACTCTCACTCCACACGTCTATTTAACTAGTAACAAATTACTACACGTGCAAAATAGAAACTGCTGTGTTTCCTGTTTTTGTGGCTATGCCTTGCTTTTCTCGGTTAGGCTGAGTTCCTTGGAAGCAAAAATCATCTTTTGAATATTTGTTTGTTGCTTGTTTCTCCACCAGGTTCCAAGAGTTTTCAACATAATTGCACCACGAATTGTACTTATTTTAATCTCTGGAAACACCTCACATAATATCTTACACATACATCATGATCAATAAACACTTGCTAATTCCTTTACTTCATCAGCAGCAGTTAAGCATGTTCTTGGAGAAATCTGTGCAATAGCTAAAGATGCAAATTATGCCACATCTCTGCTTTGAAAGGTTCAGACGTTTCCTGTTGCTACTATAGGACAAAAACATATTCTCTAGCAAAATCCTTTATGATTTTCCCTCTGCCCTTATCTCCAGTCTCATCTCCTGCTAGAATCTGTCAAACTCTCCGGTTTCCCCCAAGGACAGCACTCACTTTAATGATCTTGCACAGCTACCTCGTCTCCTGAAGTGGCTTAATACTCTCCTTCCACCCATTCGAGGAAAATCGCTATTTACCCTGAAAAACTCAGCAGTGACACGAGCTTCTTGGAGGATCATCATAAGATAGACAAACCACGCCCTCCTCTGTTTTACTTCTCTACCTGCTATTGTGCCGTCTTTTATCTGTTGTTCTTTCACCCTGCCCTATGAAACCATCAAGGCCTTAGGCAGTGTGTCTTCAACGCGCCCACTCAGCACAATGCCAGGCGCGTGAACTTGCTCAATAAGTGCTGTGGAATAAATGGGTGCGAAACCATCTCTTAGGATGGCAACACATTATAAATTTCGCAGAAGATCCCAGGAACCTAAGGTAATATCTTCCAGTCCAGGTCCTCCATGAGTTTGGCTCTCCATTCCCAGATTTGCCAAGTGGAAGAACACACAGGAGCCGTGCCTCCTGGCACATCACTGAGACCAAGCAGCACCACAGTGTTTACAGCTTTAATACCTTCTCTCCAAAGGGGTGCAGGTGCTTTTCCAACCACAGCGAGAGCAACAGTATTCCTCACAACCCTCTAAGGTAGGAGAGGCTGAAATTATGTCATTCAAGCCACAATTAAAGACTTAACAATATTGAAAAGACAGTGTGAGTGTGGCTATAGTCACCAGATCTGTCCAGAAAAGCAAGAAGCCAGGAAAGAGACATAGAGAACTGGATCACAAGGGAAACAAGGAGTTCCCATGCCATTTATTTGGGATTTAAAAGGGAATTTGGGATGTATATAAAACATAAGTTTAGTAGCAAAAGGAGATAATAATATATGTATTCAGCATTCAATTTCTGTTCTTTCTAAGTCAGAGAAAATGTATACAAATCAATCCTAGGAAACAGTAATCTTTTAAAAGAAGTATATGTATGAAGATGGCTATCAAGCATTAGTTAAAATACTGGGGTCCTCCTAAAGCTCTGAAGGGCTGCTGCTGTGCTTCTGTGCTCTCCCTGTTCCGTTACCTTCGTCTCCCAAGGCTTAGAGAGGAATCGGATGCCATGTCATGAGGACATTCAAGCAGCCTTAGGAGAGGCTTATATGTACATGAACTGAGGATTCCAACCAACAACCAGCACCAAATTGCTAACCAGCTGGTGCTTTTGGTGTCCTATTCAAAAAAGCATTGCCCCACCAGACACAGCCCTGCCCAGCAGAAAAACAAGACCCAGTCCCACCCACCAGAACACAGACACCTGTACCCTCCACCAGGAAGCCTACACAACCAATTGAACCAACCTGACACACTGGGGGCAGACACCAAAAACAACAGGAACTACGAACCTGCAGCCTGCGAAAAGGAGACCCCAAACACAGTAAGTTAAGCAAAATGAGAAGACAGAGAAACACACAGCAGATGAAGGAGCAAGGTAAAAACCCTCCAGACCAAACAAATGAAGAGGAAATAGGCAGTCTACCTGAAAAAGAATTCAGAATAATGATAGTAAAGATGATCCAAAATCATGGAAATAGAATGGAGAAAATACAAGAAAAGTTTAACAAGGACCTAGAAGAACTAAAGAGCAAACAAACGATGATGAACAACACAATAAATGAAATTAAAAATTCTCTAGAAGGAATCAATAGTAGAATAACTGACGGAGAATAACAGATAAGTGACCTGGAAGATAAAAGAGTGGAAATAGCTACCACAGAGCAGAATAAAGAGAAAAGAAGGAAAAGAATTGAGGACAGTCTCAGAGACCTCTGGGACAACATTAAACACACCAACATTCAAATTATAGGGGTCCCAGAAGAAGAAGAGAAAAAGAAAGGGACTGAGAAAATATTTGAAGACATTATAGCTGAAAACTTCCTTAATATGGGAAAGGAAATAGTCAATCAAGTCGAGGAAGCACAGAGAGTCCCATACAGGATCAGTCCAAGGAGAAACACACCATGACACATATTAATCAAACAATCAAAAATTAAATACAAAGAAAAAATATTAAAAGCAGCAAGGGAAAAACAACAAATAACACACAAGGGAATCCCCATAAGGTTAACAGCTGATCTTTCAGCAGAAACTCTGCAAGCCAGAAGGGAGTGGCACGACATATTTAAAGTGATGAAAGGGAAAAATCTACAACCAAGATTACTCTACCCAGCAAGGATCTCATTCAGATTTGATAGAGAAATTAAAACCTTTACAGAAAAGCAAAAGCTAAGAGAATTCAGCACCACCAAACCAGCTTTACAACAAATGCTAAAGGAACTGTTCTAGATGGGAAACACAAGAGAAGGAAAAGACCTACAATAAAAAAACCCAAAACAATTAAGAAAATGGTAATAGGAACATACATATCAATAACTACCTTAAATATAAATGGATTAAATGCTCCAACCAAAAGTCACAGACTGGTTGAATGGATACAAAAACAAGACCCATATATATGCTGCCTATAAGAGACCCACTTCAGACCTAGGGACACATACAGACTGAAAGTAAGGGAATGGAAAAAGATATTCCATGCATATGGAAATCAAAAGAAAGTTGGAGTAGCAATTCTCATATCAGACAAAAAGGGCTTTAAAATAAAGACTATCACAAGAGACAAAGAAGGACACTACATAATGATCAAGGGATCAATACAAGAAGAAGATATAACAATTGTAAATATTTATGCACCGAACATAGGAGCACCTCAATACATAAGGTAAATGCTAACAGCCATAAAAGGAGAAATCGACAGTAACACAATCATACTAGGGGACTTTAACACCCCACTTTCACCAATGGACAGATCATCCAAAATGAAAATAAATAAGGAAACACAAGCTTTAAATGACACATTAAACAAGATGGACTTAATTGATATTTATAGGACATTCCATCCAAAAGCAAGAGAATACACTTTCTTCTCAGATGCTCATGGAACATTCTCCAGGATAGATCATATCTTGGGTCACAAATCAAGGCTTGGTAAATTTAAGAAAATTGAAATCATATCAAGTATCTTTTATGACCACATCACTATGAGACTAGATATCAATTACAGGAAAAAATCTGTAAAAAATACAAACACCTGGAGGCTAACCAATACACTACTTAGTAACCAAGAGATCACGGAAGAAATCAAAAAATACCTAGAAACAAATGACAATGAAAACACGACTACCCAAAACCTATGGTTTCAGTGCAACCTATGGGATGCAGCAAAAGCAGTTCTAAGAGGGAAGTTTATAGCAATACAATCCTACCTCAAGAAACATCTCAAATAAAGAACATAACCTTGCACCTAAAGCAGTTAGAGAAAGAAGAACAACCCCCCCCCAATTTAGCAGAAGGAAAGAAATCATAAAGACCAGATCAGAACTAAATGAAAAAGAAATGAAGGAAACAATAGCAGAGATCAATAAAACTAAAAGCTGGTTCTTTGAGAAGATAAACAAAATTGATAAATCATTAGCCAGACTCATCAAGAAAAAAAGAGAGAAGACTCAAATCAATAGGATTAGAAATGAAAAAGGAGAAGTAACAACTGACACTGCAGAAATACAAAGGACCATGAGAGATTACTACAAGCAACTCTATGCCAATAAAATGGACAACCTGGAAGAAATGGACAAAGCACAACCTTCTGAGACTGAACCAGGAAGAAATAGAAAATATAAACAGACCAATCACAAGCACAGAAATTGAGAATGTGATTAAAAAACTTCCAAAAAACAAAAGCCCAGGACCAGATGGCTTCACAGGCAAATTCTATCAAACAATTAGAGAAGAGCTAAAACCTATCCTTCTCAAATTCTTTCAAAATATAGCACAGGAAGGAACACTCCTAAACTCATTCTACAAGGCCACCATCACCCTGATACCAAAACCAAAGATATCATAAAGAAAGAATACTACAGGCCAATACCACTGCTGAACATAGATGCAAAAATCCTGAACAAAATACTAGCAAACAGAATCCAACAGAACAGTAAAAGGATCATACACCATGATCAAGTGGGGTTGATCCCAGGAATGCAAGAATTCTTCAACATATGCAAATCAATCAATGTGATAAACCATATTAACAAACTGAAGGAGAAAAACCATATGATCATCTCAATAGATGTAGAAAAAGATTTTGACAAAATTCAACACCCATTTATGATAAAAACCCTCCAGAAACTGGGCATAGAGGGAACTTACCTCAACATAATAAAGGCCATATATGACAAACGCACAGCCAACATCATTCTCAATGGGGAAAAAACGAAACCATTTCCTCTAAGATCAGGAACAAGACAAGGCTGATCACTCTCACCACTATTTTTCAATATAGTTTTGGAAGTTTTAGCCACGGCAATCAGAGAAGAAAAAGAAATAAAAGGAATCCAAATTGGAAAAGAAGAAGTAAAGCTGTCACTGTTTGCACATGACATGATACTATACATATAGAATCCTAAAGATGTTACCAGAAAACTACTAGAGCTAATCAATGAATTTGGTAAAGTGGCAGGATACAAAATTAATGCACAGAAATCTCTTGCATTCCTGTACACTAATGATGAAAAATATGAAAGAGAAATTAAGGAAACACTCCCATTTACCATTGCAACGAAAAGAATAAATACCTAGGAATAAACCTACCTAGGGAGACAAAGACATGTATGCAGAAAACCATAAGACACTGATGAAAGAAATTAAAGATGATACAAACAGATGGAGAGATATACCATGTCCTTGGACTGGAAGAATCAGCATGGTGAAAATGACTGTACTACCCTAAGCAATCTAGAGATTCAATGCAATCCATAACAAACTACCAATGGCATTTTTCACAGAACTAGAACAAAAAAATTTCACAATTTGTATGGAAACACAAGAGACCCCGAATAGCCAAAGCAATCTTGAGTAAGAAAAACGGAGCTGGAGGAATCAGGCTCCCTGACATCAGACTGTGCTAAAGCTACAGTAATCAAGACAGTATGGTACTGGCACAAAAACAGAAATATAGATAAATGGTACAGGATAGAAAGCCCAGAGATAAACCCACGCATACATGGACACCTTATTTTTGATAAAGGAGGCAAGAATATACATGGAGAAAAGACAGCCTCTTCAATAAGTGGTGCTGGGAAAACTGGAAAGCTACATGTAAAAGAATGAAATTAGAACACTTCCTAACACCATACACAAAAATAAACTCAAAATGGATTAAAGACCTAAATGTAAGGCCAGACACTATAAAACTCTTAGAGGAAAACATAGGAAGAACACACTTTGACATAAATCACAGAAAGATTCTTTTTGACCCACCCCCTAGAGAAATGGAAATAAAACAAAAATAAACAAATGGGACCTAATGTAACTTAAAAGCTTTTGTACAGCAAAGGAAACCACAAACAAGACAAAAAGACAACCCTCAGAATGGGAGAAAATATTTTCAAATGAAGCAACTGACAAAGGATTAATCTCCAAAACATACAAGCAACTCATGCAGCTCAATATCAAAAAAAAAAGAACCCAATCCAAAAATGTGCAGAAGACCTAAACAGACATTTCTCCAAAGAAGATGTACAGATTGCCAACAAACACATGAAAGGATGCTCAACATCACTAATCATTAGAGAAATGCAAATCAAAACTATAATGAGACATCTCACACCGGTCAGAATGGCCATCATCAAAAACTCTACAAACAATGAATGCTGGAGAGGGTATGGAGAAAAGGGAAACCCTCTTGCACTGTTGTTGTGAATGTAAATTGATACAGCCACTATGGAGAACAGTATGGAAGTTCCTTAAAAAACTAAATATGACCCAGCAATCCCAGTACTGGGCATATACCCTGAGAAAACCATAATTCAAAAAGAGTCATGTACCACAATGCTCATTGCAGTTCTATTTACAATAGCCAGGACCCGGAAGCAACCTAAGTGTCCATTGACAGATGAATGGATAAAGAAGATGTGGCACATATATACAATGGAATATTACTCAGCCATAAAAAGAAACAAAATTGAGTTATTTGTAGTGAGGTGGATGGACCTAGAGTCTGTCATACATAGTGAAGTAAGTCAGAAAGAGAAAAACAAATACCGTATGCTAACATATATATATGGAATCTAAAAAAAAAAAAAAATCGTTCTGATGAACCTAGAGGCACGACAGAAATAAAGACGCAGACGTAGAGAATGGACTTGAGGACACGGGGAGGGGGAAGGAGAATCTGGGACGAAGTGAGGGAGTGGCATGGACATATATACACTACCAAATGTAAAATAGACAGCTAGTGGGAAACAGCTGCATCACACGGCGAGATCAGCTCGGTGCTTTATGACCACCTAGAGGCGTGGGATAGGGAGGGTGGGAGGGAGATGCAAGAGGGAGGAGATATGGGGATATATGTATACGTACAGCTGATTCACTTTGTTATTCAGCAGAAATTAATACAACATTGTAAAGCAATTATACTCCAATAAAGATGTTAAAAAAAATAGTGGGTATTGGAAATAGTCTAAATACCCAGCAACATAATAAGGCTAAGTGGGTTATAAAAAATAAAGATGTCAGTGCACCCATGTTGGAATGTTTATGATATAATGTAAAGAGAAAAAACGTATTAATGCCATCTGCACTTTGCTGAAAATTATAAAATATGTATGCCAATGAATAAGAATTGAACAGGAAATGGAAAGATGAAACAGGAGAATGGGATCTTGAGCTCTCTTATTTATTTTTCATGCTCTAAAACCTCTGTAAATATTGTTTTGATCATTTTGGTGAGCTGTGTAAGGAATTATTTTCAAAGGAAGGGGAGCCCTTTTGAAGGTGGGCTAAACTTGGTGACTCATGTCCAAAGACTAGAACATAGAAAGGGAGAAGATTAACTTTTTGGTGGAGAAATGTGGCAAACACACCTTAACCAAGGGATGGGGGTAACATTCCCAGTGGTGTGTGGATATCAGATACCCCTGATACGATCTGATGCGAAGGGCACCTCACCTCTGTGTATTCTTTCCAAAATCCCAAAATCCCAGGATAATTATGAGAAAAACATCAAAGCCCAAATGGGGGACACTCTGCAGGATACGTGGCTAGTACTCCTCAAGACTGTCAAGGTCATGAAAACCAAGGAGAGACAGAAATTGCCACAGAGCAGAATAGGCTGGGGAGACGTGACGGCTAAATGCAGTATGGTGCCCTGGATTGGCCCCTGGAATGGAAGGAGGACTTTGATGTAAAAGTGAGGAAACCCCAGTAAAATCTGGAGCGTTGCTAAGAGTAATTAATTTCATTTTCTTTATTTTAACAAATATATCACGGTAATGTGAGATGCTAGCAAGGAGAAACTGGGTAAGCAGCACATGGGAACTCTCTGGACTATCTCTGCAACCTTCCTGTAAACCCCAAATACTCCAAAATCAAAGTTTATTAGAAAGAGAGGGGTGGGATTTGGGAACCTAGAAGAGGAAAGGGAGACAAGACTGATGGTGGAGCAGAGGAATATTTTTCCAATATCATCTAGAGTGAGACAAGGAAAACTGAGTAAATACAGTGGGAGCACTGGGGCTGCACTTCAGGGGGTTCAGAAAGAGGGATGATGACGAGATACGGGTGGACCCACAGACAGAAATAAACTGGGTGTTGGTGAAGTGAGTCAGCACAACAAGCTGGTATACACAAAGCAACGTTATATTAAAAGGACCTATTGTATAGCACAGGGAACTCTACCCAATATTCTGTAATAACCTAAATGGGGAAAGAATCTGAAAAAGAATGGATATATATATGGATATATATGAATCACTTTGCTGTACACCTGAAACTAACACAACATTGTAAATCAACTATACCCCAATAAAAAATAAAAATTAAAAAAAAGAAAACTGCCCAACATTTTGTTAACTAAGAATATAAGTTTCTCTGTTTCTTCTGAGACATGACCACATTGAGGATGGGCTAGTCCTAATTTTTAAAGTAAGTAATAAATGTCAAAATTCAGAGAGAGCTTCAGTGAGATGGGTTTGGGCTCTGCAGGACAGAGCAAATTAGTGAAATCAGCTGAGCTCCAGTATCTTTCGCCCAAATACTCACATTTATCCAACTAAAATAATGAGTTATTAGAAGCCAATTAGCTCACCACGTGCTAGAGCCTGCCCTTTTTGGAAGCGGGGACCAAAACAAATTGGAAATAACCCCTAAATAAGTGTCTCTCCCAACCCAGTGCCAGGACAGCCTTAAAATCAGTGCTTGTAGAGAGAGGCGGAGCTGTCAGCCCACCAGTCATGATCGCACCTATTCCTTCAAGTCACTGTGTCTCCAATATCATAGATGAGGACATCCACCCGGGTTTGGGAAATCACCTGCTGCCACTCGAAGTGCAGCCACGAGCCTCAGATCCATCTCCTCCTGGGCATCTGCTCTTCACGCCTTCCTCACCTACTCCTCATACTGTTCAGTCTGGTTTTTCATTTATTTCCAAATCACTATATCAAGTTAAAGAGGTAACTACTTTGGCATACATTTTAAAAATTCTGTGTCTTTTATTCTTTTCTCAAAATAAAATAGAAATTATTCAGGAATATACTGAACAAATAATTTTTGCCCGGTATATTAATTAGGATATCTCTTAATCATATTTCTTAGCTGTGAACTTCTTAAGTTTTTATTCAGTTGAATGCAGTAAATTCTTCATTTCCTTATGCTTATTCAAAGTGTTTTTTGAGCTTCTTCATTTCAACATAAAATGGCCAAGCCCTGTTATGGGAAGGATATTGTGCAAACCCAGCAGACCCCAAAAAATCAGAGGTGTTACCATGACGTAACGTAACTGCCTACTTTTAAAACGGTGCCCATTCTATACTTTTTCTTTGTTTCTATCCACATGTCTCTTTCTTTCTTAGTCTAGAGAAAGGGTAAATAAAACTCTATAAATTTTGAAACTGAGATACCTAGAGTATAAAATTGTTTAAAATTTGGGATAAAAAATCCTCCCCACTGGAGCTACAATTGTCACCCTGATTTGCTGAGCATTTCAGCTATGTTTCCTGATCCCTGTC
Organism: Monodon monoceros; assembly: GCF_005190385.1. NCBI lineage: Eukaryota > Metazoa > Chordata > Mammalia > Artiodactyla > Monodontidae > Monodon > Monodon monoceros. Next base: position 7,300,475 of record NW_021703765.1, on the reverse strand, counting down.
AAGAAGGATGATAATAATGTAATCTCTGGATCTGAGCTAATAATAATAATAATAATAGCCATACTTTCTAGAGTACTTCTTATTTGCTTGTCACTATGCTAAATGCTTTTCATACAGTATTTCATTTTACTGTTTACAATAATCCAATAAGGTATATACATACCTTATTATTAGCATCATCTTATAGATGATGAAACTAAGGCCAGAAAAGTAAGGGAAAGAGGCAGGATTTGAACTTACCACTCGTAATAAATGCAATATATTCCCAAGTCACCACATACAGCACAAGAAGAGGCTAGGAGATGGAGAGCATCTCAGAAACCAATCTCAACAAAGAGTCACATTCACTGGCTTCTTATGACTAGAATAAGGTACTCCCAGGCTTCAGTGACACTCTGCTTCTTAAGAGGAGAAGCAGTAGAAAAGATCACATCTGATGGGCAAAGGCCCCTCACACAGCAGGTGGTACATGCTGTCTCTGCAGACGTGCCTTTAAGGTTGGCCCAGCTTCACCACTAACATCTTACCCGGACCCATAGAGTCATCGTCCCAGCCTCCACCTCATGACCTTTTCAAAAGCAGTGGAGAAATGAGAGAGAGAGAGAGATCTGGAGAATATCAAGGATATCACAGAAAGAAAAAGGAACATAAGGACGTTTTAGAAAGTAGAGTGGCAGAGTTTTGACCACAAAACAAGGCCTTAATTGAGATGAAGACGCGTAAAGGATTTGATATCGTCATAGATCACAGATCAGATTATTTAGCCATTTAAGTTTCTCATTTCTCAAAGTGGAAGAAGGACTAGCTTGGCCACAACCGGAAAACAAACAAAAATTTTTTTTATTTTCTAAAATGGAAAACTGCCAGAAGCAAATTCAGAATTTCACTAATCTATGCTTGTGCATTAAAGTGTAAATATTCAACAAAAAAGATCACCTTAGAGCTAAACTGGTAAACCTCTACCTGTCTTGCTCTGTGGTTATGGTCCCTTTGCCAGCTCAGGTCTCAGAGGCAGAAGGAGGCACTGTGGATAGAGAATGCTCCTCCCACAGCTCAGGTGTCCTAGTCAAATGCTTGTCATTAAACAAAGAACCGGCCCCAGGGACACAGGAGAAACCTCAGACAGGCTAAGAGAACTGAGGGTTCTCTTAGGAGAGGGAAGGAAAGAAGATGCTTCTTATCAAAGTGTGCGAGGAAAAAACTGGCATCCCATGCCTTCTCTATAATCCCTAGTGTTCCTAATGAAGCTTCCGAAAACAAAGTAAGTTGGGGAAAATACATCACTGTTACTAGAGACAGTTCCAAAATTTGGAAAGCTGTCTTATGGTGATCATATTTTCTTAGCATTATTTCAGAGCAATGATCGAAAGTGTCTATTATTTATAATACTGTCCAAGAGTTGGGTTTGTAAATATATCAGGAAGTAGAATTTTTCTGGCTCTGAAATCCTACCTTTCCACAAAAATATTCCATACGACACATTTCAAACAGCTCCGTGGCCCTTAGTGTGTTAGGTGAGCACGTGCTAAGAAGTCTTGAGAGCAACTGCATTGCTGAGCCTTCCGAGGAGTTTGATGAGATCTTCCTGAACTGCTTCTGACCACCTCATATTAGTGCTATTGGCAATGAGAGGAAGAACCAGTGGAGCTTAGTTCAAGTTCATTACCATTACAAGAAATGAAACTCACAGTGTACATCCTACATCAATATATTCATCGTGTCCATGGACCCAGGGCAAAATATTTCTTTTTCAATTTTGATTTGAACCTGTAATTGGCAATTCCTTGCAATGGCTCTTTCAGTCTCCAATTTTCTCACTGAAGAGCTGTACAGTTCAATATTTGTGCCAGGTCCTATACATCACTCCTTTAGAAAAATATTTCTACTCAAAGAAATTGGAAAAAAGAAGGAAGGGCAAGACAGAACAGACTTTTGGCCCTTCTTCTAATTGAGAATGACAACCAAAACCATTTCAGTTGCATTCAGCTGTCATTGTTACTCCCAATAAAATAGGAATGTTCACGCTCTAAAGTAACTAACACACAAATAACCATCAATTGAGGACTTACTATATTTAATATTATGTTTTTTGAGTTCTGAGGCAAAACCTAACAACCTTCAAAGGAATTACAATTAATAATGCAAGAGGTCCTGACTCATCTGAAAGTAATTTGGTACAAGAAAAAGCCCACAAAATATTTCTGAACTTGTTTTAGGAATTCTATTCCTGGTCAGTTTAAATGGGGGAGGATTTCACCTTGAAGTATCAAAACTTCACCAGGAGTTGTTCATTTTGAAAACAACATCATTGGTGACAATACCACTCAGGGTAATTGCATCTTCAATGGCACGTGTTGTCATGGTTCACAGTGATTCTAGATGGAGTGGACACATTTGACCACTTTTTGTCTTTTCACATAATAAAGCCTGAACACTTACATGTTTAAATGTAGACTTATAATAAATTAGTTTCTTGTTACTTCTCCTTGAAATTAAACTTAAAGCATTATGTTTATTCTTTTGAAATTGTATGTGTAGGTAGGTTTTATTATCTGTAATATGATTTCAAAATAGTTAAAGGGATTTATAAAGTATTGATTATGAAAGAGAAGATTGGCTCTAATAGGGTTTAGAATCACTGCTACTTGCTTTAATTTATTAGTAGAATATGTGGAAATATATAGACACATATAGGCATGTTAGTAAGTGACCAAAGAGCCTGTGTGATGTATTTTTCAGTCTAATAAGTGAATCCACTGTTAATGTCACTAACCAAAGACCCTGGGTGCCTTCTGTTGTGCCGTGACTCTCCACTTACTAGAATTCATCTAAAAGCTACATTAAACTTGTAAACACTGGAAGCAAAGATGAACTAGAAAAAAAAAAAAACCAGAATTCTTTTTCAGATTACCATTAGTTCTCAAACACACTGTTTGAAACAAGGTCATAAAGAGCTCATACAAATATGCCTCTTATGAATGTGTATGTCCTATTGCTACGTGTCACTTTTTAAAAGCAGAAACTAATTGAAATGGTTATATCTGAACCCCACGTTTGCCATCTCCCTGGCTTTTCTGTCTTGCTGTAAACTCTTCCTCTAAGTTAGGGGTGACTTCCATTTTCCCCGCACAGTACACACTTCCCTCCAAAGTCTGCAATTTAATTTCTACTTCTGTAACTTTAAATATTTTAAAGTCATCATTTTACACTTTCCATTTTCCTCTAAAATTGCCTTCAGTGATGGCTTCCTAACTCCATTATCTTGGAATTACATTGATCACATTTACGGGTTTGCCTTTTAAAAACAAAACAAAAAGCTGTAAAACTGGGGGATCTGAGTCTAATCACAGGATGTGTCAGAGCCAGTGGTGGTGATTACTAATATACCCTAATGTGTTGCGATCAAGGTGAGGTTTATCACAGTCATGTTATTTCATTTCACAGGTATACCATGTAGAGTAACAGATAGGAGAATAAAGCATCTTTTTTTGCCTGTCAATAGATTCAGTAGTATTCAGCTGCAAAAATAATTTACTCATGGGCTTAAATTAGGCATCTAAGTGATGCACATAAATAAATTGCTGGTGGCTCAAGCAACTAGAAATAACCACCAAGACGATGATTTGTGAGCTATTTGCAATACACCACAAATAAAACCAAAAACTTCACTGCAGATTTCAGGAAAAGGTTGATTTAGTGCATAGTTACTTATAAAATCATATATGATAGGTAAACCAAAACCAATTTTAAATAATAGGATTTAAGAATATGCTAGCCCTAGGGAATAATTTAGTATGGCATTGACCATCTCCACTTGCCCTCTCCCCAAATATTATTTCAACTCTGAAAATGAAATATATCTTCTGAAAAAATTAAAAATAGAAGGTAAAAAATTAGGTTGTCAGACTAATCTGTATGAAATAAAATGTTTTCCAGAAAGCTATGACTCGAAGCATTTATCATCTCAACCAGAAACAGTCATCATATGTTTGATTCATTGCATAATACAAAAAGTATATTTTCTTGATTTTTAGACAAAAGTCAAACCACAAAATAATATTTTGTAATGAGTCATTTCTGGGGAACTAGAGATCTAGCTTCATCTTCTGGAATGAATAAATGGTTCATCAACTGAAGTATAAACCTCCTAAGGGCATGAACCATGTGTATGCCATCTGTGTATAAGAGAACACCAGGGAAGATTTTTATACTCAATATGTGTCCCTAATGACCATTCATTATAGTCTCAGTTTTGCTTTAAGAGATGTTAAAAGAGCAGTCCTACTTCCTGCATGTAACTCTGAACCTTTGTGACATGGTATCCTCCTGATGGTCTCTGTCTTGGTACATGCATCACCACATGCCATGTTACCTGAGTAGAAGCCAGCCTTAATATCCCCCTGCCTACTCCTCTCATCTAACTCACCTCCAAGTTCAGTCACTCATGCTCCCTAAAAGCCTTCAGTCTGCCCCTTCCCTGCATCCCACTCTTACATGTTCTTATCGTCCCCACTGCCCTGGGTTGTAGCAATAGCCTGATACTGACTCTCCCTATTCATGCCCACTTCTATCCATCCATCCCTTATCATAGAGTCAGAGCAATCTTGGTAAAACACAAAGTTGGCCCTGTAGATCCCAGTTTAAAAGTCTTGAATGCATCCCCAAAGTCTTTATGGGCCTGGTTTTGCCAACCTTCAACTTTGGTCCACTGCCCACCTGTCCCTGAGCTCGCTCTGGGTCCTCCCATCTCCCCCACACACGAGGTCAGCCCCTCCCTCAGCTCCATCCTTCCTTCCCCTCCTGCCCTGCCTGTGCCTCCGCCTTGGGAGTCAGGTGCGGAGCCTTCCGTTAAACTTTTCTGTATCACTTCTCCTGCTAGATTAGACCACCCTCCCTCAGTTTATGCCCATATTTTAACCTACATTTATCTCTCTATTCACAGTGCTGCTTCTAAGATACGCTTCTGCTATAGCTGTTGGCTTTTAAAAATAAACCAGAAGAACTTACATGTTTTCTTACCCAATTTTGTCTTGATAGTTTGAGTACACTTTCCCAAATTGTTGCTTTTACTTCTCTATCATCATTCAGAACATGAGGTAAGCCCTGAGTTTTGCGTATAAACATATCTTTGATTCCTTATAAAACTTGTTGGCAAAAAAAAAAAAAATGTCACTGAAAATTATCCAAGACTGAGGCTCCAGTGTAATAATTCATCCACTGCTCACTATGCTTTGAGATCACAGGCGAAAGGTTTAGTGAAAGAAAAAAAAAATGAGTAGTTTGGATTCACTCTGAAAAGGAGCAAAAGAGCTTGATAATTGCCGGGAGGCCCTGGATTCAAACCTTGAAAATGGCCTGGGATGTTGGATGTGTGCTTAACGCTGAATTTTGTAGATGGAATGTTTGGGGCAAAGTAGTGATACTGCAGGAGAGTGAGTTGGACGCCGTTCTCTGGACACAGGAAGCCATCAGAGGAGGCAGGAGGTGGTGGAGAGCCTGTCCAGGGCCTAGAAATTGAAAGATGAAGGAGGACTTGGGAATCATGTAGCTTCAGGAAGATCTGGCAACCAAAACGAGAGAAAAGAGCAATGGGGAGAGAAATGCCAAACACACAAAAAGGCTGAAACTTTACATAGTAAATGTTTTGACGGGAGAGACTGCGACCACTGCACCGAATGAGTACTGGATATTATCTCAGCCAATCTGCCGCTTCATTACTCAAGGGATGACCCAACACTGGCTGTGGCCTCTCTGCTTCCATCATGCTCAAGGTGAGAAAGAATACTGGAGAAACTTGAGTAATTCAAACATTCCAGAAAAGCTGCTGGGGAAAGCTTTTCAAACACAGAAGAAAAAAACGTGACCTTTTATATGACTAAAGTAGAATATCTAAAATTTTCAAAAGAAGCCATGAACCAGGAAATTTTATCACATAGGAAAAAACATTTCATTTTCACCACAATAATTGAAAGGGCCATTTGGAAGGTAGATAAAACCCTTCAACCAATGTCTGGTAGCAAAAGAAAAGTCATGACTCTACTTTTTGAAAGAACTGAAGGTAAGAAGGTTAAACTTTAAGAATAAATAGATGGTGAAGAAACAAAGCATATTATCTCTGTGTGAAGTAAATGGCATTCTGCAAAGCATATTTTTATCTTATTTTGCTGAACAATGCAAGGCAGGACCATCAAGTCTATCAGCAAAGAACTGTTTTATCATGACTGATAGGTAAGTACTAGTAACAAGATGTGTAATTTGCAGAGTAGTAGCAGACACTGCATGAGGATTTTTAAAATGAATTTCTTTCAAAAAAGATCCAACTCGTTATCTTGAGGACCATGAACTATCCCCTTACCTTCAGCTGCTCTGTTCTCACTCTTTCCTCATAGGCTCTAACCCCAAACTGACAAACATGGAATATGATCTTAACTGTCTCCCTTACCTCAGGAAAGATACAGCAAATGAACTTACTTCTCTCCCTCCACTGGTTCTGATTAAAGGTGGCCTAGTCTCTTTGTCCTTCATATTTATGAACCTTCACTTCCTGTGTTTTGAAACACAGGAATTTCCCACAGGAAACACACCCCTGTTACTTTCAAATGTCAATTCAGATAGGAGATAAAAGAATGCCCCGTGCAGCATGTACTATATCAGCCCTTATTGTCCCACGAATGCATCCCTTTCTTTTTTTATTATATTAGTTGAAAAATCTTGACCCTTCTCTCTTTTACTTTCATGAACATATGTTCTCTGTATCTCTCACTCTACACAGCACTACCCATAACTCTTCTTCAAAAGAAAACAACTTTGGTGCATTCTTTTTGATGTGGTAACTTTGGCCAATTAATGATAATAATATTTAACATGTACTCAGTACTTACAATTTGACCTGAGACGTGACACTTTCTGCGGAGTGTTTCATTGAATCTCAAAGCCACCCTACATTTTAAAGGTACTATTATTATCCTTCTCATTTTAAAGGTATGGTAACAAAGTCGTGGCTACTGAATCTACAGTCAGTATTTGAATCTGAAATGTGATTCAATTTCTTAACAGAAAGAACCAAAGGCTCATTATGGACCAGAATAGTAGGTGTGTATCTTACAGCACATCATAGCTCCTACTTTTTTTTTTTTTTTGGCCAGGCTGTGCGGCCTGTGGGATTTTCATTCCTCCACCAGGAATCGAACCCGTGCCCCCTGCAGTGGAAGCACTGAGTCCTAACCACTGGACTGCCAGGGGAGTCCCGCAGCTCCTCCTTTGACCTATACAAACTACTGATTCTGGAGCTCTTTTAAATAAAAACGTTAGCCCCCGTGCACAGTGTAAATCAGCTGTACGTGCCCTCCTTGTATCTTCAGTCACCGTCATCTTCAAATGCGCTTGCTTTTCACGCGGAGGCTATGGAGACGTACATGCATCTTTCTCCCGAGAGCACAGTCTTTCCCAATTGTCAGTCTGATCGCGACCATCTCTGCCACACGAACCCACAGTTTCAGCCCCCCCAGGGCCAGCAGAGTCTGTCGTCCCTCTTCTGCCCTCAGCGCCTCGTCACCAAGTCCACCCGCGGCTATAATCTCCGTCCTCACCACGCCACTCGAGGCCTCCGTGCCCACGCTCTCAGCCACTCCCCCGCGACCTTGTGCAGGCTGCTCTGTCCGCTGGAACCCTCCTGAATACCTCTTCCACGGTGATCTTCTGTAAAGCCTTCTCCGCCTTCACTGCACAGGTAGTTTTCACCTTGGTATCTCACCCGTCTAGACATTGCTGTCAGAAATTAACACACCTTCTTGTGCACTACACTGTGAGCACCTCCAGGGCAGGAGTGGCCTCAGCCACTCCGGTCCAGTGAGACCAGAGGGCACCAGCCTTTTCACCGACCCACCCAATCTCCTTAATATGCCAGCGACCCCGCCCTCCAGGCTGAGCCCCTGTGAAAACGTCAAGTTCAACGTGTGCCTGGTGGGGAGACTCATGAGGTCTTCCTCGCTTTACCTTATCTTTGAGTATGACCTCACATGACCTGTCTGCTCATTAGTCAATGTAACTGTACATCAAAGTGAAGGACACAAACATTAGATGTCCTGCACACTCTAAATTGTACCCAGTGCCGTTTGGAATAATTTGTCTCCATGATGTTCTTTATTCTTATTACCGTAGAGACTTCTTTTCTTCAGGTTTTTGGTTTTGGTTTGGTTTGGGTGGTGTGTGTGTGTGTGTGTGTGTGTGTGTGTAAATTAAAAACAAGATCCTATTTCCATCTTTGGATGACTACACTTAAGAGAGTACTAAGAATCCTTACTGTTTTTATTACCCATCATTACCAGGTCCATCAAACAAAAGAAATTCCCCATGAAAAATAACAAGTTATCATTTACTAAATGAAGCACTAAGGTGTATACAAAGCTGAAAAAGTAAACATTCAGAAGGTTTTTAATAACAACATTGGAGATGCGGCAAATATATTGCAAAATTTAACATTTGTTCTAACTAAAAAGGATAGTCTTTTTCAAATATTAATAGAGGCCTAATAAGGATCATTTCATTGAGAAATCATTTCATTGTCAAGATGAAAGTCCTTGCGTGTTTGCTGTGTCTATCATGTTTTTACACTAAACATAGACTAGGGTCAAAGGAACAATTGGTGTCGAAGAGCCCAAGACCCAACGTAGAAACGTTAGACTTCAACAGAACCTCACACTCTTCTCTGCACTAATCTCATGAAGTCAGAAAACTCAGACCTAGGCCAAACTGAGGACACGCAGTGCTGAAAACCAAAGCCTGGGAAGGGAGCCCCTCTCGGCCCCGTCCCCCAGCTCCACCTCCACCTCCAAGCAGTTTTAAGTTAGAGGCATTGAGAGTAGTTTTGAAGCAGAAATATGGTAACAAAATTGCAAAATACAGCATAATGTTGGAGAAGCTGGGTCAAGTTGCAGGAAGACAAGACTGGAGGATGAGGGGCTGGTAGATACAGGAGGACCTCAGCTTTGACTGATTCAAACCCCACCAAACACTTGATTTTTCAAGTATCTTAACAGCAACTGCCAACATGTTCTCCTTTGTCCCTGCCTTGCCCCATCAGCTCTGGCCTTTTTAAAAATGTGCTGTTCCCTAGTGAAATCTCTATCCCCCTTATCTGGGAACTGACCAATAGGAATCCATCACTTTATCTCCGTGTAACCTGGAGGCCTAAAACAATTAAGTGGGTTAATGGGAAGCTTTCAAGAAAGTGACAAGCTTGATGTAAGTGACACATCTGATTCAGGGTGGAAATAGGTTAATCAATAAAAATCAATGGAGTCTTGTGCCTTTGGACAAAAGAAAATGTTTCTAGAAGATAGGTACAGCATCATGTATAAAAGGACAGCATACAGAGAAACTGTCTAAATAGACAAGTGCTACAGAAACAAAATTTTTACAAAGTGGGCACTAGCTTGGGTTGTTCTTTAGACCTTCTAGCCAATATTATAAAACTCCGAGGAAAATATTATGCAAAATGGAGCAGACTGAAAAATTAAACTGGTGAACTCAAATTTATCTACACTGTATCTTGAATTCCCCCTCTGAAAACACTATTGACCCCCTGCATTTTGGTTGTACATGTAACTGTTCCGTGAGTCCACAGGAAATAAAGATACACTGAAATTTATATCACATTGTGAAATGGAATAGATACACGCTATGTGCTTTGAAGCACCTGTCATGATCAAAATGACTAAAGGCACTTCTAACTAGAAAGCAAAGTAAAAAAATAAAATTGGAAATTTTGTATAATGACATGTAGAAAGGATAATAAAATGCAGGTTTTCTGGTTAAAAAAATAAAAGATATAGTTGAAAGAGTAAAAATCCCAGAAGAAACCCCAAAACTACTGAAAAACACCTTTTTGAAAGTCCAGGGAAAGTAAGTGCTGCAGATCTAAAGGTCTGGGTGTTTAAAACAAAACCACTCATGGTTAGACTGGCAAAGTGAAAGTGCCATAGTAGGATGAAGTTCTCACCAAAAAACAAAAGATCATTCAACTGAGAGAGTGCTGAAGCCCAGAGGCACAAATGAGGCCAAAAGAGTACTTGAAAACCATCTTGCAAAAGACCACAAAATAAATGCCAAAAAGTTTTTAAATACATCAGAGAGAAAGTGAGTGAGAGAAACTTGATAGCATTTGAAAATAGCACCCCCAACAAGTTTTTCAAAGAACAAAAAGAGAATGAGAATAAGGACACTTAAGGAATGATCTGATTCCATCTTTATGGAAGCTATTAGGGAATTTCCAAATTTTCCCATTAGAACAGAGAGGTAACATGTTACTCTAAAGAAATGATGAGCACTTGACCAAACTCAGGAACTGGACAAAAATGACCTCCCCAAGAATAGGGAAACTCCACTCAAGTTTCTCGGCAGATGCTCGATGAAGGCTTGTTTGACAAAATGTGCATCTTATATTTACGAATGGCGGCCATGCTTCAGAACAAGTATCTTTCCAGTGGGCACCATCCAACAGGGGGGCTCTAGATAGGTCACAAAATTAACTACACTGAGGCTCACTCTTGTCCAGAAAACTGGGAGGATATGCAGGAACAGCACTTAGTTCATAACCAGCTATAAACGAGAAAGGACACTACATCATGGTATCTGCAAAGAGAAACAACACCTAACTCACCTCCTAGAATTTCTTAAGTAGATAGTGATGTGGAAAAGGAGAGCCAATGGATACACTTATTTAGATTTCCAGAACTTCTTCCTCCACTTTCTATTCACAGATATTGCAAAGCCACATTCCCCTTTCCAAGAAGGCTCCGTCACACTCTCCCCACTGTTCAGAGCCCCGGTGTCATGCTGAATTTCTCTTCCCTTACACGCTCACGCAGTCAGTGGCTAGATCCTGTCAGTTGTACCTTCTAAATATCTGTCAAACATGTCTCCTGCTCTCCATCCCCATTGCTCTGTTCTAGTCCAGTCACATCCCCTCCAGCCTGTGTTCCTGAAATAGCCTCTGGCCCAAGCTCCCTCCAGTCTTGGTCCCATGCAAACTACTCTCCACGACACAGTCAGTCTACTCTCTCTCCTCTGGCCAAACCCTTCAATCACCTCCCCATCCCTGGCATGGCACACAGAACCACTTAGTGCATGGCCCCTGCTTGCCTCTCCCTTTTACCTGTCCCCATCCCTACCTCATGTTTTACCTTCCAGGTTCATGGGCTCCCACCTCAAGCACCTCACACTCTCTTTGTTCTCTGGACCTCTGCACGTGCTGGTCCTACTGTGGAGGATACATCTACTCGGCTCCTTCTTTGGCCAACTCTTAGCCCTCCTTTAGTTGTCAGACACTCTGCCCACAACTTGCACAATAAGGAAAGACAAGTGTCACCCTAAGGGCTCTGATGGCCCCCTTTGGCATTTATCCCCATCAGAGCACCTATCATACTGTGATATAGTACCACCTATTTCTCTCCCCTACTAGTATATAACAGGGATGAGGGCAGGAGCTCTATCTTCTCACTCATCATAATATCTCAGGCTCCTGATGGACTGCCTGGCAACTAGTAACTGCTTACTTGGTGTTTGTGGAAATACTCTTGACACAGAACAAGAAGATCCAATTTTTTAGGGAGCGTGGAAAGGGAATCCAATGCAGCTACCATGTACCCAGCACCTGCTATGACCTCATAGGGTCTTGAATACATTATCTCATTAATCCTCAAGCCTGCCCATGAGGTGTGTATTATTATTCCCATTCTATAGATGAGTAAACTGAAGCTCGATAAAAATGAAGGAACTTTCCAAATGTCACAAGACTATTAGGAAGAAGGGCAGAACCAGAACCCAAAGTTCTCTGCCAACAAATCCATTTTTGTTCTCAGTGTCATGAAGACAAAAAGCAACACAATAGATAGCAAGAACTTCTCTGAAAAGAAAATTGTTAACAGTGTAAATCTCCCATGAATTAATCCTGTAACTAAGCTCATTATTATATATTTAATATATATTTTTTCTATATTTATATTTAATTGTGGAAAAATTTATTTAACATACAATTGACCACCTTCACCATTTTTAAATGGTACAGTTCTGTAGTGTTAGTACAGCCACATCATTGTGCAACCAATCCTCAAAACTTTTCATCTTGCAAAATTGAAACTCTATACTATACCCATTAAACCCCCCCCATCCCCTGGCCTCACCCCAAGACAACCAACATTCTACTTTCTGTTTCTATGAATCTGACTGCTCTAGGGACCTCATATAAGAGGAATCGTGCAGTATTTGTCTTTTTGTGACTGGCTCATTTCACTTAGAATCATGTCCTCAAGGTTCATCCATATAATATCATGTGTAAGAATTTCCTTCCTTTTTTAAGGCTGAATAGTATTTATTGTGTCTTTACCACATTTTGTTTATCCATTCATCCCTCAGTGGAGACCTGCATTGCTTCCATCTTTTTGGCTTATGAATAATGATTCTGTGAACTTGGTGTACTAAACTCACAATATATTCACGAATAATGTGCTAACAGACATCCATAGCAAAACCTTGCAAATGACACTAAACCATTCTGTGTGGTGAAATAACAAACCAGTGGGGTGAATTACCAAGGTATCTCAGCAACCTGTGAAATATGCAGAAAAGTGGTTAGGTACATTTTAATAAATGCCCAATGGAAGGAATATATTTAGGGGATAAAAAAAATCTCCTCTACTTATCTTTTAGAATGAAGTTAGGTATAAATAATTAAATTATTTAGGGGAAAAAACTACACCAAAAAATACTTCAAACTATATTTTATATATAATGTGCTATAAATCTCTGTTTACCACCCAGGAAAGTACTTTACACTTCCTGGAAGGTATCAGAAGAGGTTGTTCTGTTCCACTTAATTGTGTGTGGAATAAACACCTTTCCTATGTACCGATCAGGGGTTGATGCTGACGATTTTCTATGGAAGATTCACTCCCCTCCCTTCACCCCCACCTTTTTGCTGTTTTATTGAGTCATGACTCCTAAGTGCAAAGCACAATGTCCAAGTGTGCTGGGATCGTGGGGAGGGGGATGGGGGATGGTCCTCAATGGAGGGGTCTGAGGGTTTTGATGGGGGAGGCAGTGAAGAAACTGGCATGGTACCCACTAGGTGGAATACAAAGAAAATGACATAGAGTCAATTTTTTTTTAAGTTTCTTTTCTTTTTTTAAAAATTTATTTTTATTTCTGGCTGCGTTGGGTCTTTGTTGCTGCACATGGGCTTTCTCTAGTTGCGGCGAGCGGGGGCTACTCTTCAGTTGCGTTGTGCGGGCTTCTCATTGCAGTGGCTTCTCCTGTTGCAGAGCATGGGCTCTAGGGTGCGCGGGCTTCAGTAATTGGGGCACGTGGAACCAGTAGTTGTGGCTCGCGCGCTCTAGAGCACAGGCTCAGTAGTTGTGGCGCATGGGCTTAGCTGCTCCATGGCATGTGGGATCTTCCCGGACTGGGGCTTGAACCCGTGTCCCCTGCAATGGCAGGTGGATTCTTAACCACTGCACCACCAGGGAAGTCCCAGCCTATAGTCAATGTAAAAGTAGTCACAAACAACATCTGGGGAGTGGAGAAGGAGACACTGTTTTCCATTTTAGAGACGGGCCAACGTTTCCTTAGATGTGCCCTGAAGGATGAGTAGTATATGGGGTAAAGAATATTTAAGGGAAAGAAAAGGCACAAAGACATGAAATTCAGAAATACAGAGGATGTTTAGGGAATTAAAACTTAACCCGCTTTGGCTGAAAGAAGGATGCACAAAGGGACGAGCTTGGAATGTACACAAGGACCAAATCTTAGAAGGCCTTGAATAGCACTTTTCAAGATTTAGGCTTAATTGAGTAGATAAGGATTGAAATGCCAGATTCCCAGAGGTTCCAGGAAGATAACAGAAATTACAGAAGCCAGAAGGTAGAACGAGAGGGAATAGTGGGAACTGTGGAGAACTTACGAATGTATCATCCACGGAAAAGCAGCTGCTACTCAGCCTAGAAAAGGCTGCCAAACAGAAAAGTCAGGTCAATATCGACAGTCCTTTCAGATGTTTATGAGTGTCTCCAATTCTCTGAAAATGTGCTGGTCAAATGGAGTGGTTCTTAGGGGCCAGAACTGGCCTGCAAATGCTGGTTTAGGTAGTGAGGCTTCTCCTGGTCCAATAACATCTCTTTCATCTTGGTTTTTTCATGTCCACTAAACACTGTTTTATCAAGTCACCCTTATGTGCTAAGTTCTTTTTCTCCCTCCACTCTCATGGTTTGTCCTTCACTTTCTGTTTGAATGCATTTTCAAAATTCTGTATTAATAAGACTACTTCATATGGGTATTGCGAGGAATAAATAAAAGAATCCATGTAAAGCCTTTAAGATCCTGCCCAGAGGCTGCCACATAATAAACATTCAATAAACCATAGTTATTGATGCAAAAGATCACTAGCCAGGGCTTCCCTGGTGGCGCAGTGCTTGAGAGTCCGCCTGCCGATGCAGGGGACACAGATTCGTGCCCCGGTCCGGGAAGATCCCACATGCTGTGGAGCAGCTGGGCCCGTGAGCCATGGCCGCTGAGCCTGTGCGTCTGGAGACTGTGCTCCGCAACGGGAGAGGCCACAACAGTGAGAGGCCCGCGTACTGCAAAAAAAAAAAAATCACCAGCCAAAGCTCTGAGTGCACACTCACGACTGCACGTTTACACTCCACCCCAATTTCTCTCTTGGGCTCAGACTCAAAAATCCTCCTGCCTATGAGAGAGCTCCATGTGGATGTCCAGAACTAAACCACTCAGCCCCACCCTAGACCTTCCTCTCACTTCATACACCCCAGTTCAGGAAATGATAGCACCATCTGCCCGGGATCCCAGGTAAAAACCTGATACCACTCTTGAATCCTCCTTCTACTTCACACCCAACACCCAATACAAAATGAAATCTTCTCTCTCAACTCCCCTGCTGTATAATCACTGTCGGAGCCCATTCCCAGAAATGTGGAAGCTGAGCAGACTGCCTGCCTTATCAGGGGATGATCAACAATGAAGGAAATCAGGCACCCCTTATCGGCACGTAGAACACAGACAACTAGAAACATAGTCCTACCAGGTCCAGAGTCCAAAAACCGGAGCAACAGATGTTGTCTTTCTGGGTGGTTGATGGGCTATGTTACTCAGATCAAACTTTGACGTAAAAGCATCTAGATTATGAATAAACTTTTTTAAAAAATACGTAGAGGTAAGAAACAATAGTGCTTTGCAATATAGGCTGAGATAACATGGATGAGATATTTATTTTGAAAGTCTAGCCACTTAAATGGGAAGAATGAGAGAAAATAAGGTATAAAGAATGACTTCTATGGTTTTGAGAAGCAGGGATATTGACTCAAATGAGAGAGACTGGGCGCAAAACAGATTGTGTGCGGGGGTGGATTTATTGTTTAGAAATGTAGATATTTGCATTTCTAGTAAAATACCAGGCTCTGTTATTAGCACTAAACCTCCTATTAAAAACTAAGTATGCTGTGAGAAGTGAGAGAGTGGCATGGCCATATATACTACCAAATGTAAAATAGATAGCTAGTGGGAAGCAGCCGCATAGCACAGGGAGATCAGCTCGGTGCTTTGCGACCATCTAGAGGGGTGGGATGGGGAGGGTGTGAGGGAGACGCAAGAGGGCGGGGATATGGGGTTATATGTATATATATGGCTGATTCACTTTGTTGTACAGCAGAAACTAACACACCATTGTAAAGCAATTATACTCCAATAAAGATGTTTTAAAAAACCCAACAATATTTGTATGTTAAACAATTTAAAATATCTTAAAAGCAATTTAAAAGCATCAAATTTCAGACAACATAGGAGTCACCAGAAGAAATCTAAGAGAAAGTGACAAACTAGGGAGGTGAGAACATGGAAGGAAGCCACTTTTGCCCTGAGCACACCTGGCCAATCTCAGCAAACTTCAACTCTGATTCTGAGCCTCACACAGCACAAGTGACATGGGTGCCAAGGCCCAGGGCCTCCCTGCGATAGGTAATGGAGGAGAAGACCCTCTTTCTGTTGAGACATCTTGGGGTACACCTTCATGGTAAGGATGAAATGGAAGTAAACCTGCCCTCATTCACATCCCTAGGAGACCATGGAAAGAAAGAAAATCCTTGAGTAGGTGTAAGAACAAGTCAGTTCTCACGTGAATTTACAGTCTAAATTCCCAGAGCAGGGGTGCTCCATAAAGCCTAAGTTTAAAGTAATCCAAGACAACGCCTCCGTGAATGAAGGTCCATTTATTCTGGGCCTCAAAGAACAACCAGAAATGCTTTATGAAGAGTGATGTGCAGCACACAGTCAAAAATAGCCAAGAACATGGGGCTTCCCTGGTGGCGCAGTGGTTGGGAGTCTGCCTGCCGATGCAGGGGACACGGGTTCGTGCCCCGGTCCGGGAAGATCCCACATGCCGCGGAGCGGCTGGACCCGTGAGCCATGGCCGCTGAGCCTGCGCGTCCGGATCCTGTGCTCCGCGGCGGGGGAGGCCACGGCGGTGAGAGGCCCGCGTACCGCAAAAAAAAAGAGCCAAGAACATAAGGAAATAAAGCAGTAGGAGGAAGAATCAGCAGCAGTTAAACAGATATTAGAAATGAGCCTTTTGATATTAGAATGTCAGACATAGATTATAAAACAACGATGTGTACCTAGTCTGGGGAGAGGAGAGGGTGTGCATTGAAAAGAATAAATTAGGATAGAGAGACAATGAGAGCCAGGAGTGGCTGTGAACAAAGTCCCAACAAAGCAGGAAGGCAGGGGGAGCCGTGCTCCAGCAATTTCTGAGCCAAAGTGCTGGCAGCTGTACTGGTTTTTTATATAATTTCTGAATCTGTGGGGGGGGGAAGAAATCAAAAAAATGAAAAGTACCCTAGAAAGAAACTCCATCTTGAATATACCCGCTCTCTACTTTACCCCCGCTGTGCTGCCTCGGTTTAATTCTTTTGCCTGTCTTGTCTGACCCGCTACTATAGTCTTTGTATTACTTTGCTAGCGCTGGCATGGCGAAGTACCATAGACTGGGTGGCTTAAACAACAGAAATTTATTTCCTCACAATTCTGGAGGCGGAAAGTCAGGGAAAGCCAAGGAAAGTCCTTGGCTTCTGGATGGCCACCTCTTCCTTGTGTCTTCACATGGTCTTATCTTTGTATACATCTGTGTCCTTATGTCCTCTTCTCATAAGGACACCACTCATATTGGATTAAGGTCCACTCTAATGACCTCATTTAAATTCAGTTATATCTTTAAAGACTCTATTTCCAAATACAGTCACATTCTGAGGTACTGGGGTCTAGGAATTCAACATATGAATTTTGGGAGGACACAACTCAGCCCATAACAGCCTCTGGACTTCCCTCACTTGTCCCACACCTCTAATCCCCTTGTAGAGTCTTGTCTGACTGCTCTTTCTAAACTGCAAACCATTCACCTAATCCAAATTCTTAATGGCTCCCCATTGCCTAAAATAAAGTAAAATCACCTTAGAATGGTGTACGGTTGTGACACAAAATGGAACTAGAGGGGCATTAGCTCCCACCCCACTGCAAAGAAAATGTGATCTAAGTCAGAATAAGGCCTTGCTACGCAAACACAATTCCAAGTCGAGTATCCTGAAAACTGACCCCACCCCTCCCCAGCAAAAATCTGGAGCCCCTGTAGAAAGCATAACAAAGTTCTTTTCTGCTCTCCACCCTCCAGATTCGCCACCTGGCACCACTAGCCTCTTAAACTAATTTACATTCGGGCTTTACCCAGCAGGCTGGCTCCTAAGCACACCAGGCTCACTTTGCTTCTGTAGCATTAGCATGAGTTCCCTCTAGCAGGCATGCCATCCCGCCAACAGCATGATCATCCTTCAACCCAGGAGGTTTGGCATCTCCCTCTATGAGTAAGCTCAAGCATCTTTTATTCTCTGAAGCTTCCGTAATGACCTCCCCCCCACTCCAAACAATCATTCTTCCAACACACACGTATAGGCGTGCGCACACACGCACTGCCGCCACCACCATCCTATCGCAACCAGCACCTGTCCCATGCATCGAATGGCATTATAAATGAGTCCTCAGCTTGAGATCAGAGACTGGGACGTGTCTATGTACCCGCAACCTCACACAGCCTCCTGGCACACAGCCAGCATTCATTAACTGTTTATTGAATGAAAGCTAGGAGTGGATGGGAAGGAAGCCCTTGAGGAGGGGGAAGCTTCATTTGGCTGTGATTTAGCAAGGGGAGCAGAGACTTTGTGAAGATTGCATTGGTGGGCCATGCCCTGGAGGCAGTGCCCCGGCTGCATTTCAGGGCTGCAGGCTCCCTCTCCCTCGTTTCCTAGTCTCCCATCTTTCTTTTTCCCCACCTCTAAATCATCCCACACGCAGCTGCTAGAGTAATGGCTCCAAATAATGGCTGCAAACATGACCCATGTGACTTCCGCTGTTTGGAAACTTTACTAACCACCAAGGAAGTTCAAAACTAGACCTTCCACCACTGCCCTTCCTCTAAGCTTGTGACCAAATGTATTTTTCATTTGCCCCAAATGCAAAGAGCATTTCCCTTTCATGGGATTTTTCCATGAAGCATTTTTTTTCTGGAATCATACCTAGATTTCCAGCCTGGTGCAGGCACCTTTCAACGTCCCCCAAACTGGAAGTAACCTCTGCCACTCTCAACTCCCCAGACATTGTTCTATGCTACTTATCAAGTTCCACTGTACATCACGGTTACTCAGTCCTCATGTTTACATAATGTATAGTACGTACCCCCCCCTTAGATTATAAATGTCTCAAAAACAGTGACCTCCTTACTCATTTCTTCTTCTCCTCATAGCAAACTGTAAATGTCTATTCAATGTATTTAGAAAGGGCTTACAATTCTTTAGATTACTGTTATCAACATTCATCCAATAAAAGACTAGAACATCTCAAAGTGTCATTTGAACAATAAGGTATAACAATTTGCTCTTTGGTTCAGTTCTGCTATTTTCACTGAAAACATAATAGTCAGACTGTGTTAAGAATAAAAGTTCAAACACTGTCAGCTCAAAGAAACACAATACCAGTAATTGGAAATGTTTCCATCTTATTAAATGTTCATTCTTTTAGGAACCATTTGTAGGATTTAAGGAAAATAAGAGGAAGAAGTAACAAGTCCTATGTTCAATAAATATTCTTTATTTATATTTACTGACTTATTTAAATGAGCAACTATGCTTTTTAAAAGATAACAGGGACATAATTTGAGAATTGTGGTGCCACAAGCTAATGGGACACAAAATGGTCTCATTTGGGGACATACACTAATGTTACTGAGCTCTGCCTCAGAGACAAGTATTGAATTCCCTGGCTGTTTCTCAAATGAAAAATGGTATACACACTTTCAATTGTAGCACCCAGTTTGTAAAGAGAAATAAATGTCCTCTCTCCATTAGTGGAATGAATTAGGTGGATGACCTAAAATTTTCTGAAGTTTTGGGTTCTTTATATGTCAAGAAGGAAGTTATCCTAAACATATACATACACCTTCAGTAAAAGCTATTCTGGAAACGTCAGTGCTGGCAGCGTATAGGACTTCATGTAGCCTGCAAAGAAATGGAACAAATATGTTCTCAAGGGGTAATTTGCTGAAATGAGAATATTAAGTTTCTTAAGTATTCTGCTAGTTAAACGCACATAAATGCTCACAGAATTCATGCCCAGACATCATCCTTATTGGCCCTACTAAACCCAGCAGGTATGACGTGTATAGCTATTTACAGTGCTATTAAATGTGAATATTGCGTCTCACATCTCCATCCTTAGAAAGCTTTCTATATCAATCTTCTACGGAACATAGGCCTTTCTCTCTGGGCAGATTATGCGGAAGACTTTTTTTTTTTTTTAATGTAGGTTGGTTAAATAGCTTAAGTCAGGGAAAATTTTCTCCCATTGAGATTTATTGGATTGTGAGTAATCTCTCAAGGGAAGTGCCAGAAGCCCCATCAGCTGAGTTATTTAATTAAAACTATTGTGGAGTAAGTAGAAGAGATGGTGCATAGGGGAATGATTTCTCATTGATCCCTGAAGGATGGGCTTGATAGTCTTAAAATTCTTAACGGTTTCAAAATCTTAAATGTCTTCAGAAATGTTCTCGAAGGAACAGAAAAGCTATCCTGTTTGCAACCTGTACTCCCTATAAAAACCAAACAAAAACAAAAACCAGCAACCAAGAGCAGAGCTTAGAGACAAGTTTTCTTTCTATAAACGCTAAACCAGCTGCCCCTGGACGGCATTGGCTCAAAGAGAAAGCGGGCTGCACAGCCCTAAGCTTCTGGTCCTGAGAGCTTGACCTTTTTCCTTCTTTCTTCAGTTATTTATTTTCCTTTCGCTTCTTCGTTTTTAAATTGCCCAAATCCAGCATTTTTAACTCACAAAATTTTTTATCATTTTACCCTCCATCAGGGCTGTGATCTGTCAGGAGGCACATCCCCGTAAGGTCTCTTTGAAGGTCCCTGACGCCTCCCCCTAATCCTACGAGAAGTTTCTGAGAGAAGATGTGGTGAACACAGCTCCATCGGGGCTGTTCTCAACCTTTGATGAGAGGAATTTTTTTTAAAAGAATCTAGAAGCCGAGACAGTCCAGGGGAGGGTCTCAGTGTGCGTGGGCCCAGCAGGTTCCGATTACCCGGAGGGGCTCTTACTCACAAAGCCACGATCCCCACCCTGCACTCACACCACAGGCCAGCAGCACCCACTCTGCAGAGGAAGCATGTTCCAGAGCCCGCGGTTGGCAGCCACCCGAGTGCTGGGTAGAGGGGGGTTGTGGTCACAAGTGATAGAACACTTGTGGTCACAAGTGTTGTCTTGATCGCTGAGGGCTGGAGGAGGAAAACCCAAGAACTGTGTGTCTCCGCTGCACGAAGACCATCTCCGAGGGCCACAGGGGAGCCAGGGCTCCTGCTTCAGCTGTAGTTCATCCTTGAGCCAAAGCCACCCTTATGCTATGGTCATCTTGGAAATAACAATAGCTGCTCAAGGAAGGGTAGGGCTTGTGGAAGTAAACAAAACCACCACAGGCAAAGATCACAGCCAGGTGCCTCCCCTGCTCTGGACCGCCTGAGTGGATTTCCCAACAGGTCTAGGGAAAATGTTCTCTTCCGGATGTTGACCCGGCTGAGAAGTGGGAAAGCCTGGGCGGCCTCGCAGGGCATGGAGGTAGCACAGTGGACACAGGCCTGTGCCCTCAGGTGGACAAGCAGAAAAAGCTATTCTCACCAAACCCAAATGTGTATTTGTTCCTGTATGTTAAACTTTACCTGCCATTCAATTGTTGAATCTAATTTTGTATATCAATCCAGTATTGCCTTGTTTCAGAGCTGTTTTTTATGTCTCCCTTTCTGATTTTTGATTACAGAGCTTTACCCCAAAGCCTGAGCACTGAATCTCGTGGTGATATGTGCTCTCATGCATCTCCTCCCTGGCTTAGCAAACGGAAAGCAAGTCAATAAAAACAACCTTGGCCCCGGCTTCTGGTAACTAGTCCACTTTCAGATTCCCATAAATTTCACCCTTGAGAAGTGCAGTGACCATAACCTTGCTTTCCATGAGTCTTAAAATGCTCTTTATCATTTGCCTTCTCTATGTACTATTTTATTTAATTAAGGAGTGAGACTTCTCAGCCTTTAAAATGTTTTTAGGGCTTCCCTGGTGGCGCAGTGCTTGAGAGTCCGCCTGCCGATGCAGGGGACACGGGTTCGTGCCCTGGTCCGGGAAGATCCCACATGCCGTGGAGCGGCTGGGCCCGTGAGCCATGGCCACTGAGCCTGCGCGTCTGGAGCCTGTGCTCCGCAACGGGAGAGGCCACAACAGTGAGAGGCCCGCGTACCGAAAAAAAAAAAAACCAAAAAAAAAAAAAATTGTTGTTTTCATCAGTTGGCTATTTCTTATTGATACTACTTAATATCTTTTCTCTTCCTTAAATGAAAAACTGCTGAAATGTAACATTTCACAGAACCCTTTTTCATTCTCATATATGTATGTGTATAACACAGTTATACAGATGGGGAAACTTTCATGACTTATTTCTAAGCTTGTAAGAATGGACCTTAAGAGAGTTTATTATTTATTAATATTACCTATTGTTACCTATTAATAATTATTTATTAATTCTTCAAACAGTAGATATGAAAGAATTTTTTTCTTATTCTTCTACCTCACTTAAAAACAAACAAACAGGGCTTCCCTGGTGGCGCAGTGGTTGAGAGTCCGCCTGCCGACGCAGGGGACACGGGTTCCTGCCCCGGTCCAGGAAGATCCCACATGCCGCGGAGCGGCTGGGCCCATGAGCCATGGCCGCTGGGCCTGCGTGTCCGGAGCCTGTGCTCCGCAACGGGAGAGGCCACAACAGTGAGAGGCCCACGTACCGCAAAAAAACCCACAAAAAACCCAAAAAACAAACCCAACCTCAAAGCAAAAGAGAAGCATCTGACGGGCAAAGCTGAAAGAATCCAGCAGGGACGAAACATGCTGGTATGTATTGGTGACCCATGTAACAGGAGAGTAAGAAAGACTCTTTTTCCATGGCCTCTTAGCCCTGTTTGGAATTTCCACTGACAGGCAAAGAAGGCTTTTAGAAGGCTTCCCCTCCATCCTTTTGCACCTTTCACTAATATATAAGGTAGTGCAGTTTTCTTCTTTCCTTCTGAATTTGGGGTAGATAACACACAAGCTGAAATGAGAGTATGAATATATTCTCAAGATACGTTGCAGAATATAACTGCATAACCCATCTGGATTCCTATGCCTTTTGAAGCATTAAGTCAACATGTTGAAATAAACCAAGCCATGAATTTTAAACCCGAATAAACTGCATTCATTGCTGATCAATCCTATGTGTTGGCTTGCACAGTACGTTAAAGCAGAGCCAAAGTTATCTATTTTTTAGATAATATTTAAAGCAAGTCTCCTGAATGCTACTCCGCCCAGCTCCAGGTCCAAATATTCTGACTTACCTCCTTCAAGGTAAACTTCAAATTCCCCCCTTTCAGGGAATCTATCCTGAGTTTCCCGGTTGAAAGTAAATTCTATCCTCTGAACTACAATAGCACTTACTCTTTGCTTTACGTTATAATTTGTGATATACAACTTTTATCTCCCCTAAAACTCTGTATTCTGTTTAGAGCTAAGATCATGTCTTTCTAGCTTCCCCACCACAGACATTATCTTGAATATAGTAGGTTCTCAATAAGACTGGATGAGTGAATTAATGGATAAGTGAATTCAGTCCCACAAATCAGCACACCCATTTCTACAGCCAGATCTGGGCCACTCCCCCATTTCCAGATTTAAATAAAATTTAAGTCCTGAGATCACCCCAATATTAGAAAAAAAAAAAGTAACTGGCAAGAGAAAAGCAAATACTGACGTTGACGGGAATAGAGATAAGACCCATCTAAGACCGAGCATGGATGACACACAGGGAGCCCCATCCCATCCAGGAAAGAATGAAACCTTAAAAAGGAGACAGTGAGGAACATCCCATGTCAAAGTTGAGATGGGGGGGTTGGAGTGTGGAAGATCACAGAGTGAGAAATCTATGTGATACAGCAACACAGAGCAGAATGTGTGGAGGGGACCATCTAAGCCTCTCCTGTACACATGAGCTAGACGGAAACCCATCTGGCTCCTACACCAGTTACGCGTCCGTCCTGCATCTCGAGTCTCCCCCGCTTCTTCCCTCCCACCCCTCGCTATGCCCTCTCCAGTCTTTAACACGAATGCTCCCCCCACTTCGATGTGACCATCCTTCAATGCCACGGCCTCAGCTTCTGTCCCATGTACAAGTACTTTCTTAGTTAACCATCTTCTTCACGTGTGCTGGGTGATCATCCAGATGACTCCAAAATTGGTATTTTCAATCCTGAACTTCATTATGGTTTGTCATTCCATTATTTCAGCCGTGAGCTGGTCAAAGGCTACCTTACAACTCAATGCATCTGAAACTGAACTTATTTACTCTTAATTTCCCATCTTTTTAAGTGAAACCATCATTTTTCAGTCCCTGAATCATAAAAATTTGGAATCCTTGTTTTCCCTCCTCCAGACCTCCAGGCCAAATCAGAATGAAGATCTTACCCTTAACTTAATTACCTGTGAACTGCTCAGAATTGCAACTGTATCCTTCTTCACTGTTTTTATTAGAAATTCAACAGATTTGAGAGAAGTTTCATAAAACGTTTTTAAGACAGATGGGAAATAAAACACCTGCATAAGAAAAACACCTGATCGTGAACTTGGAAGACCCTTGTATTCCTTCCTGGTTCTATCTCCTTCCTGCCTGTGCTTCGGAGATCTGCTTTCCTTAGAGTTTTACCACATGTTTGTATCTATAAGTAGCATATTGTTTAGTTGCATGTCTCTAAACTTTAAAGGAAAGGAATCATCCCCTGTGTGTTTTTTTGAAACTTGCTTTTTTCTTTCACACAATGTTCCCCAAATTCATCCCTGTTGATGAGCCTCGCGATCAGTCATTCATTTGTTGGCTATCACAGTGATCTGCTGCCTTAAACATTCTCAGGCATTTCTCCTACATGTGGGCAATCCCCAGAATATACAATAGAGAGAATGATTAGGTCTTAGGAATGGGGTTCTTTAACTAGCTAATGCAATATCATTTTCCAAAAGAGATGTGATGGTTAATTTTAGGTATTAATTTGGAGGGTGGTTTGGGATAAGATTAACATTTAAACTGGTGAATTTTGAGTAAGCAGACTGGCCTACATAATGTGGGTGGGCCTCAGCCAATCAGCTGAAGGTCTGAATACAATAAAAAGACTGGCCTCCCTGGCCTCCTTTCCACCTGCATCTACACCATCACTGGCTTTCCTGGGTCTCCAGCCTGCTGGCCCACACTGCAGTCTCCATGATCACATGAGCCAATTCCTCACGATAAATGTCTTTCTATACACAGACATATCCTATTGGCTCTGTTTCTCTGGAGAACTCTGAATATTACCAATACCAATAATACAGTAGATCCACCAACTTACACTCCTACTAGCAGTGGATAAGCGTTCCAATCCATAAAATAATAGTTGTTCACCCTGCCCCTTAAACTCTTCCCCTTCTGTAAGGATGCAACTAGTTTAACCTTCTAGGTGGTGAAAAAAAGTGGTCATTATGTGTCTCCATCTGAAAACATTCAGAGACTTCCCACAGTCTACACTGCAGGGTCAAGTTCCAACCCCATTAGGCTCAGCAACATTGGGCCGTCCCATCTTTCCAAGTTCTTCTCCGACATTCTCTTGCCCCATGGGCTTCAGCTTCTTTTTTAAACATAGGATCTACTGTATAAAACCTTACCTGGGGCCCCAGAGCACCTCTGCTGTAAGAGCAGAGAGAGGGTCCCACTGTCACAGTTTCTTCCTCACCCTCAAGGCTGCCTCTCAGACGGTGAGGGGCCCAGGAGCCCGGGTGAGACCTACCCCTCCTGGAGCTCCATGCTCCAGGCACACCATCCAGTCTCTGTCCCCTGCGTGAACCAACTTCCTCACGCCTTCTCCACACCACCAGAACCCCTGGAGACACCCTTTTCTCTTCTTCCCTCACACCAGTCTCTCGATGCTAAAAAATTCCTGGTACAAACTATTATGTATTAAATAAGCTACAAGGATATTTTGTACAACACAGGGAATATAGCCAATATTCAATAATGACCATAAATGGAGTATAAGCTTTAAAAATTGTGAATCACCACATTGTACACCCGTAACTTATATAATATTGCACAGCAACTCTACTTCATTTTTTTTTTTAATTGTTCACGTTCACCCTGCTGGTGTCAAGCTCCCCTCCCTCTCATTTCTGGCTCTTTGGAAACACCAGCTGGTGTCATCCTGGTGCCGCAGCTCAGCAACCTTCAGTTGGTTAATGACCCTGAACTTCAGTTTCCTCAGCTGTATCATGTGAGCACGCTCATCTCCCGCCTGGTGTTTCACAAGCATTAAACGAGAGGACAGGCATTTACTTCACACACAGTAGACACCTAATCAGAGTTAGCTAGCAGAGTTTTGGGGGCGCATCATACATTTAGGGGGACATTTCCATAAATATAACTACATTTGCCATAAGTGACTAGTAAAGCCAGAGACACATGGGTTACGGTAATTTTCTCCACAACCCCACTTCCACCACAAACCCATGAAAGGGCCACCTTTGAAATGTCACCTCTCGAGTGGCCTCAGCATATTCTTCCACGAGGCAGTGAAATAAATGCAGCCATTCTTGCCATTAAATGCTCTAAATCAGTTACTGATTAAGAAATGCCTGTTCTGAAGGTAACTCATGTTTTAACATAATTTTGCATTAGCAATATCATTTATCCAGAAGAAGACATCCAATTTGCTCTTCAACTCTGGGCTGAAAGCTCAAGGGGGAGGGAGGCCTAAAGGACAAGCAATGATGGATGTCTCCTCATTCAAGGGCCCCCGCCGGCTCCTATGCCCCCCAAACTGGCACTTTCCATCCTGTAATTGCAACTCTATCCAGTGGACACAAACGAAGTCTGAGAACTTGAGCAGATTACTGGACCTTACTTCCCTTCAGTGTCCTCACTCGAAAATCAAGGTTACGTCCACAGTCAAGTGTGCAGGGGGCGTTAAACGAGAAGACCTGGGTAAGGTACTGATCCAGTTCCTCACACATCAACAGCTTTCAGTGAACAGGAGAAACCAGTATATTTAGAGAGCATGTGGCTCAATTCCTTCACCTTTTTGAAGATCTTAACGATCTATTATACAGATTCAGATTTCCGGATTCCAAGTCCAATCTTTCACTGTTAACTAGATCATCAACTCCCCCTGTATGTTATACAAGCATGTGTTATTTTATTTGTAGATCCTAATATGTTGTTAATAAAGCACACATGGAAGAATTTAAGTATATTTAAGGTTAATTTAGTATATTTAAGGTTAAGTATATTTAATGTAAATACAGCTACTATATTTTATAAATTCACTATCATTCTTAGTTTTAAAAAAATATGAACCTCTCCAAACCTCAAAAGTGAATGAAATACTCTCACTGGCTGGTTAATGCAATCTATTCTTTAAAAATATAAATGATCAAAAACAACAGCAAAATATGTTTAAGAATACCATCAGATTCTAATCTGAACTAGATGGAGAGTTGACCGCCCCCTTCTTGGTGACTGACTGAAAATCTCACCACTGTTTTTGAAAAAGCCCCATGAGGCAGAGATCTCCCTTTTCCTGTCCTCAAAATAATAACAGGAGAAATAAATCTGGATGATAAAATTAAGAAAATATTGCCAAAATCATTCATACATGATGCTAAAAATCCTACTTTGGTGTGGCAACCATAATTTAGTTCTCAATAATTTAGTGCTACCCTCTATCCTAAACCTTCACAAGAGGTCAAGCTACCTGTTTCTGTTTTGTTTTGCCTTTAATAAAAATTGCGTATGTTTAGGGCATATACAACAAAATGATATGTGGAATGATTACTGTAGTCAAGCTAATTTACACATCTTCTCCCCATATAGTTACCATTTTTTGGTGAAAAGGGCACCTGAAATCTACTCTCTTAGCAAAATTTCCAGTGTTCAAGACAATGATATTAACTATCATTAATGTCTTCATGCTGTACATTGGGTCTCTAGACTTGTTCATACTACATAACTTCAACTGTGTACTCTGACCGACATCTGTCTCCCCCGTTCCCCACCTCCCCACCCTGGTAACCACTGTTCTACCTGTTTTCTTTTTTTCCTTCTTTTTTTTTATTGGGGTATAGTTGATTTACAATGTTGTGTTAGTTTCAGGTGTACCTGTTTTCAATTGGTTGCTCTTTACAGAAATCGGAATAACCTGATTTGGGACCCAAACTACAAAAGCTCACCACACGAGGCAGGGTGGGGAAGGGCATGTATTTCTGGCCATGGTGGCTCAGGCCATGTGTCAAACAGCTCACCCCTAAGACCCTTCCCATCCTCTCCGTCACTTGCATGGCTAATCAGAGTGGACTATACACTGAAGACTTGCAAACAGCATCTAACAGGTGGCTGCACACAACAGCAAATGAGATCTTGCATGGCAAAATGGAGTCTGTAATAAGTAAGTATTTAACTAAAGAGATTTTGCTAATTGACACTCTGTAAGCCTCGCCCATATACACAGAATTATTATTGAGCTTAGCTACACCTAAACAGAAAGGGAAAACTAACACATGGGAATTTTTCTTACTTCCTGACCATTAGATATTCCTTATATAGTACTTTAAATTGTTCTTTTATAATACGGATTTCTTAAAAAGAAAGCACTATATCAGGTGGTATATGATGTGCTCTGCTGGATGTCTATTTGGGATATAATTTGACAGACACCAGACAAGAAACACACAGTCCCAAATTATTTCCTTCCCTAGACTATCTCTGACACCTAAAAATTTCATCACTAGTCATTTTGTATCAAAAGCCTAGGAAATAATAACAGTGACAGTAATAATAATACCTACCATTCCCCAACTACCATGGGCCAAGTTCCATACATATATGATCCCTAAACCATTCAACAAAGAGAAGGGTATTATTAACTCAATTGACTATTCAGGAACCTGAGATTCAGAGGGACTGAGCAGCTAATATAAGGTTATAAAGGAAGTAAAGGCTATAAAACCCAAGTTTTTCCAACACGTCACACCCAATCCATGTGGCTATTACTTGTAGGACTAACTAAGCTTCAAACTACAATCACTGGTAGACATGGCAGGAAATACTTCAAGAGATCATTTGATTATTTCTGAGATGACAGCTTGCAATTTCTGAAGCATCTTCTCTAGTGAAACTTGGATGAAGCTAAAAACAGAGTCGGTGCTTGAACTCTGCCTAGGATTCACTAATAAACCCAGATTTGGTGTTACAGAAAGGACTCTGAACAAGCAGGGTTGGAAGCAAAAGGAAATGGGACTACGTCACAGGAGGTGTCTGACCCCTGAACCCAAACATTGCCAACATCAGCTTAATCTAGGTTCAAGTTCTCATTAAGACAAGATAAAACCTGTGCCTTCTCCCATGACATTCGAATTCATGAGACGCTTCTTCTACTCAGAAGTGATAGCACATTAAAACGGAACTCATTCACAGTATTATTTCTTTGAAACAATAATATAGCATCTAGAAATGGAATTGGAAAATGACACAAAAATATGATATAGCATTTCACAGTTTCTACTTGGTCTTTACAGAAACAAATATTGTAGATGGGTAAAAAGGTAAATAAAAATTTCACTTACCTGATGGAACCACCTGTATCACCTTTTCCCAGGTTCCATGTGGGAAAGTATGAAGAAAGCAGGAATAGAAGCCAACATCCACCTCAGAGGCATTACAGAAGGACAAGGTCATATCGTTAGAGGCCGTGGTTGAATTTGAAAAGTAAACCCTATCAACGTACGGCTCTCTTATGATCACATGGTAAGTAGGGTTGAAAATGGCTATGGACTCTCTCTCCAGTGTCTTGATCTTGAACCACTCCATCTGGGTTAAAGTGTCCTTTGATGGATACACACATTCTAGGGCCATATTCTTAGCAAGTTTAACAGTTGTGTCCCAAAATATCTGTTCACATGGAGCTGAAAGACACACCATCATGTGATCATGTGAATTCAATTAGACCTGACGATTGAAACACCGAACAGACATCTGAAGCTTGCTCTAGACCTAGCAAGATAGTAAATTGAGGCTAACAGTTTCTACCTTAGTCTAAAAAGGTTTCCACTGCTGATAATTGGTATTTACAACTTGTAGTTTTTCTGAACAATTGAGAAATTATCTAAGCCAAGTAAGGGCATTATAAATTCTGAACATGTCACACTATAAGACTAAAAAAGGAGTAAATTCTTTAAATGAAGACATTATCTTTACCTTTGTATACATAAAGAATAGCCAAGAGGAAAGTAAGGTAATCCATCTCTGGAACCTGTTTGGGAGGCCAGTCTACAGAAAGACAATTTATAATGTCACATTGAGAGCCCCAGCACGATGCACTGTTTCCTTCCTCTCAGATCCTATCAGCAGTGTCTTCTTTATCTGAAGTATGAACACAGGAAAAAGGTCTTAGCTTCAAAGTCAGGTTTGCTCTCGTACAAAGATGGGCAGATTTGAGTTACTTCTCTCTCGGGGAAATAGCTTATTTTCAAGCTTTCATTTTCTACAAAGATTCATTCATTCCAACAAACATTCTCTGAGTGCCTGCTCTGGGCCCAACTCTGCTCTAGGTGATGAGGATACAGCAATAAATTAAAAAAATATATCCTTGCCATAATGGAACTTACATTCTAGTGCGAGGAGGCAGAAAATAAAATAGAGAAGGACAAAATAGAGTTAGGTGGTAAGTGCATGAAGAAAAACAAAGCAGGACCGGGATGGTGTGGTAGTGTTCCCCCCTGGATAGGAGGGCTGGGAAGTCTGCACTGAGAATGTGAGATTGGGGCAGAGTCTACAGGGCACCGGAAGGGGCCTGCAGCTCCACCAGCATGGACGGCCCACGGGGCATGGCCTTCTTGTCCCCTCTGCCTCTTCGCTGACCTCAGGCATTTGCTTAGGGGGTGATGAAGGGACCGCTGAAGGGCCTCCAGATTCCAAAGTATCGTGGCTCAGGGAATATACAAATCCACCATTATCGTTGATTTTTTTAAACTTTTTATTTTGAAATAATTGTACAGTCACAGGAATTTGCAGAAATAGTGCAGAGAGGATCTGTGTACCCTTCACCTAATTTCCCCCATGGTTCTGTCTTATATAATCTTAGTAGGTACGTCATTGCTCCCTTCCCTCTCTTATAAAATAAAAGTTCAGTTTCCTAAGAACTTGCTGGGAATGTATAACCACGTCAGCATAA
This sequence comes from Monodon monoceros, assembly GCF_005190385.1. NCBI lineage: Eukaryota > Metazoa > Chordata > Mammalia > Artiodactyla > Monodontidae > Monodon > Monodon monoceros. Next base: position 7,269,558 of record NW_021703765.1, on the reverse strand, counting down.
AAATATATTATTGCCTCTGTAACAAGAGGCAACAATGTAAGAATGCATTTGACCCCTGATGAGAGGTTCAAAATAAAAGGGGGGTAAAAATTGAGAAAAGGGGGAGCAGGCACCACTAAAGACAAGTTTGCCTAATGCTGACTCTGAGCTTATGTGATTCCATCCAAAAGTTCACCAGCAGGTGTCTTCTCCTTAACATCAGTATCTAATGTGGGAACTTTCTCAGGAAACATGAAATCAAATATGAAATAAAAAATGTAATGATAATCAGAACAAAATTATAATGTGTCCATATAATAACATATAGTGCTGCCTTATGGTTACAGAACATTCTGTTTTCCAAAACCTTTCACATCTATATTATCTGTGCCTATAACAGCTCTGTGATATAGTCAGATGAAGTAACTCTCATCTCTGTCTTGTAAGTAATTTAATGAAGCAATTTGATGAAAATTTTACTGAGCTCTACCAGGTACCCTGCTTAGGTCCTGGAGACACAAGCATGAGAAAGACACAGTCTCTGCCCTCTAGTCATGCATAACGTATTGGGTCAGATAGATTAAAGGAGCAATTCATTATAATAAAACTAGATCATTTCTTTGATCAAGTTTTACAACATCCCAGAGAGGAACAATTCATTCTAACAGATTTGGGGAAGATTTTGTAAAAACAAAATAAAAACAAGTGTACCACATCCTGGGCCTTCCAACCTGAATTAGACTTTCCAAGTAGACAAATAAGAAGAGGAGATAAAGGTGCAAAAACACGGGGCATTTTCAGGAAATGATGTGATTAACATCTAGTGGGTGGGAGGGGACAAAAATGAAATTGGGTCAAAAATGAAATTGGGTCTTGTTTGAAATTGTCTTGAATGACATCCATAAGGGAGTTCAAACTTGACATCCTTTTTTTTTTTTTTTTTTTTTTTTTTGCGGTACGCGGGCCTCTCACTGTTGTGGCCTCTCCCGTTGCGGAGCACATGCTCCGGACGCGCAGGCTCAGCGGCCATGGCTCACGGGCCCAGCCGCTCCGCAGTATGTGGGATCTTCCCGGACCGGGGCATGAACCCGTGTCCCCTGCATCGGCAGACAGACTCTTAACCACTGCACCACCAGGGAAGCCCCCAAACTTGACATCTTGCTTACATCTGTCATTCCAGCACCAAGCACGATTCCTGGGACATGTGTCTATGGCATAAACAATAACAGCTCTAGGAGGAACTTGTTTTTAAAAATCATTGTAGCTGGAGCCATTGAGAGGAGATGCGGACAGACAATGACAAGAGATTAGACTGTGTAGATAGATAGGATGAAGATTTTCTGATACAATTCTAAGAGCAAGTGGAAGCTGTTGGAGGCTTTTAGGCACCAGAATTACATGACCTGATTTAAATTCTTAGAAAGAGAGCTGAGCATCACCCATTTCCCTCTCCTCACTCCTAACAAAAACCTGTTTTGGTTTGGGCATCCATTTCTCCCACACCACCGGGATATTATGACAAATCTGAGCTATTCCACCGACAACTATGACTAATTCGGGGGCTGGAGGTGGAGAAGCCAAGCATGGACTGAGTAGATCCAATCAGAGTCAAGGAAATTATATTTCACGTCAGAAAGACAGAAAGACCCTCAGTGAATGCCTGCCCCCGCACTGGGAGTGAGGACTCAGGAATGTGGGAGGATTACTGGAAAACAGGTGCTCATTGATAATAACTAGTAGCAACCCCTTCATTCGCAAGGCACCGAAGTCAGCGTAGCTAAAGGATGAAGAAAGCAGAAGGGCACTTGCATTCTGATATGTCTAAACTCAAAGGACCTAGAGGCCTCGGATGTGAACGAAAGGTGCATAAAGACACTGGACTGAAGATAAAGTTCAGCTGTTACAACTTTGCTAAGGATGAGCCCTATTTATCAACGTCTAACCAAAGGCAAACAGAGACTGGCCCGGAGCTATTTTTGTTGTGTAGGCAGACATTTTTTGCATGATTTATGAAAGGATTTTGGCTCAAGGTTTTTTTTCTATTAGAGCTGTCTGTATAAAAGAGCTTCATCCTCAAGGATGCCATTAATCAAGATATTCCTGGATTTCTCTACTGTTAATACGTCTCAGCAAACCTCAGAAGTGACTTTGCTCACAAGTTCATCTGGGTTGGGTGCCCCTAGGTGGCCTGGGCTGGGTGCCCCTCTTCAGACCTGCTGCTTCCTCTGCTGGCTGTCCTTGCAGACCTTCCCCACCTCCTCAGACACACTGCTCTGCTCTCTGAGATGTTCTGCTTTCCCGGATGCCGGGGCCCTTTCTGAAACTCGGAGGATCCTAGTCTCCACTCGGTTCCCCAAGCCAGCATTCCCCAGCCCGCACTGAGACTCCTGCTGTGTCTGGGAGCCCGTTCCTGCTCCCACATCTTTCCTCCCCAGCTTGGACAACTGTCCACATGCTGGGGACCCGAGGCCTGTGAAAGAGAAAACCTGGGCTAAGCCCTGAGAACAAGCCGCTGGGCTGGAAGGGTCACAGCTGTGTGGTCCTTAGTCCCCTCCCTTGTGATTAGAGGCAGGCCTGATGGTGCCCGTGGCTGGGAGGTCTGGGCTGCTCAGAGGCTCCTGCTTCCAGTGGGTGCAGGTGGTCCAGGTTTCCACTCCCTGCCTCACAGCATCTTCTTAAGAGAATCTTTCCAACCAGGGCCTGTGGCGAGTCACAGACCTGCCCCCAGGACAGGTTCCACTGCCGCTGAGGGGCCATAAAAACTTACTTCCATTCAAAGCAGAGATTTTAGTTCAGCCTCAGGGGGATCCTCCAGAAAAAGCCAGCCCACTGTCCCATTGCTGGAAATAGTTTGGCTGGAACTCAGACATGCCCGTCTGTCTACGTGTCTACGGCTGTTTCCGTGCCACTAGGAGTAGCTGCGGCAGGGACCGCGTGGCCTGCAGAGCCACAAGTATTAGCTTTCTGGCCCTTTGCAGAAAAGTTCACCAGCCCTTGCTTAGGGTTATTTATACCTGGAGAGCGAACCTTTATTATTGAAGTTCATCCCTGCTCAGGCTTACTTGAAGGAAGGTAGTTTAAGCCTGATAGCCCGACACTGGTAAAAGAGCTAAATTTTCTTATTCTCAAGACCCAAACTACCAGATTTTCCCAGGAACAGACTGAGAAAAAGGACTTTATGCAACACCCTTTTACTACACTATGCCCATCAGTAAACGTACAGGTTCACAGAGATCAACCATTCCGCGAATTAATTAAAGCTTTTCCCCGCAGCTCTCCTCCTGCTTTCCCTACTGGTCATCCTCCTGTATCCACAGCCCGACTCCCTGCCCACTAATAATTTTAAAAGTGTGAACGTGGTCACACCCAGTCTTTTTTCTAGAAGGTTACTGACCTTGAGATGTGAGCGCCCTGCTCACTCTGACTCTTCTTTCCCAGTATGTGTCTTGGTTAAGGGCTTCCTGTTTACCATGGCCTCTTGGCCTCACCCCCTTTTGGTCAAGGCCATCTCCCCGGCTGTTCTCATCCCCTAGTTTGCATCTTGGGAGCAGCTGGGGGTGTTCGTCCTATGCCCTCTCCACCAGAGCTCCCTCAGGTTGTAGCTGAAGTAAATCACTAATATTTCACTAAGGAGGATTAAAACCAGTCAAGAAGTGTCCCTGCTTCTGGAAGCATCTTTACCGTTTTAGCTTCTCAGACTCATTCCCAACTCAGATATACTTCTGTCCTTCTCTTTGCCCCACCTAAGCTTCTACAGCCTGAAAGGATATACTTTCACTGTGAATGTTCTAACTCTGAACTGAAACTACACACAAAAAACTTGAAATTGGTTACTTTGCCTTTTCTTCCCCATCTGCTTTCCTGCCAATCAAAGCACTTCAGAGTCAGAAGTCTCTGAAGTGCAGGAAGCTTATCTCTGCCCATATCTCAGGGCATTTGAATCCTACCTCCTAGATACTCTTTTCGGTGTTGTTTTCTGACTCTCTGATTCTCTGACACAAAAAGCACACAAAGTTGGTGGTTTCCTAAGAACTGTCCCCACAAGTCTATCAGCTTCTTTGTCCCAGACATGAAATAGTTTCTAGGTTGTTCCAGAGGACAGCAGAGTTAGTTTTACTCATCCTTTTGATGTACTATGGAATGGAGGTTAAACCACCATGAAGGGCTGTGGCTGAAGTTGAGTTCATGCAATTCGTGGAAATACTGGGGAGAAAAGATGGCATCTGACAGAAGAGAAGCCACTTGCTGGGGGCTAACTTGCCCCAAACACTGAACGACAGGTCACACACTCGGGCTGGCCTCTTCTGCACACTGTGTATGCCTGAAAGCATGCAAAAGACCTTGAAGTGCTGCCTTGCATCACACAAATATCTTTTGAGCACTTAATTGTGGGACAGAGGAAGCTTCCTAAAACACCTGCTTGACTTGTGTCACTCTCTTCAAGGCCTCACCATCCTCAAAAGAATATCCAACTTCTTACCGACTTACGAGGCCAGATACACTTGAACTCTGCTGTTTTTTCCTGTCTTACATCTTACATCTTTGCTCACTCCCTTCCTTCACTCCAGACCCACCTAATAGTTTGGGCTTAAAGGTGCTGCTTACCTAAAAAATGAAGGTGGTTTACTGATCTCATGCAGCCCAAAGAGCAGCTCTGAATGGAAACCAGGATCCCTTCAAAGATTTCGAAACAAACGTACCTCTGCTGGGACCAGAGGGGGATCTGCTCCGTTCCTTCATAACAGCAAGCATATCTGCACAGGCATTGCCATTCTGATACAATCAGGCTTGAAATAATAATAAGCAACAAACCATGCAGGAAACCAATACAGAACTTTTTCATCAGAGTTCCCTCTGGCTAAAGAGTGAGTTAGTGAAAGAAGTAACCGGATCTGTGGCGGAAGCTCGGCTCATGCAAGAAGTCAGTCAACCTCACTGAGGAATAATATCAAGAATATGGCTGAGCAAAGGGAAGAGGCCTCCTGGAGGAGAAGAAGATGCTCTGAGCAACTGTGAGACATGAAGTACTCTCTTACTTCACTAAAAGGGCTTTCTTTGTCTTATGTGAATGGTTTACCATCTTTTCAACACTAACATCTAAACTCCTGTGTCCCCCAATGCTCTAGTCGGTCAGGATTGGGTAGATGTTTCACATACGTGTAAAATGTTTTCCCGTAATTAAGTTGCATCAAATAAAGTGTAATTAGGTCTCATGGAAAACGGTTTTTCAGAAATGAGTAGACAGTGAATGGTGGCTCTGCAAGTCAGGTTGTCAGCCTCTTTTTAATAAACCCAGAATTAATTTGGGTTTAAAAAACAGAATTACCGATGTTCAGCATATGACAACAGTGACACTTCAGCACAGCAGGGAAAGAACTCGTTGTCTACTGAAGGGTGTTAGTGAAAGTGACTGCCTATTGGGAAAAGCTGCAGTCGGCATCCACCCCCGGGGCAGCAGGACCTCCCCACGCCCACCAGAGGGCCCGCACAGCTAGTGCCTGGGTGGGGGACCTAGACTCTTGCCAACACATTTATTCCATCGGAATCCAAATCCAAAGCTTGAGGATTCAAAGCAGGGGATCAGCAGGGCCCCAGGGCCCATTCTGGCCAGACGGCAGCAGGGCTGCAGCCCTACCAATGCCCAAGACAGCAGCACACAGGCTCTGCCAGCAGCAGGGGAGCTTGGTGTCCCCGTGGAGTGGCGGCAGGGCCTGTGCCGGCTGCAGGGGTGTCTTCGCAGGCCTGCGGGGGTGGCCCTGGGGGAACTGTGGCTGGCCTAGTGGCACGGAGCCGGTGCCCCCCAACTCACACCCATTCGTTCTGTGACCTGCTCCGCGTCCCCTGTCCCTTCAAGTTGCTTCCTTCTCACCTTAGACAGAAGTACTTTGGAAAGGTACAACTAAGGACCCTGAACACTACACTCAACTGTCACAGCAGCACACATTTCAAAGGTATTGATAATTTGAAAAAGAAAAATATTCTAAAAAAGGGGAGAATATATTTTATAAGCTTGAGGGTAGAGATGGATTTTTGGTTTTGAGATTAAATACATACAGAATATGTATATATATAAACATATTAAGGTACACGTTTTAAGATGTGTATATATATGTGTGTGTCTGTGTATATATATATATATATATATATATATATATATATATATATACATATAAAATGCCAAAGCCAGGGAAAATGTGATAGCTTTTCCTACATAAAAACTTAAAACTCTGGCGTGACAAATATCACACACTAACAAAGCAAAAGGCAGGACAGTCAGGAGAGGGATGACATAGAAGTACAGTATTTTCTAAGTGCAAAGTACTTAAATATCAATGACAGAAAGAAATCCCACAAATATCCCAATAGAAAACAGGCAATGGATGCTAAACATCAATTCACATAAGAAGCACTACAGATAGAAAAATGTAAAAAGCTATTGGATCTCACCAGTTGTAATAAATGAAATGAATGAATAAATAAACATGAAAACAATGACAAGTTAATTTTTGCATGTCAAATATGTAAATATACAAATGAAAAGAATGATAGTGACCACGGTTAACAAGAGCAGATGGAGACACAAATGCCATGTGTGGTGGGTGCAAATGCACACAGGTACACATTTTCTACGCAGAAGAGTTAAGATATGACTTATTGTATCCTCTGACCCAGCAAGGTCACCTACAAGATAGTTATCCTAAAGAATAATAAATTTAGCAAAGATCTGTGGTTAAAAATGGAAATGTTTATTACAGCATTATTTCTATTAATGAAAACAGGAAACAATCTGCATGCCTTTCTCTAGTGGACTGGCTCAATTAATTGTGCTAAGTTCATAGGCTGGGATGCTCTGCGGCTCTTTAATGGTTATGCAGATCTATATTTAGACATGCAAAATGTCTGTAATATACCAAGTGAAGAACTTTTTTCAACACACGTCCACTCATAAAAATAAGACAGCAAATGAGCCATTCTGAAAAGTTCTACCCAGACTGGGAGCCCTCACCCTCTCGTCACCTGGTGTGGCATTGCTGGGCCCAGCAGGCAGCACCCAGGACTCCACTGGACACTGTCTTCTTCTTCCTCCTCTGTTTATCAACCTTCCCTCTCCTGATGGTCTCAAGGTTTCAAGGAAATAAATACTTGCACACACATTTTCAGGACTCCTGCCCTGAGTATCAGGCCCGGGTAAGTACTAAGTTCTTCTTTGGGAATTGGTTCTAAAGACCCCAGGAAGCAGCAGACAGCCACTGTCCATGGACGGATGGGGACCTGCAGATATTCACTATCTCTTCTCTGCAGCCATCCCCTGACAGAGCTCATGCCTTTCTCCTCTGCATCCCACATTACTCTGTGCTGCTGCTATGTGATAAGACTCCCTCTGCATTATGGTTAGTCAGTGAGAGAGCATGAGAGTTACTCCCCTATAAACAAGAGTATGGGCTTTGCAAAGAGACTTATGTTCAAATCCTGATCCATCTTGGACTAGCCGTGGGGCCTCCAGCTCCCAGGACTTTGATGACAGCAAAGACCCTGCCAGCCCCAGTGGAGCACCCAGGCTGGCAAACCCCACCCTCACGTTATCCCAGCCAAGTGCCCTCCATCCAGATGGGGAATTTCAGACACAAAGCTCTGAATATTTTATTCGGCCTCTTATACTCTCAATACTGCTGCATCCCAGGCACTTTAAAGAAATTTTTTACTTTCCAAAACAGCACAAAACATACATGTGCTAGGATACAAAATTAATATACGGAAATATGTTGCATTTCTATACACTAATAATGAACTATCAGAAAGAGAAATTAAGAAAACAAACCCATTTACAATCGCATCGAAAAGAATAAAGTACCTAGGAATAAACCTACCTAAGGAGGTAAAATATCTGTACTCAGAAAGACCCTGATGAAAGAAATTGAAGATGTCACAAACAGATAGAAAGATATACTGTGTTTGTGGATTGGAATAATAATATTGTTAAAATGACCATACTATTCAAGGAAATCTACAGATTCAATCTAATCCATATCAAAATACCAAGCATAGGGCTTCCCTGGTGGTGCAGTGGTTGAGAGTCCGCCTGCCGATCCAGGGGACATGGGTTCGTGTCCCGGTCCGGGAAGATCCCACATGCCGCGGAGCAGCTGGGCCCATGAGCCGTGGCCGCTGAGCCTGCGCGTCCGGAGCCTGTGCTCCACAACAGGAGAGGCCACAACAGTGAGAGGCGCAGGTACCGCCAAAAAAAATAAATTAAAAAAAAATACCAAGAGTATTTTTCTCAGAACAAGAAGAAATAATCCTACAATTTGTATAGAAACACAAAAGACCCCAAATAGCCAAAACAATCTTGAGAAAGAAGAATAGAGCTGGAGGTATTACACTCCCTGACTTCAGACTATACTACAGTATACTACTAAAGCTACAGTAATCAAAACAGTATGATACTGGCACAGAAACAGACACATAGCTCAATGGAACAGAATAGAGAGCCCAGAAATAAACCCATGCACTTATGGTCATTTAATCTACGACAAAGGAGACAAGAATATTCAATGGAGAAGAGACAGTCTCTTCAATAAGTGGTGCTGGGAAATCTGGATAGCTACATGTAAAAGAATGAAATTAGAACACCATACACAAAAATAAACTCAAAATGGATTAAAGACCTAAATATACGAGGAAAACATGCAGAACACTCTTTGATATAAATTGTAGCAATATTTTTGGGGATCTGTCTCCTAAAGCAAAGGAAATAAAAGCAAAAATAAACAAATGGGACCTAATTAGACTTAAAAGCTTTTGTACAGCAAAGGAAACCATCCACAAAAAGAAAAGACAATCTACAGACTAGGAGAAAATATTTGCTAATGATATGACCAATAAGGGATTAATATCCAGCATATATAAACAATTTATATAACTCAAGAAAACAAACAACCTGAATTTTAAAAAATGGGCAGAAAACTTGAATAGATGTTTTTCCAAAGAATACAATGCTCAACATTGCTAATCATCAGGGAAATGCAAATCAAAACCACAATGAAATGTTACCTCACACCTGTCAGAATGGCCATCATCAAAAGAACATAAATAACAAAGGTTGGCAAGGATGTGGAAAAAAGGGAACCCTTGCACACTGTTGGTGGGAATGTAGATTGGTGCAGCCACTGTGGAAAACAGTATGGAGGTTTCTCAAAAAACTAAAAATAGAATTGCTATATGACCCAGCAATTCCACTCCTTGGTATTCAAAAACAAACCCCCAAAACCTTCATTCGAAAAGATACATGCACCCCAGTGTTCGTGGCAGCATTATTTACAATTGCCAACATATGGAAGCAACCTAAGTGTCCATCAAAAGATGAATGGATAAAGAAGATGTAGTATAAATAAATACACTATAATACTACTCAGCCATAAAAAGGAATGAAATATTTCCATTTGCAGCAACATGGATGGACTTGGAGGATATTATGTTAAGTGAAATAAGTCAGAGAAAGACAAATACTGTATGATTATCACTTATATGTGGAATGTAAAAAATAAAACTAACTAGTGAATGTAACAAAAAAGAAACAGAATCACAGATACAGAGAACAAACTAATGACTACCAGTGGGGAGAGGAAAGGAGGAAGGGGCAAGATAGGGGTAGGGGATTAAGAGTTACAAACTAGTATGTATAAAATAAATAAGCTACAACGATATATTGTACAACATGGGTAATATAGCCAATATTTTATAATAACTGTAAATGGAATATAGTCTTTAAAAATTGTGGATTACTACCTTGTACACCTGAAACTTATGTAATATTGTACATCACCTACACCTCAATTTAAAAAACCATATACATACTTAAATTAGGTCCTTGATAGATATTGTTATCGCAAATTTCTGAACTTTTATTTTTGTTGTCATGGTTGTTCCTCTGCTTTGCTGGTGCCCTGAGGACAGTTTTGTCTGCAGTCGAGTAATGGAACTTATATTTGAGCTGTTTGGTTAACAATTACACCAAGGTCATTGTCCCCATAGCCTGTCACCATGGCAGGGTAACTAGATAAGGGAAGGTTTGCTGCCTCAGCTACACAAGGCCCCACATCTTCCTGTAATTTGAATCCAGAATAAATGTAGTCTAACGTAGATAGGGTCCCATCTCTCTCTGGAGCTCCCTAGAATGGCTCCAACATACACCTGGTTGAACTGGTGTGTTTATTAACAGCCTCCCATTTCATTCTCAAAAGTGTCTTGGTTTGGATAATAGGTCATCTTAAAAGCCACCTCAGTTAGCTGTGGGTTTGAAGTCCCATGAGCAAGGAAACCCTTCAGTCCTGGACAAATCATGATAGTTGGTCTCCACTTATACAGCAGTAACAAAGACCACCTGGGTCCTGGTGCTGGGTCCAGCCCATCTTCATTCCTGGTCAGCTCCTGGTCACCTTGGGAGGCTATGGTGTCTTTTCTACCCAGCCCTCAATCAGGATTACCCTTATCCATCATAAAGCTGCTAACACTGCTGGCTCTCAAGGAGGCAGGGCCAGAGTCTCCATCCTCCTCTCCCCGGTGCATGTGGCCTCTTTGAAAAGTTTCCACCAGGTCCTGTGAAGGGCAAGCTGGGTCAGACAGAAAAACAGTCCTTCTATTCCCTTCTCTCAGGGCAATGGGAGCCTACCCACTTCATGTGTATCCACTCTGAGGGGGTAAGCAGTGATCCTTCTGAAAGTCAAATTATGACCTGTGGTGACCCTCTCTTTCCCACACTAGATATAGAAGGAGCCAGCTCCTTTTTCAAAATGAATAGATGAACCAATATATAAATAGTTTACATTCCTTCTAACCTGATGCTGCACTATATACAAAACTGTGCCTTTTGTCTTATTTTTATCTGCTTTGCGTCTGTCTCTCGATCCCCCAACTTGAATGTGAGTTCCTTGAGTGCAAAGACTGCCTTGTTCACTGCTGTGCTGAGTGTGACCCACTGTCCTGGTTTGCCTGAGGCCAAGCAGTTTCCCAGGACATGGGATTTCAGTGCTAAAACCAGGACAGTTCCAGGTAGACCTCGGCAGTTGTAACTAACTGTATCCCCAATCCAAAAGCGATGGCCAGTATGTAGCAGGTGTTCAATAAACAATAACTATGATCTAACTTTATCTTACATATTTGGCTTATTTTCAGGCATTTTACCACGTTTCCCATTTATTTCAATCTTCTCTGCTATTCTGAGCACCAGCATGCCTTTCTCTCTCTTAATTTCCTCTGAGGAACCATTGTGCCACTTCAGTGCTCTAAATAAAAAGCTGAGATGTCCTCAAAGTTCAAAGTTGCATCACGGGCATAATTTTCCTTGTAGTATAGCTATGTAATCAAATTGTTCCTTTACCAACATGGATCAGATTTCATAGTTTAGCATACACAGGCTGAAACTCTTTAGTTTCCTGCATTTATTAAAATCAGAAATTAAAATATCTATTATTTTTTAATGAGAATGCTAAAATTATCTGGCTGACATGTTAATACCCAGGACACACTTCATTCATGGGGGGTACAATATCCATTTCCCTAATGCCGAGGCTGAAAACTGGTGTCACCTTTGGGTCATCTTTTTCAACCCCTCATATTCAATCACCAAATGCTACAGAGCTAAAGAAAGTATTTAAAAAAGCAACCTCTACATCTGTACTCTCACTGGCCTAGTCCTCAAAGCATCCAACATGGGAGCATAGATTCACTTGCTTCTAACTCATCCTACAACTGCCCTTGGATCTACTTTCCTAATAACTACTTTCTGAGTAATAAAATTGATAGGTATTTTTCTGATCATCTCACTTAATCCTTCAACTATAAACAGCACAGGTAATGACTATTAAATGGTTACCAGTTGCCTGACACTTCTCTAAGGCTTTACATGTTTTATTCATTAAACCTTTTAAAACTCTTAGAAAGTAGGAATTGTTACTATTCTTACCTTACACGTGAGGAAACAGGCACAGGGTGATTAAGTAACTTTCCCAATGCTCCCCACACCTTTTAGGTAGCAAAACCAGGATTTGGACTCAGATGTTTGACTGTAGAGCACACACTCTTTACCTCAACATCCTACTGCCCCCCCATGGAGTCATGTTTTTTCCCCACTCAACAGATAATGAAGTGGGCTTTCAGCAGGTAGGAAACCTTCCTGAAGTTCCATGTGTAAGAGCCACTGCAGCACACTGCCTTTCTTCTATGGTACTCCCCAGGTCAGAAATTTTCATTAGAAAAAATTATTTCCTATGGCAATGTTTCCCAAAGTGCATCTTCCAATTATCATAGACATTATGGAAAATGTGGATTTTGTGGATAAACTGGATTTGGGAACTTTACACTCTTTAATCCCCTTTTGGAAATACAGATATCATTCAATGCAGCATATTAAAGGTTCTGAGAAAATCAGGAACGAAGAAGCCTACTGAATTTAGTTTAAACCACTGTTTCTCAAACTAGTTTGACTGTGAAATTACATCTTTATGTATCCTCTATTAGCATACGTCTCAAAACATACTGTGGAAAATGGTGTGCAATAGATTCACATCTGAACACCTTGGCTTCGTTTTCAAAGTCTTACATAGTGTACTCCCTTCTTCACCTGTCCAAAGTCACTTCTCATCTGAGAATCAAAAATAAATGTAATTCAATATATCAACAAGTTAAAGAAGAAAAATTATGTGACCATATTGATGGACACAGAAAAATCATTTGATAAAAAAATGTAACACCCACTCACAATAAAAGCCATGAGTTAGAAATGGAGGAGAATTACCTCAACTTCATCAAGATCATCTGCAAAGAACCCGTAGCCAGGACTGAATGCTCTCCTCTTAAGACTGGGGAAAAAGTAAGGAGGTCTGCTTGAACCATTGCTGTACAGCATAGTACTAGATGTTCCAGCCACTGTAATAAAGCAAGAAAAAGAAATAAAAGGCATACAGATAGGGAAGGAAGACATAAAACTAGGCCAAACTGCAGAGGACATGATTGTTTATGTAGCAAACTCAAGAAATCTACAAAATCTTCTAGAACTAATAAGTGAGTTCAGTAAGTTTGCAGTATACAAGATCAACACCCCAAAATCAACTGTATTTCTATATACTAATAATAATCATAGGGAAACTAAAATTTAAAACATAATACCATTTATAATCACTCCAAATAAAATAAAAGACTTAGGTGTCTGGTATATTTCTACCATGGGATACTACTCAACAATAAAAAAGATCAAAGTATTGATACATGCAGAAACTTGGATAAATCTGCAGGGAATCACGCTGAGTAAAAAAAAAAAAAAAAGCCAGTCTCAAAAGTTTCATGGTGAATGTATTCCATTTATACAACTTTCTTGAAATGACAAAATTTTTTAAATTTAGAAATTTTAGAAAAGATTAGAAGTTGTCAGGGGTTAAAAATGGGGAGTGATGTGGGAAAGAAATATTTGTCATAAAAGGCAACACAAAGGATCCTCATGATGTTGGAACTGTTTTGTATCTTGACTGTGGTGGGAGATATGCAGATTTACACAGGGGACAACACTGTAGAGATCTTAATATAATTAATGCAATTATTCTTGTATTAACATGATATACTTATGCATCTTATACAGCTTAATACACTAGAACTTAAAACACATATGCACCCACACACAAATGAGTACAAGTAAAACTGGGGAAAGCTGAATACTGTAGGTGGATTGCATCAATGTCAATTCCTGGCTGTGATATTGTACTCTATTTTGTAAGATGATACCATTGGGGGAAACTGGGTAAAAATATATGGAGTCTCTTTGTATTATTTCTTACAATTGCATGTGAATCCACAATTATCTCAATGAAATTTCAATGAAAATAAAGAGAGAAGGCAATAACATAACATTTATGGTTCTTTGGTTCCCCACTGCCAGGAATCTTCTGTGAAGAGTCAGAACTGGGGACTCATTCACCTTTTAGGTGCCATCAAGAAGGGTATTTAGATTGGTTCAAGATGGCAGAGTAGAAGGACGTGCTCTCACTCCCTCTTGCGAAAGCACCGGAATCAAAACTAACTGCTGAACAATCATAGACAGGAAGACACTGGAACTCACCAAAGAAGATACACCACATCCAAAGACAAAGGAGAAGTCACAATGAGATGGTAGGAGGGGCACAATCACAATAAAATCAAATCCCATAACTGCTGAGTGGGTGACTCACAAACTGGAGAAAACTTATACCACAGAAGTCCACCCACTGGAGTGAAGGTTCTGAGCCCCACTTCAGGCTTCCCAACCTGGGGGTCTGGCAAAAGGGAGGAGGAATTCCTAGAAAATAAGACTTTGAAGGCTAGCTGGATTTGATTGCAGGACTTCGACAGGACTGGGGGAAACAGAGACTCCATTCTTGGAGGGCACACACAAAGTAGTGTCTGCATCAGGACCCAGGGGAAGGAGCAGTGACCCCCATAGGAGACAGAACCAGACTTACCTGCTAGTGTTGGAGGGTCTCCAGCAGAGGCAGGGGTTGGCTGTTTCTCACCGTGAGGACAAGGACACTGGCAGCAGAAATTCTGGGAAGTACTCTTTGGCATGAGTCCTCCCGGAGTCCACCATTAGCCCCCAAAACAGCCTGTAGGCTCCAGTGCTGGGTTGCCTCAGGTGAAACAACAAACAGCGAGGGAACCCAGCGCCACCAATCAGCACACAAGTGGATTAAAGTTTTACTGAGCTCTGCCCAGCAGAGAAACACCTAGTTCTATCCACAACCAGTCCCTCCCATCAGGAAGCTTGCACAAGCCTCTTAGATAGCCTCATCCACCAGAGGGCAGACAGCAGAAGCAAGAAGAACAACAATCCTGCAGCCTGTGGAACAAAAACCGCATTCATAGAAAGATAGACAAGATGAAAAGGCAGAGGGCTATGTACCAGATGAAGGAACAAGATAAAACCCCAGAAAAACAACTAAATGAAGTGGAGATACGCAACTTTCCAGAAAGAGAATTCAGAATAACGATAGTGAAGATGATCCAGGACCTAGGAAACAGAATGGAGACAAAGATCGAGAAGATGCAAGAAATGTTTAACAAAGACCTAGAAGAATTAAAGAACAAACAAACAGAGAAGAACAATACAATGACTGAAATGAAAAATACACTAGAAGGAATCAATAGCAGAATAACTGAGGCAGAAGAATGGATAAGTGACCTGGAAGACAGAATGGTGGAATTCACTGCGGCGGAACAGACTAAAGAAAAAAGAATGAAAAGAAATGAAGACAGCCTAAGAGACCTCTGGGACAACATTAAATGCAACAACATTCACAGTATAGGGGTCCCAGAAGGAGGAGAGAGAGAGAAAGGACTCAAGAAAATATTAGAAGAGATTATAGTTGAAAACTTTCCTAACATGGGAAAGGAAATAGCCAGCCAAGTACAGGAAGCACAGAGAGTCCCATACAGGATAAACCTAAGAGGAAACATGCTAAGACACACAGTAATCAAACTGGCAAAAATTAAAGACAAAGAAAAATTATTGAAAGCAGCAAGGGAAAAATGACAAATAACATACAAGGGAACTCCCATAAGGTTAACAGCTGATTTCTCAACAGAAACTCTACAAGCCAGAAGGGAGTGGCAGGACATATTTAAAGTGATGAAAGGGAATAACCTACAGCCAAGATTACTCTACCAAGCAAGGATTACTCTACCAATCTCATTCAGATTAAATGCAGAAATCAAAAGCATTACAGACAAACAAAAGCTAAGAGAATTCAGCACCACCAAACCAGCTCTATAACAAATGCTAAAGGAACTTCTCTAAGTGGGAAACACAAGAGAAGAAAAGGACCTACAAAAACAAACCCAAAACAATTAAGAAAATGGTCATAGGAACATACATATCAATAATTACCTTAAATGTGAATGGATTAAATGCTCCAACCAAAAGACACAGGCTTGCTGAATGGATATAAAAACAAGACCCATATATAGGCTGTCTACAAGAGACCCACTTCAGACCTAGGGACACATACAGACTGAAAGTGAGGGGATGGAAAAAGATGTTCCATGCAAATGGAAATCAAAAGAAAGCTGGAGTAGCAATACTCATATCAGATAAAATAGACTTTAAAATAAAGAATGTTACAAGAGACAAGGAAGGACACTGCATAATGATAAAGGGATCAATCCAAGAAGAGATATAACAATTATAAATATATATGCACCCAACATAGGAGCACCTCAATACACAAGGCAACTGCTAACAGCACTAAAAGAGGAAATCGACAGTAACACAATAATAGTGGGGGACTTTAACACCTCACTTACACTAATGGACAGATCATCCAAACAGAAAATTAATAAGGAAACACAAGCTTTAAATGACACAATAGACCAGATAGATTTAATTGATATTTATAGGACATTCGATCCAAAAACAGCAGCTTACACTTTCTTCTCAAGTGCGCATGGAACATTCTATAGGAGGGATCACATCTTGGGTCACAAATCAAACCTCAGTAAATTTAAGAAAATTGAAATCATATCAAGCATCTTTTCTGACCAAAACGCTATGAGATTAGAAATCAATTACAGGGAAAAAAACGTAAAGAACACAAACACAGTGAGGAAAAACAATACATTACAAAATAACCAAGAGATCACTGAAGAAATCAAAGAGGAAATCAAAACATACCTAGAGACAAATGACAATGAAAACACGACAATCCAAAACCTATCAGATGCAGCAAAAGCAGCTCTAAGAGGGAAGTTTATAGCAATACAATCCTACCTCAACAAACAACAAACATCTCAAATAAACAATCTAACCTTAAACCTCAAAGAAGTAGAGAAAGAAGAACAAACAAAACTCAAAGTTACTAAAAGGAGGGAAATCAGAAAGATCAAAGCAGAAATAAATGAAATAGAAACAAAGAAAACAATAGCAAGGATGAATAAAACTAAAATCTGGTTCTTTGAGAAGATAAACAAAATTGATAAACCATTATCCAGACTCATCATAAAAAACAAGGAGAGGACTCAAATCAATGAAATCAGAAATGAAAAAGAAGTTGCAACAGACACCGCAGAAATAGGAAGCATCCTAACAGACTACTACAAGCAACTCTATGCCAATAAAATGGACAACCTGGAAGAAGTGGACAAATTCTTAGAAATGTATAGCCTTCCAAAGACTGAACCAGGCAGAAATAGAAAACATCAACAGACCAATCACAAGTAAGGAAATTGAAATTGTGATTAGAAATCGTCCAACAAACAAATATCCAGGACTAGATGCCTTCACAGGTGAATTCTATCAAACATTTAGAGAAGAGCTAAAACCCATCCTTCTCAAAGTCTTCCAAAAAATTGCAGAGGAAGGAATAGTCCCAAACTCACTCCATGAGGCCACCATCACCCTGATACCAAAGCCAGACAAAGATACTACAAAAAAAGAAAATTACACACCAATATCACTGATGAATATAGGTGCAAAAATCCTCAACAAAATACTAGCGAACAGAATCCAACAACACATTAAAAGGATCATACACCATGATCAAGTGGGATTTATCTCAGGGATGCAAGGATTCTTCAATATACGCAAATCAATCAATGTGATACACCATATTAACAAATTGAAGAATAAAAACCATATGATCATCTCAATAGATGCAGAAAAAGCTTTTGACAGAATTCAACACCCTTTTATGATAAAAACTCTCCAGAAAGTGGGCATAGAGGGAACCTACCTCAACATAATAAAGGTCACATACGACAAACCCACAGCAAACATCAATCTCAATGGTGAAAAACTGAAAGCATTTCCTCTAAGATCAGGAGCAAGACAAGGATGTCCACTCTCACCACTATTATTCAACATAGTTTTGGAAGTTCTAGCCATGGCAATCAGACAAGAAAAAGAAAAAAAAGGAATAGAAATTGGAAGAGAAGTAAAATTGTCACTGTTTGCAGAGGACATGATACTATGCATAGAGAATCCTTAAGATGCCACCAGAAAACTACTAGAGCTAATCTATGAATTTGGTAAAGTTTCAGGATACAAAATTAACGCACAGAAATCTCTTGCATTCCTATACACTAACGATGAAAAATCTGAAAAAGAAATTAAGGAAATACTGCCATTTACCATTGCAACAAAAAGAATAAAATACCTAGGAATAAACCTACCTCGGGAGACAAAAGACCTGTAGGCAGAAAACTATAAGACACTGATGAAAGAAATTAAAGAAGATACAAACAGATGGAGAGATATACCATGTTCTTGGAGTGGAAGAATCAATATTGTGAAAATGACTATACTACCCAAAGCAATCTACAGATTCAATGCAATCCCTATCAAATTACCAATGGCATTTTTTACAGAACTAGAACAGAAAATCTTAATATTTGTATGGAGACACAAAAGACCCTGAATAGCCAAAGCAGTCTTGAGGGAAAGAAAAGGAGCTGGAGGAATCAGACTCCCTGACTTCAGACTATACGACAAAGCTACAGTAATCAAGAAAATATGGTACTGGCACAAAAACAGAAGTATAGATCAATGGCACAGGATAGAAAGCCCAGAGATAAACCCATGCACCTATGGTCAACTAATCTATGACAAAGGAGGCAAGGATATACAATGGAGAAAAGACAGTCTCTTCAATAAGTGGTGCTGGAAAAACTGGACAGCTACATGGAAAAGTATGATATTAGAACACTCCCTAACACCATACACAAAAATAACTCACAATGGATTACAGACCTAAATGTAAGACCGGACACTAGAAAAGTCTTAGAGGAAAACATAGGAAGGACACTCTTTGACATAAATCACAGCAAGATCTTTTTTGATCCACCTCCTAGAGTAATCGAAATAAAAACAAAAATAAACAAATGGGACCTAATGAAACTTAAAAAGCTTTTGCACAGCAAAGGAAACCATAAACAAGATGAAAAGACAACCCTCAGAATGGGAGAAAATATTTGGAAATGAATCAACGGACAAAGGATTAATCTCCAAAATATATACACAGCTCATGAAGTTCAATATTAAAAAAACAAACCACCCAATGCAAAAAGGGCAGAAGACCTAAATAGACATTTCTCCAAAGAAGACATACAGATGGCCAAGAAGCACATGAGAAACTGCTCAACATCACTAATTATTAGAGAAATACAAATCAAAACTACAATGAGGTATCACCTCACACCAGTTAGAATGGACATCATCACAAAATCTACAAACAACAAATGCTGGAGAGGGTGTGGAGAAAAGGGAACCCTCTTGCACTGTTGGTGGGAACGTAAATTGATACAATCACTATAGAGAACATATGGAGGTTCCTTAAAAAACTAAAAATAGAATTACCATATGACCCAGCAATCCCATTACTGGGCATTTACCCAGAGAAAACCATAATTCAAAAAAACACAAGCAACCCAATGTTCATTGCAGCACTATTTACAATGTCCAGGTCATGGAAGCAACCTAAATGCCCATCGGCAGACGAATGGATAAAGAAGATGTGGTACATATATACAGTGGAATATTACTCAGCCATAAAAAGGAACGAAATTGGATCATTTGTAGAGACGTGGATGGATCTAGAGACTGTCATAGAGAGTGAAGTAAGTCAGAAAAAGAAAAACAAATATTGTATATTAAAGCACATATGTGGAATCTAGAAAAATGGTACAGATGAGCTGGTTTGCAGGGCAGAAATTGAGACACAGATGCATAGAACAAACATATGGATACCAAAGGGGAAAAGCAGCGGGGTGGTGGTGGTGGTGTGATGAATTGGGCGATTGGGATTGACATGTATACACTGATGTGTATAAAACTGATGACTAATAAGAACCTGCTGTATAAAAAAACAAATAATATAAAATTTTTTTTAAAAAGGGTATTTAATTTGGGTTTTTGACAGTTACAATTCATGCACTGCCTGTGATTTTCCCACCTCTAACAGACTGTGATATAGATATAAAGTAGCATAGGAAATACTAAACATTGCAGTTCCCTCTTCCCCATAACTTTAAGGTAAGCAGGGGAATTATCTAGGCAGCATACAGGAGCTTAGGTAATACTAACAGGTGAAAGAAGATGCCACACCAGGTTGTAAAACAGTGGCAAGGGTCTAATTTTCTTCCTTTATGCTTAGAAAGAATAGAGTAGGAGGGAGAACAGGAGTGATATTTTCTTTTTTCTGTACAATATGAGCATGGTTTCATTTGATAAAGGAGGAATTATTTTTTTAATGAATGTGCCATTGTTCCTGTCACTAGGGAATTACTTTATTGGGGGATTAAATAAATGAAAATGATACCACAATGTAAATGGCAGTGGTTATGTGGGTTGGTGCCTTAAAGGCAATCTTTATATTTTTATTCATGAACCTCTTTATTTTACATATTTCATATGAAAACGTATTATTATTATTATCAGACAAGAACGTTTTAAATGAAAAAGGCAATGAATGATTATTTATTGAATGGATTAATAAGTGCTGCAGTCAAACCTTGTATAAGCTAATACAGTAAAACAATCCACGAAAATATGGACAAACTCTTCAATAAGTATTGATTGACCTGAATATGTTCTGAATGAAAATAGGTGGGCACAAAAAGTATATAAATGTGCTTGATTCTTAGGAAGAGAAAGTCATTGCTAAAGTCAATTTGAGAGAGATAAAAATGCATTGAAAGCAGTTTATTTAGACCACAGGACTCTGAACACAGGTCCCACACAGAGCAGACACTCTCATTTGAGTCTGTGCTCTGCAAATGGCATATGGTGTCGTTCACATTTGTCCACAATGGATCTTTATGAATTTCCAAATTACACACTCCAGTCACATTCATAGCAGTAAATTTCAAGCTGTTCTTCAAACAAAGCATTCTCTTTCAACCTCTGTGCTTTTACATTGAAACGGGCCTCCCCTCTGGGTTTAGTGAACTGCTTCTCCCTCAGGATGAGGAGAGAGACACAGGTGCTGGAAGTGGGCAGCTGTCAGTGACCTGGAAACTGTCTATCGCAGCTGCAGGACTCAGGGGAGCTGGGGGAATGTGGGCCAGAAGTTAGGCATCTCCTACAGCAGCTCTGGGGAGAAAGGCCTCACATACACTCCTGGGACTGGTGGGGTGGGGCGGAGGATGAGGCGGTACCCCAACAAAGGAATTTAGAAGGAGCCAACAAACTGTGTCTGCATTTACGCTTTGATCTGGAAATTCTACTTCTAGGAGTGTGCTCTGAACAGACACCTCTACAAGTACAAAACAACATAGGAACAGGTTTTTAATAATTGTGGCATTATTCATAATAGCAAAACATCGGGAACAACTTGATACTCATTCATGAGAAACTGGTTGAATAAAGTATGGTACATCTATATACTGGAGTACCAAGAATGAGGAAGAGCCCTCTGAACTCATGCAGAGTGACTTCCAGGACATATTTTAAATGAAAAAAAAGTACAAAAGAGTGTGTACAGCATGCTGTCCTTTCTGTAAGAAAGAAGGAATAATTTTATATATATATATATATATATATATATATATATATATAT